>NC_141097.1:24481224-25081224 GCF_041138505.1 Cibotium barometz
TTTTAAATCCTCCGTCATTCCCAACCGAGGCCACCGTCCCTGGCCTGTCTTTTTCAGAAGCGAACCTACAGCTCCTTGCTTCGACAGCCGCATCTTTGGAAGCTTCCACCCTAGTATGCAAGATTGTGGGTAGCCGCCCGGCCAGCTTAGGGACCTATTACAGGCAAGCCTACTGAGCACACCTAGAAAGATCTCTGATATTCATCCCTTGGGGCATGACTACTACTAGGTCAAGTTCTATTTGCCTGCAACTTCGGACAGAGTCGTGCAGCTGAGTGAGGTGGCAGCACGTCTTCGTCCCACCATCCGACCCTTTGGCTGGTGTCTCAAGCTTTTTCCTGGTCTCATGAAGGCATACCTTCCCCTCCTCTCGGTGATTGGTGGTGCCATCGGGAGGGTGATGGAACCCCCCCCCCCCCAAATGCTACTTTGACTCTTGCTCGGACGGCCGGGATTCCATCCCTTTGTATCTGGATTGCCTCTCCGGAGGCAGTACCTCATGCCATATCGCTTCCTAGCCTTCAGGGAGACCCTATTTTGCACAGAGTTAGAGTACTCTGTGGTCCCCCCACCCCCCGCAGTCCCAACTCAGATCCTCCTCAGGGGAATGGGAGGGCACAGGCCCCTAGATACCTGACTGCCAAGACCCAACCTCAGGTGAGACCTGCACAAGAGAGTGGCAGACCGCTAGCCCAAGGTGGAACCGCCGCCTAACTTCCGAAGCAGAGCGGCATCACCAAGGTAGCAGGATTCAGGAGGGTACGATTGTGTCAGAGTACCGTTATGAGCATTTATCTCAGCAGCCCCCTGACGCCAAGATGGATCCATTGTAACAGCACACCCCCCCCCCCCCGCCCCCCCCACACACACACATGTGAGAGCCATTTCTACATATTTCTTCAGCTCTCTTCTCACAGGTGACCCCATATCCTCAGAGGGGTTGGATGCGCATGAGCAAGTCTGGCGGCATACGAGAGAGGTGGTCCCTCGTGCTCTTTGGACCTTTCTCCTGACCCTTTTCACATCTAAGGAGCTGGCGGAGGCTTTGAGTCTTTGACAGCACTACTGCCTAGGTGAGGATGGGCTTCCAGTCTCCTTATTTCTTCAACACTGGGATCTCATGGAAGGCGGCCTTAGAGCTGCCTTCAATGAGATACTAGTTATAGGAGCCATGCCAGAGAGGTTGTGACACAAGAAGGGTGGTGACACATTAGAGATTCAACAGTGGAGACCCATCACCCTCACCAAATTCTAGCCAAGGCCATCAGCCGGAGACTACAGCCCCTTCTCCCTGACTTGATTCATGGTACATAGACCGGCTTTGTTCAAGATCAAAGCATCCTAGACAACATCTTTACCTTCTGGGAGAGCAACCGCTTCCGCCAGCACGATCTCATTGTCCTCCTTGATTTCAAAAAAGCCTATGACAAAGTTGATTGGGCATTTTTGGACGGAACGATGTGCACGATGGGTTTCCCAAATGAGTGGGTCCGAGGTATTTCAAGACTTTGCTCGCCTTCACACAACCCGGTTCTTATTCAAGAGCTAGAGGCGACACATTCCCGCTCTCTCGCTTGGTCACAAGGCTGCCCTCTAACGGCTTATCTCTTCCTGTTTGGTCGTGAATGAGCAATTTTCTCTCCGCCTAGGAGACAAGGCTTCAAGGACTGCATCTTCCCATCCACGCGCACGGGAAGCTACTTGATTTAGAGTTCGTCGTTGACATGGCAACATACCTGTTGGGGGAGGGGGGGAACCTCTAGAGATTCGCCGAGGCAATTGAGATCTTTTATCGTGCTTTCAAGAGACAGATCAATTGGCACAAGTCCTGTGGATTTTGGGTTGGCTCATCGCCTGCCCCAACTTGGCATCCAGTTGAGGCTTTTCAATGGGTCCTGAGGGACACTCCAGTTCGTTACCTAGGATGCCATGTTGGCATTGATATCTCCCCCGAGCAACAGCTAGCCCCTCTTCTTCTGAGCATTCAGAAGAAGCTACTATAGTAGAGCTCTATCAAGCTTTCCTTAGATGGCTGGGTTGTGGTGGCCAACAAGGTTCTTCTCGCCACCATGTGGACCAGTGGTGGTACATCACCTCCTACTGGTCTTTCTCTCGGGCCTGTATTGGTCATGTTCAACATTTGATCCGCAACTTTCTGTGGGTTGTGGCAATGACGATGGGAGGCTTGCTTGGGCCAAGGTGGCCTACAGAGTGATCATTCAGCCATGACATAGAGGAGGCATAGGCATCATCGACCCCTCCATTCAAAGCCGTGGCTTTTGGGCAAATTGATTGTTCAAGGTCTTCTTCCAAGTAGTGAGCTTTGGAAGGACTTCCTTCTAGCTAGGATCTCCGCCACCCCGATCCTGGGGAGGCCCTTGGCCTCAGAGCACGAGATGGATCTTCGCAGAGATACAAGCACGCGACTTTAGCCTAGCATTTGAGGATAGATTTACAGCCAGTCTCATGCACACTTGGGATCATCTCACGCCGACCCTTCAACAGTTAGCTCTGGTGGTCTCCGAGCATAGTAGCAATGAAAACGCGTTTCGCTGTTCTTGAGGCATACGAAACGTTTCGAAACGTTTCGTTGTTTTTGAAACGAGATTTTTTTTGGACATTTTTTTTTCCCCAAAACTGCAATATCCACGTTGAAAAAACGTTTGGCTGCCGTTTTTGTGCGTTTCTGTGCGAGCGCCGAGCAGCCTGCAGGTTCTTTGAAGTTCGAAGTCACGCGGCGCACAGGTTCTTCGACTCACGCACTCTCTCTCTACACCTCTCTCTCTCTACACTGACTTGCCTCTCTCTCTCTCTACACCTCTCTCTCTCTCTCTCTCTACACCTCTCTCTCTCTACACACACACACAGCCGTGCTGCATTGCTGTCGTGTCTCTCTCTCTCTCTCTCTCTCTCTCTCTCTCTCTCTCTCTCTCTCTCTCTCTCTCTCTCTCTCTCTACACACACACGTCACACGTCCTCTTTACACCCCTCTCTCTCTCTCTCTCTCTCTCTCTCTCTCTCTCTCTCTCTCTCTCTCTCTCTCTACACACACGTCACACGTCCTCTTTAGTATTTACACACCTCTCTCTCTCTTTACACCTCTCTCTCTCTCTCTCTCTCTCTCTCTCTCTCTCTCTCTCTCAACTACAGAATTATGATTAAATTTATAAGGCTGAAAATTAACCTGAACTTTGAACTTTGAAGGCTGAAATGTTCTTGAACTTTTTACAGAATCGAGATGGGTCGCAATCGTGATGCTATATGGGCCCATGTCACCTCACTTGGAAGATACGGTGGGTCTGGGGCCGAAAAGTGGAAGTGCAATTTCTGCTTATTAGTGACCGGCGGGAGTGTAACCCGCATCAAAGCCCATTTGTCTGGCTTGAAGGGTGAGGGCATTTGTGCTTGTCCCATGGTACCAAAGGCTGTGTATGACAGTCTACAAGAATGGAAGAAAATCCAAGAAGGGGTTGTAGACTCTAACACAGGTACAGGTGTC
Source organism: Cibotium barometz (assembly GCF_041138505.1). Lineage (NCBI taxonomy): Eukaryota > Viridiplantae > Streptophyta > Polypodiopsida > Cyatheales > Cibotiaceae > Cibotium > Cibotium barometz. The sequence continues at coordinate 24,484,724 of NC_141097.1, forward strand.
GAGGAAGAAGAGAGCTCCAAGGTAGTGGCAAAGAGGGGGAAAACTCATGTGGCTGAAAGCCAAGATTCCTTTGCAGGTGGTGTGTATGCAGGTACGAGCTCTATGCCGGTAGCGGCTCGTTCTAAATTGCCGATTGTGGGGTCTCTCAAGAGAGGCAATATCAAAGCAGGTTTTCAAAAGCAGGCTGTGAAAGAGGCAACTCGAGAGCTCACTAAGCTCTTCATACAATGTGCCTTGTCTTTCAACATACTACGCACAAATCGTTGGAAATGTGCCATGCGTGCCGTCAGTCGGATTGGATACGAGTGGGAGGGACCCAACTATGAGACTATGCGCACTAAAGAGCTACGTAGAGAGCGTGCACAGGTGCATCACGAAATTCAGCCATTAAGGAAGACTTGGGAAAAGTATGGTTGCTCATTGCTTTGTGACGGGTGGTCAGATGTATGCAAGAGAAGTGTGGTACAACATCTTGGTGTCCTCTTGCAAGGGCACAATGTTTTTTGCGTGCCATTGATGCATCCCAGCCAGGCACAGTGGTTACAGGAGAGTTCATTTGGCGCCATTTGCGAGAGGCTGTTTTGGAAGTTGGGCCGGAAAATATTGTGCAGGTTGTGACTGACAATGGTTCAAATTGTGTCAGTATGGGCCGCATGCTTGAGGATGAGTTTCCACGCATTGTTTGGACACATGTGCCAGTCATAGTTTGGATCCTTATGATGGAGGATATGGGCAAGCTAGGTTGGTTGCAGGAAGTATTAAATACAGCTCGCTTCATTGTCAAATTTGTCACAAAGCGGCCCAAGATCCTTTCTATCTACAGGGCACAGGGTGAGTTGGAGCTGTGTAAACCCGCCACCACTAGGTTTGCATGTGTGTTCATAGTGCTTGATAGAGTAGTAAGAGTACGAAAGGGACTCTTACGACTAGTGGTGTCCAAGGAATGGTATGACTGGGAAGCTGAAAATAAGTGTTCAAAGTCAGATAAGTTTGTTAGCACTATCATGGGTGCTGAGTGGTGGGCAACAGCAGAGGGATTGGTGAGGATTTTACAACCTTTCTACAGCGTATTACGAATCACCGACATGGAGGGTTGCACCATGGGCCTCTTATATGGGTACATGGACAAGCTCGGGGAGTGCCTTATAAAGGCAACTGGTATTTCTGACATCCAGTAAGTATTATATTTTACTTCTCTTTAAATTTCAGCTCTAAACTTTATTTAATATAAACTCTAAATCGTGATTCGTGATTCGTAATGTTCAAAAAACTAGGAAGGCCAGCCTCCGTGCTATTTGGCAAGATCGTTGGGATTGGTTTCATAGACCAATCCATGCAGTGGCCCACATTCTCCATCCTTTGTGGAGACACGAAGATCAGGCATGTTGCGAGGAGTTGGAGGATGGTTGGACGGAGTATGTCACAGCATGGGTGGGTGGAGATGTGGATCAGTTGGCTACCTTGGAGCAGCAGCGGCTTGCCTTCCGCAACAAGACAGGAAAGCATTTTGGGTCACCGACTGCTGAGTTGCATTCAGGGATGTTACAGCCTGTATCTTGGTGGGAGAAATATGGTATAAGTGCCCCACAGTTGGTGAGTATTCATTAAAGTTTTATGCTCATGTCACATGATATATCATGATTCATGCATGTGCTTTCACCTGTGTCATGGATAATGAATCATGTCTCATGTGTGATTTTTCGGGTTTGAATTTTGGCAGAGGAGGCTTGCTATGAGAGTGCTTTCACAGGACTGCAGCTCAGGTCCTTGTGAGAGAAATTGGAGTACATGGGCCCTTTTCCACACAAAGAAAAGGAACAAATTTACCACTCCACAATTAGAGCGGTTGGTTTATTGTCATTGCAACCTCCATCTACTTGAGCAGAGAGGTACTTCTATAGAGCCGATTCAGGTGAATGTCGACAAAATCGACATTGAGAAAGTGAAAGACATCCCAGAGATCCCACCTGATGAGCAGGACATTTACACCATGTTATATGAGGAGGCGATGCAGGGAACCAGGCAAACACGTAGCCGCTCTCGAGCCAGGGTGGGCACGGATACACATGGTGCTAGCACTAGCAGGAGTTTTGTACGTGGCACAGATGATGGTGGTAGCACGAGTGTTGCATGTGAGACAGCGACAGCAGAGGTTGTAGATGACTCTTCTGATTGGACCACAGCTTCTGAGGCATCTGATGTTGCAGATGAGGATGAGGATCTTGAGTTGGATGATGCAGAGGAGGATGAGTAGGCTCTCAGAGTCTAGTATCTACTTAGTACCTAGTCATGACTCATTCTCATTTTCATTTATGATTTATTGACATGTATGATGTATTATGTCATGTTTGACATTGGAGGCTACTAGCTAGAGCCTTGGATAGTGTTGTTATTTTTAGATTTTTCTGAGTTTCTTTCATGTATGGTGTTAGTGGCAGTCACATGTCACATGTGACATACTCTCATTTGCTTCAGCCATAGCCCATGTGGCATGTGACATTTATGATGTATCATGTGACATTTCTCATTTTATGGATTGCCACTCTTTGGTCCTGACTCCTTTTGCGATTTGGTTACTTGTAAGTTGTAAATCGTAAATTATTAAGTTGTGCTAATTTATTTGAGCCTATGAGATCAAGGTAACATGTGTCCCCCCCCCCCCCCCCCCCCCCCCCCCCCCCGGGTACCCGAGCCGTTTCATACTTCTGGGCTTCACCATGAAACGTTTCGAAACGTTTCGAAACGCGTTTAAAAAACCTTTTTTATGAAACTCCTGGCTACTATGTCTCCGAGGAGTGCCTCCGACAACCTTTGATCTTGAACCCCATGGTACGTCTGCCTAGCGGTCACATGCTCAGGGCTCGCCTGCACATATCATGGGAAGCTTTGAGCACGGGCCCCACTGGGTGTCACATGCACTCTGCACTGTAGTGCATGGTGACAAGCTGGCTCATCATCATCAGTGCAACATTGTACAGTATTAGTTCCATTGAGGATGATATTTGTCGTACGCTGTTACCCCATTGTAAATCCTCAGTCCAGGATAAGTCAGGCACGAGCTACGTAGGTCATTCTCAGCCATAGTCAGTGAGTCAGTCAGTCTAAGTCCCTTAACCCACTTAAAGAGACGCATTCATGCATATACAATCAGTAGAAACCTTAGGGTTTGCATCAGAAAGCATCCTGCACATTGCACATCATTCATGCATAGCATCTAGACCATTGTAGGAACCCCAAATAGCATCCAGTATTTATCTAGGATTTTTGGGGTATTTTTTCCATTATTTTTAGCATTTTTCACAGCATTTATACATTATTTATGGACATGAGCAGTCGGCTAGCTGTGTAGCCAACCGACTGGCTCATTCAGCCCATATAAATGCAGCCCTTGCATAATCATTCCATCATTCATCAGCAAGAGAGCAATCAAGCGCTCGTCATCCTCAGCCTCAGGAGCATAAGCGATTGCAGTTTCAGCCACCTCTTCAGTGTTTGTCTCCTACAGCCCTAGGCGCCTCAAACGCATGAGCATTCAGCCATCTACATCAATAAAACGCATCAGTTCAGCAGTCAGCCTTGCGTTTTCTGCATCCATACAGTTTTCAGCATTCATCCATTCATCGTTTTGCTCCAGCCACTTGGTGAAGGTAAAACGCAGCATTCATACTCATTTATAGCATTCATATACAGTCTAGAACAGTCCCAAACAACCCCCTCTCTCAGCCCGAGCTTTGCATCCCTCCCTCATACCATTTGGAAGAGTGCAAAGGCTCGTGATTGGACATCTTTGGTGCTTCTACAACAGTGCACAGTTCAACCAAACACTTGGTCTTCAGAGGTCTTGCGTTTGGCTTATCGTCAGTCACACCGTCAATCTCTTTAAAGATAATAAAGCAAATACTATCTCGGTAATGGGATAGGGGCCCTTCAATGGGTAATTCGGGACCCCATACAGTGTATAGTTCGCATCTCTCTCTCATATCTCTCTAAAGTTTGAAGTATTAAAGTGGATTGCTAAACTCGCGAAACTCAGGATACAGACGATGGTGTGAATATTTTTGTGACAGGATCCTCCAATACGAAGACTTCCGCTGCATGTTACATTGGTATCAGATTCAGCTTGTCCACACACACTGTATCCTAGCGTGAGGGCATCCTTGGATGGTCAGATTGCGTTCCGACACGACCACCGACTTCAGCATCATGTCTCCATAGGAGAGTTACCATCAGCCAGAAGAAGTCTCCCCCGAAGGAGAACTTGCTCTTCCGTCTACCGCAGACACCATAGCTCTTCTTAGAGCTCAGAACCAGCTGCTCATGGAACGTCTCCAACTCCTGGAGGCAACAGCCACACGTCCTCCTCCGCCTCCAGCAGTACCCGACTACATCTCCCTCTTCTTTCAGATGGAACAACAAAGGAGAGAAGTGAAGCCTAAAGGAGAGAAGAAAAAGCAAAAGCAAAAGCAAAAGCTAGAAAGCAACAAAAAAAAGCAAAAAGATGAGACTATGAGGAAGCCCAACGCAAGATCGACGAAGACCGGCGTCAAGCTGAACTCGCCGAAAAGGAGGCCATCCATCTTAGATACCAGCACCTCTTCAACATCCCCAGCCTCACGTGCCAACAGCCAGCAATCCGCAGCATTAGTAACATGAAACGTTTCGTCCGTTTCGTTGTTTCATCGTTTCAAAGGTTTCGTTTCGTCTGTTTTGGACAAAACGCAAAGGTTTCGAAATAACGCTTCTTATATACACATACCAGATTTATAACATAGCCAATAGAAAGATGAAGATGCATTTTTTGGGGACTAGTGGGTATGAAATTCATCATTTTTGGGAGAAGGTTTTTTGGTATTTTTGAAATTTGGGCAAGAAAAGGGGAGAAAGAGAGGAGGAAAGAAACAAGTTGGAAGGGAAGAGGGAGGTGAGAAGAAAAGGAGAGAAAGTTGGAAGACAAGAAAAGGTAAGAAAGAGGATGAGGAAAGAGGAGGAGGGAAGAGGGGTGGACCGTGGAGGAGGAGAGAGAAAGAAGAAAAGGGAAGAGGAAGAGGAGGCGTCGAGGAGAAGAAGTGAAAAGGAGCAAAAAGGAGGAGTGGACGAGGAGAAGAGGCAGAGCAACAAGGCGCAGCCGAGAAGAAGCGTCGGATATGTGAAGTGGCAAATGGGCAGCAAACAACGATAGAAACGATGGCAAAAATCACATTTGCAATAAAAAACCTCCCATCCGTTTTTTTGACCTCATTTTACATTCGGGCGAAACACCGTTTCGATGGGTAGGTTTCGTTTTGTTTCGAAACATTTCGTGCCAGAAACGTTTCGTGCCGTTTCGAGAGGGCAAAATGGGTTTTTATGTTACTATGCCACCAGCATCAACTACCGTCGTTCGAAGTCAACCTAATTTCAATAAGTATGATGGTAAGTGTGATCATTTAGCAGTAAATCAGTTTATTCATCAATTTACTGCTCATCTTCCATTAGCCAGGATCACAGATCCTCAGGATAGGGTCCACGTAACGGCTCCCCATCTCACTGGTGAGGCAATCACTTAGTGGCAGCATTGGTCTAATCTTTATACGGACCAGACCACAGGTGTCAGAGCTTTTAGCTGGGATACCATTGTCCATGAGCTGAAGACCAGATTCCTCCCGCTCCAGTACATGACCGGTCTGGCAAATGAGTTCTATGGACTCAGACAGAACGGATCCCCAGTGCTTCAGTTTTCCGGAAAGGTTATTACTTTAGCACAGCGGTAAGGGTTATCTCTGCAGGCCAAGATGGAGCAATTCATTCGTGTGGATTGTCCAAAAAGGCAAGCGAAGCAAGCCTCCAAAGAGCCTGCTGCCACAAATGCCGCAATATCCCCCGCTCCTCCAGACTCGCCTGCTACCACAAACGCAGTTCAGATCTTACCTTCTATGCATCCCATGCCATCCGTGGTACTTGATGCTAAGCAAGAGAATGAGACAACAACCACACAAAAAAGCCTAATCCGAGCTTATGGCTCTGCCAAGGGCCACCAGTTCATAATCCTTTTTGACATGGGCAGTTTTGAGGACGCCATCTCTCCCCAATAGGCCATCAACATGAGTTGTACCTTAGTGCCCTATCATTTGGAGGTAGACGGGTTTACACCTGGTCTCCGCACCCACATATCTCAACGGACACAGCAGTTTTCTTTTCATGTTCAAAAGGCCTCATTCCAGCGAGATTTCATTCTCTCTCCTCTTTTGGGGTGTGACATGATCTTAGGCATCCAGTGGTTTCGTCCGTATGAACCTGTTCCCGATTGGGGGCAGGACACCTTTATTATCTCTAAAGGTTTTCCTAAGCCTGTCATGATTCGGGGAGATAGGAGCATTCTTGGCATTCCTATGATTTCTCATCTCCAGGCCCGACAAGCTATCTGCAACAAGGGAGCAGAAGGAGCATTGATTTATGCTCAGACAGCTTCTATCTCATCGATAACCGCTGTCTCATCTTCTTCAGTCCCTCAGTTGGCAAATCTCCTTTCTCATTCAAACATTTTTAAGAATGATCTCCCATCCAGTATCCCACAGTTAGCAGCACCTCCTAGCAAGTTTCCCTCTTGTCTTTCCAAGACTTTCAAGGGCAAGCTAGAACAACAGTCAGTTCTCACACATTCGAAACCCGATCCTTATGGACGCATTTTCACAGCCATCAGAAACCACCAAGCACTTAAGTGGCTCCCGACGATGCCAAGGGCCCAGTGGAGTTATCAGCACACTAGACAGGGTCAGCTCTTCCACCAGATTGGAGGAATGATCACGTGCATTCCTGGTCAACATAACCCAGTAGTAGATGTTCTTAGTAGAAAGACCAACATCCAGACCAATCAAGAGTCCACCATTCTCAAAATCTCTGGAAAACACTTAAATAGCATAGAAGATCAGTATGTCGATTCCGCAGAGTTTGGTACTCAACCTAGTTTGGCCCTCAATTTTGGGCCTGGCCATTATTCAGTTCACGGACAGGCAAGTAAGTTTAGACGAGATATCCACCTCAAGAAAGGGGATTGGGTCTATCTGCGTATCATGAAACAAAGATTGAAACAAGTGGGCAAACGTTATCCCAAGCTTTCATTCCATAGTTTTGACCCTTTTCCAATAGTTAAGAAGTTAAGTGATGTCTCCATGAAGTTAAAGTTGTCTACCAGTTCGACAATGCATGATGTTTTCCATGTTTCTTGGCTAAAACCATATGTTCGACCAGAAGTGTTTGATGTTTCAAATGAACAGCAGCCAGGCGTAGTAGACGAAGCAGAAGTCATTGAGCCCGAGCAGATCCTTCTTCATCGTTGGAAGCATGGTTCCGGTCGACGGATATGTCAATTCTATACAAATTCCGAGATCGAGGTACCCACGAAGCTGTATGGCTAGACGAGGAGTTCTTTCAAGAGTACCCCCAGTTGTTGGCACACTACTTGGAAGCCATGAACCTGCTGCCAAGCTAAGCAGGAGGGAATGTCACATGCACTCTGCACGGTAGTGCATGGTGACAACCTGGCTTATCATCATCGGTGCAACATTGTACAGTATTAGTTCCATTCAGGATGATATTTGTCGTACGCTGTAACCCCATTGTATATCCTCACTCCTCCAGGATAAGTCAAGCACGAGCTACGTAGGTCATTCTCAGCCATAGTCAGTCAGTCAGTCAGTCAAAGTCCCTTAACCCACTTAAAGAGACGCATTCATGCATATACAGTCACTAGAAACCTTAGGTTTTGCATCAGAAAGCATCTTGCACATTGCACATCATTCATGCATAGCATCTAGACCATTGCAGGAACCCCAAATAGCATCCAGTATTTATCTAGGATTTTTCTAGTATTTTTCCCATTATTTTCAGCATTTTTCACAGCATTTATACATTATTTATGGACATGGGCAGTCGGCCAGCTCTATAGCCAGCCGACTGGCTCATTCAGCCCATATAAATACAGCCCTTGCATAATCATTCCATCATTCATCATATTCAGCAAGAGAGCAATCAAGCGCTTGTCATCCTCAGCCTCAGGAGCATAAGTGATTGCAGTTTCAGCCACCTCTCTTCAGCGTTTGTCTCCTACGGCCCTAGGCGCCTCAAACGCATGAGTATTCAGCCATCTACATTAGTAAAACGCATCAGTTCAGCATTCAGCCTTGCGTTTTCTGCATCCATACAGTTTTCAGCATTCATCCATTCATCGTTTTGCTCCAACCACTTGGTGAAGGTAAAACGCAGCATTCATACTCATTTACAGCATTCATATACAGTCTAGAACAATCACAAACAGCCCCCTCTCTCAACCCTAGCTTTGCATCCCTCCCTCATACCATTGGGAAGAGTGCATAGGCTCGAGATTGGACATCTTTGGTGCTGAAGTATTAAAGTGGATTGCTAAACTCACGAAACTCAGGATACAGAAGACGGCGTGAGCATGTGTGTGACAAGATCCCCAATATGAAGACTTCCGCTGCATGGTACACTGGGTCTCTTGGAGATTGGCTCACATTCAGAACTCCCCTTGAGGGCCAAGAGAGGAGCCTACTGGGATCCGGGGCAAGGATAAACTTAGCCTCGACATTGATTTCACCATCCCCCCAAAGTGGTTGGCCCCGATACCGGACCCTCCTCTCCCACAGTGGCTGGGAGTGTTCACTAGGCACAATATACTCCTGGCAGTTCATGGCACAGATGAGAGCTCCACCTTACTCACCTTTTCTATCGGGCTTCATGGCACATTGGAGAGAGCAGAGACTCCCTCAAAGGACCTCAAGGGATGCACCTTGGAGAGGGTGAGGATGATTGGTTTTCATGCACACGATGGCACATCGACCCTCCATCCACCAAGGTGGCCAGAGAGAGACTCTGGCGGTTATGGATTTGGGAGGGCTGGTCTCTCCCGAGTCCCCAATGGGACCCGAGAGAGTGGATGTTGAGATGTCAAGCTCAACATGAGCTAATACTCATGAGGCACTTGCATGACCGTTCGACATATACATCACTTTGCGTGTTTGGTAGCTGGCACCGACATATCTTCGCCACAAATTCTACAACTGGACTACATTGACTAGTCCACACCTACCCACTCCACTTTAGCGTATTCACATTATGGACCGCTTGTATATACTCTCATATGGGTGTTAGTCACTTTATCTCTTTCGTAGACCTCTTTTGTTGAAGAAGAACAATTTTCAGCCTCTCATTTTGTGTGTTCTCTTCTAGGGTGTGTGTGCGCTTTTGCAAGAGCTGAAGCTTCCTCCTCCCCTGCATCTTTTCATGGTATCAGAGCCTAGTTCATGCTAAGGAGCTAAGCAACAAGCAAGAGAAGCACAAGAAGCGATACGAGGATAAGAGCTTCATCTACTCTTCTCCCTTTTTGTTGGCTACTACATCCTTGTCGGGAGCTCTCCAGAAGGCACGGGCCAACAAACTCCGATTGAGGAGCTTTCTTCGCAGAAGCAAAGCTTAAGGACAACTATTTTATTCTTTGGTCTGCCATGTGCCCACAAGTACCACCTCTTTTGCTTTTCCATTGTCTGTGTGCGACTCAGTCCAAGTGCAATTTTTCAGGCCAAAATGCGTTTCAGGATCGTTTGGACCTCCTTTTTTTAATTCACATGCGTTCACGGACACTACAGACAAGATGTCAAATGATGGAATTCACCAGATTGTTGCAGAGAAGCTTGACAAGAATAACTAGCATACTTAGACGTTTAGATTGACAAATTTTCTAATGGGAAAAGGCTATTGGAACTACATTAAAGGTAAACATGAAGAGGCACCAAAGATACCAAAGATTAATCCAACTGTTGCAGATGTAAAAGAATACAAGGATTGGAATCAAGCAACAAGAAAAGTCATGTATTGGCTTTCTATTAGCATACAGGACACCATGATTGGGCATATATAGGATGCCAAGTCACCCGGCACACCTTGGTAAAGCTGTATGAAACTAACACCAAGGCACGAAAGATTCAGTTGAAGAATGAGCTTCATACTGTGAAGAAGAAAAACATGTCTGTGAATGATTATGCCTTGAAGATCAAGAGCATCGTAGAATCCCTTGCATCTATTGGTGTTTCTATTGATGATAATGATACGATGGAAGTATGTCTATGTAGTCTCGCGCCACAGTACAAGGCATGCAAGACGTCTATTCAGACTCGGAAAAACATTCTCAACTTTACAAATTTGGTGTCAATGCTAATCATTGAAGATAAGAATTTAGGTGAAGATCAACAGTCTTCACAAAACAAATACAGTTCAAAGCAGCAAGCTTTCTACACAAGTTCGGATAGAGGATCAGTTAGAGGTCCTGGACGTGGCCAAGGTGGTGGCCGAACAGGTAATCAGAATTATGGTTAGCAGCAGCAGCAACAGTCCCATGAATCACAACAATAATACACAAGTGAAAGAGGCCAGTTTAGAGGTAGGGAGAATCAAAGAGTTCGTGGTAATTGGCAAAGACAGCATAATGATACACGAGACTGTTTTTACTGTGGTGAGCCTGGACATATGCAGGCAGATTGCTATAAGAAGCAGAATGACATGCAAAACAGAAAAGTACAGTAAAATAACTATGTATCCTCCAGCAGAAATAATAATGATAATGAGAGATTGTTTGTTATGCAACATGTAGTTAATGTTGTCTGTGGAAATGATGTAGCAGAGTGTAAGGATAATGTATGGTATGTTGATTCAAGTGCTTAGAACCACATGACAAGTCATGGTGAGTGGTTTAAGGAAATGAAGAGTCTTGAAAGACCAAGTTTTGTTGAAATAGGGGATGACACTGCTCATCTGATTACCCATGTTGGAGATGTGTCATTGTCTATGCAAGATGGTAAGGTGAAGTACCTTGCAGATGTCCTTCATATTCCTAACATTACAAAGAATCTGGTTTCTGTTGGCTAGACGCTTGAGCAAGGTTTGTAGGTGCACTTTAACCCTAATGGTTGTTATATAAAAGACTTTAAAGATAAGTGCAAGTTGGTTGCAAAAGACAACACAGTGGGCATAATGTAAATATGCCTGAAGTGAGTGCTACAATGTTTGCAAATGGTTCAAGAGTTGTTGCAAGTATAGACATTTGGCATAAGAGAATTGGACATGTAAATGTGCAAAGAATGAAGTCTATACAAACTAAAGAAATTGTAACAGGGCTGTCTAAGTTTAAGGTTTAAGGTATGTAGAAAGTATGTAAAGCATGTCAATTTGGAAAGCAAACAAAGCATGTATTTTCACATGACAAAAATGTGAGCAAGACTGTACTAAATGATGTACATTCATATCGATGGAGTCGTGCGAAGACTATGTCTATGGGCGGCTGAAGCTACTCTGTAACATTCATTGATGACCACACGAGAAAAGTGTGGGTGTATTTCATGAAGGAGAAGAGTGAAGTTTTCACTCATTTTCAAAATTCCAGAGTGATGCCTGAAAAGCAAACATGAAAGCATGTGAAATGCCTACGGTCAGTGTGAACCGGCCTCGGTCTCCAGACAAAATCAAAGGACGGTGCGAAACAAACACTCACACACAAAACATTTCAACACCTTTAAAGAACTAGAAAAGGAAAACAAACAGGGGGAGCTAGAGTGCTCCTGCAAACAGTACACGAACACCGATTGGCCCCAAAATGCAGTCGCGCCCCTTGTGGTGTTTCTTTAATTGATTATAAGAGAGCTTTGATTACAATAAGGCTGGAAACTCAGCCGTCACAGTAGAACTCCTGAAGCCTGCAAAGACTCTGCATCATGGCTTCTTGTACACTCGGCATCCACAAACAAGTCCAGCCATTGTTCACATCAAAAGACTCCCACACATTGAGACTACATACAGAAGCTTTCTCCCATGATCAAGGCTGCCACAACCATCCATAGCCTCTCACCCTAAGAACAGCATCACACCCTGACACATCAAGTGCTCCTGCATCACAACAAAGACTCCAAACTATTTCCCAAAAGAGAACTCGCATCACAGCAGAGCATACCATGCAGTCGACACACATGTACCAACCCTCTCTGCCTTCCAAGGGTACTATCCATCTCAGTCATCATGGATTCCTGAACCCCTGTCCAATCAGCAGCAAGGCTGTACTAAACATGTGCCCATTCCTGTACCCACTACCTGCATGTGACCTGCCTCCTGGAGAAACCAAAAAACATGTTTCCCCAAGAAACCTACGACCTGTTTCCACATGAAACCCTTAGGCATGTTTCCCCTTGAAACCTTTGTGCTGTTTCCATAAAGAATCATTCACAGCACCATTCAAAAACAGTGCCAACAATGGCATACATCCAGTTACCTGTTCCCTCATGAAACATCTGGAAACATAAATATGCAACTGTAGATCCCTCTGTTCCTTTCAGGTAGGAAGAAAGCAATCTTCTCTATGAACATGCACCCATGCGAGCTTGCGTCACTTCCATGCCAGGAAACACACCCAAGTGACCTGTACTTACAGCCAACCAAAACAGCCCATAAAAATTCCCTGAAATCCAGTCTCCAAGCTGCCAAACCCCTCCTCCCAAAAGAGAGAGAGAGAGAGAGAAAGAAAAGCGCATGGGCAAGGCTGATGTCCAACCGACGCTCCCTGCCAGTCCTCAAAGAGAGAGAAAGCGTGCTCAATCCAGCCCTGCCTCTCCTAGTAAGAGAGAGAGAGACATGGCAGTTCAGCCCGCCGGCCTCTTGCACAAAAGAAAGGGCCCTGTGTGTGCTGCTACCCGACTTGTAGCAAGAGAGGGAGAGGGAGAGAGAAGCCCGTGGATGAGCCTACTGTCCAACTGGACTTTGCGCTCCCTGCTCAGCGCTCCTTTTCCTGCAGCCCAGCGCGCCAGCTCCCCCATGAGAAAGAAGAAGATGAAGGCGTGTACATGTTGTTCTGCCCCGCCTGCTTTTCACCCCTCCCTCTCTACAGCCGCCAACCCCTCCATAAGAAAATGCACACCTCGAGCTTTCAGCCCTACATGCCAGAAAAGCACTTCCATAAGCTGTGCTTCATAAAAAGGATCTCCCCCAAAAATAGCTTATGTGCCACGATCCCTCCATAAAGGGTATTGTTTTATTTTTAAAGGTTTTAAACCCCTTTTCCACATGGGGTTATATAAAAAGAACTATGTTAAAACCTTGAATCCTTTTTAACTCCCAAAGTGATGCCATTCACACCATGTCCCCGTGCACACCTGCATACTGTCGAGAGAAAAACAAAGGGTCGTGACATACCCCCCTCTTGAAAAATGGCAAGCGTCCTCGATTTCACTCAATGGCACAGTAAGGCATCTTATAAGCAAAGATGCCCCAAATGACCAAAGCAATGGCCCTCCAGTGCATCTGGGTGATGAAACAATCATCCTGCCACACCGTCCCATGAAAGTGACAAACAACTCTTGTTTGTTCCTTCAAAACCTACAGCAAAAGTCTAAAACCAAGTGGAAACACGTAACCTGTGTTAGCCAAAAACAAAACCATGCATCATTCTACATAGTAACATATGACACATATATGCATTATTACAAGCGGTACATACGGTATTTTGTTGAGATTGCATCGCCCCTTCATGCTTTAACAAAGAAGGGAACTCCGTTTCGATGGGCTGATTGAGAAATTGCAGCCTTCAAAAAGCTTACTTCCGATCCCATATTGGTACTACCAGATCTCCGAAAAGCTTTTGTTGTCCAGTGTGATGCATGTGGGAACAACATTAGGGCAGTTCTCATGCAGGAAGGACATGTGATAGCCTATGAGAGTCGTATATTACAGAATGCCAAGAAGCATTTACAGGTCTATGAGAAAGAGATGTTGGTTGTACTTCATGCTCTTTCTACATGGAAACACTATTTGCTTGGGGCTGATTTCACTGTGCACACAGATCATCAAACCTTGCATTATTTCCTCACGCAAACTAAACTTTCTGAGAAGCATATGAGATGGGCCAACTTTTTGTCTATGTTCCACTTTCAGATTGTACATGTGGAAGACAAAAAGAATGTTGTGGCAGATGCTTTGTCACGCAAGCCACAAGTCTCAACAGTTTCACTTGCTTATCATCATGAGCTTGATGAGATGAAAGAGCAGTATGCCCAGGATGAGGATTTTGGCAGGGTCTATGATTAGATGTCTGAGGGTCAGCGGCATGATCATTATACTCTCAAGGATGGCTTTTTGTTGATGCATGGTAGACTGTGTGTTACCAGGCAGTTACAACTCAAGGTTATGACTGAAAGTCATGCTCCACCGTATGCAGGTCATAGAGGCATTGACGCCATGGTAAAGGCAGTTGAGGCTTTCTTTTATTGGCCGACCTTGAGAAGAGATGTTGATGCTTTTGTTTGGCAATGCATCATATGTTAGAAGGTGAAGTTTGACCGTCAGAAGACACCAACCTATTCCAGCTAGACCATGGGAGTACTAATCTTGGATTAAGTAAATCCAATTTGTTCATTAGTGAGGCCTGGGTGGACAATGCCACTTATTTAAAAAGGTTTCGTCCTCGGTCTCAAGGCCGTGGTTCGTCCCTGCTCGACTGGTAGGTCTTACAGTCAAGCTCCATGTATAGATTTTTTTTTTAATGTTACCAAATATCTATTTTCGTTTTCAATGGAAACCCTTTCCCAGATTTCTCACTATCATTAATATCAATAATTATTACCCCATTAGAAATCCAGGTAAAACTCAACTTATTGGAATGTAATATCTTGGACACCAAGTTGTTTCACACAAATAGATGGATAATATTCGAGAGCATTGCCATAGATTTTATATTTGATCTTCCGAGGACACAAACGGGGAATGACGGCATTGGGACTATAATATGCAGGTTCAATAAGCAGGCTCATTTCATTCCCGTGCGTAAGAAGATCAAAGTTGATCACATGGCGAACATCTTCAAGTATCATGGCATGCCTTCGTCTATCATTAGTGACCGTGATCCACAAATGACAAGTTTATTTTGGAGAGGGTTGTTTGACAACATGGGTACAACTCTCAAGTTTTCATCATCGTTTCATCCACAAACAGATGGGCAGTCGGAAGAGACTAATTCCATAGTGTTAGACCTTTCAAGTGCTATGTGTCAGAGCACAAGCAAGAATAGAAAAAGTATCTTCCTTTGGTGGAGTTCACTTATAACAACACCATCCATACCTCGACGGGCAAGGCGCCTTTTGAGATTGTGAAAGGAGGGAAGAAGGTACCACCCATTTTGCACACAAAGGATAACATCTTTGAGGTTGACCAGTATGTGGAGAACATGGATGAAGCTTATAGGAGAGTTAAGTTGGCGCTCCAAAAAACTCAACAAAAGCAAAAGAAGGCAGCAGACCGTCACAGGCGTGCATTAGAGTTTGCATTGGGTGATTGGGTTCTTTTGCGATTTGAGAAAGCTAGGCTCAAGATAAAGGGTAAAGAGCGCTTATTCCCTAAGTTGAGCATGCGCTATTATGGACCTTTTCAGGTATTGGAAAAGATCGGGGAGGTGGCCTATTGTTTGAAGCTACCAGATCACTGGAGGATTCACAATGCATTTCATGTGAGTCTACTTAGACCTTTCCGTGGGGATGTGCCTGAGGATGTATCAGATGAGGCTCAGCCGGAAGTGGAGGAACTTGATGAGGTTCTTATTCCCGAGCAGATACTGGCACATAAGGAAAGAAAGGTACAAGGTAAAGTTTCCCGTCGCTATCTTCTGAAGTTCAAGAACTATTCACCGATGGATGCGAAGTGGATGGAGGAGGGTGACTTAGCAGATTCAGCTCAGGTATTTCAGCTTTATCTTGATGCCTTTGAGTTGGAGCCGACTCTTGCTACGGCTCATTCAGGTTCAGCAGAGCATAGGTCTGGAGCATTGCTTGATGCTCAAGAGGGGGGTAGCACCTCTGTTCCCTTGATACAGACAGGCTCAGATGTCATCTAGAGGTCGCTTGGTGCAGCTTTTGTCTCACCCCAAGGTCCTGATAGCTGACAGTACATCTGCTTATGGGACTTCTATGATATATGTGTACTACTCACATTGGATATTGTGGTTGTGTATGGTCACAGTGGTATACAACTTGGACTATTACTACACCAATGAATGCTGCTACATATACATGGCTCAGAGAGATTGGGACGCTGATCTTGCCATATTGTACTTTTCACTTTTAGTTGGATCACATGGCTGATATCTTATTGCATTGGGCAGCCTTTGTTATCAATGTGGTTCCGCTTTGGATGTCTTGTTGTATCACCACAATGCAATCGAGTGTTGGGGTAAAGGCGTTATGCCCACCCTTATAGTGTGTACAAGCCCATAAGTTATAGTACATAGTACACTTAGTACTTTTAATGTACTAAGTGCACTATGTGTACTAGTGCAATATACATGTGTGATAGGGGAGTCACACACTCATATCATTATGAGTTGACTTATCCCCACAACTCTCTCTCTCTCTCTCCCTTGTTCTCTCTGTGTATGTCTCCCACATGAATACTCTAACCTAACCCTAATTCCTTCTCCCTCACAACTGGTATCAGAGCTAGTCACTCCTGGAGCTACCCATTTTTCAGTTGTGCGCCTTCAAGCTGCTGGCTGCACTTTCGCTAGTTGGAGAATCATCAATAGCCAGCCAACGGGCGGTCCTTGCATTAGCCAGCCAACAGGCACAGTCAGTCGCGAGAGGTGGCAGCTCGGGCACGTAGAAGGGCAAGCGCTAGGCGTAAAGCCACAAGGCGTGTAATCTTGAAGTGCGAATCCAAGGGGGCATCGGCGTAGTACCTGGATTTGACGTTGGGAAGCGTGTAGCACTACACGGCGCTGGCGACTAGGCGAAGTTGGTGGCGGGCGTCCATCGAATACTAGGCAGCTGACGTGGAGCGAAGAGGCGTTGGCGAACAGCGTGGAGCGAAGAGGCGTTAGACAAGTAAGCGAAGGCTACTAGGCTACAGGCGAAGACGGCGCTGCTCGTCACCTTCACCCCGTCTCAGCTTTCCGCCCCTTGCTACGCCCTGTGTTGCAAGCAACACACTTTTTTTTCTACACGCTACGACCACGGATCCTCATCACGGTGAGAAGAGATCTGCATCGAAGAGCCTTCTCCGTCAGAGAGCCATAGCGGTATCGTTGAGAGGGTCTCACATGATCTTGCAGAAGAGCAAGAGAACAAGAACCCACACACAAGAGAGGTTGCCTCCCACAGCAACAAGCAGGAGCAACTGCATAAGCATCAGCACCAAATTCATCAACCCGCCTGCAAATCAGAGAAAAATCAGAAAATTACAAGGTATTCTGCTTCAATTTTTTTTTGGTATTTGCAATTGAGCAAGTACAGTAATCAATTGAGCAGGTACAGGTGCCCAATTGCTCAATTTTTGAGCAAAATTGGCAAAATTGGGTGACATTGGTCACAATCAGGATCAATTTGCAAGAAATTGGTCACAATCAGGATCAATTTGCAGGAAATTGGATGTCGAAATTTGGGGCTTTTGATGTAATTGTGCAATTAAGCACACATACATGCTGTATGATGTGAAAAATCGCACATTTGGGCAAAATTGCAGCAAATTGCAGTGCAAATCAAGGGGCTTTTGTGCCGATTTGGTTGATTTGCATGCAGGCACTCGCAGTTGATGCTTTGGGCAATGTGTTGATGCCTGACAAGCACTCAATGTGCCTGTAAATCAAGGGGGTTTCATGTATTTGATGTATATGTGGCTAGGGGGAAGCATCGCAAAGACTCTGGATGCCTTCATGTGCGTCAATGTACCATGTATGATCAGCAATTGATCTTAAATCAAGGGGCTTTTCAAGATTTTATGCTTGTTAAGCTTGGCAAAGCAGCAGGCAAGACATTTATGCCTTGAATCCTCAGAAATCAGTTTGCAATCAAGGGGCTTTTGCCCAATTTCTGTTCGGGACTGTTGTATGCAGTGTACGGGACTGTAAAAGTCTGATTTTCACTCATTTGGACAGCCAGGAGAGCATTTATTGCTACTGTACCTGCTGGTACAGATTTGGCACAGCTTTGTGCAAGTTTTGGCATGGCTGTACACTGTTTTGAGTGACCAAAAGGTTCAATTTCAGCTGCTGTACTTGCCGGTACAGGTTTGGTACATCATTGGTGAGCACTTGGTACTGCTGTACAGTACTTTGGAAGGGCAACAGAGCACATTTAAGGTGCTGTCCAAAATCTGCAGCAACCAGATTTTGGTGATTTCATCACATAAAGTGGGAGAAAAGTTGCATTTGTGCTTCCGCAGTGGGAGATAAAGCTTGGGAGAACAACAGTGAGCACTTTGTGTGCTTTTGGTGCAATGTTTGCACATTTTGCAGGGAGTCAGGCATTGACAGGTTGCATTTTGCTATGGCAACCACCACAGGTAGGAGCTCTTCATTGCTTCACATCAAGAAGCTTGAAGGCTCGCATAATTATGATATTTGGCAAACCCAGTGCTACAATGTGTTGCTCCAGAAAAAGCAGCACAAGCCTATCAAAGAAAGGGGTGTAATGCCCGCTTCTCTTACTGCTGAAGAGTGGGAAGATATGGATGAGCTGGCAAGATCTACTATCATGTTGTCTGTGTCAGACTCATTACTTTTCAGCATTCGTGAAGAGAAGACAGCTTGGGAAAAGTGGCAGAGATTGCAGGACTTGTATGCCCAACAAAGTGCCTCAAGCAAAGTGTATTGGTTGAAGAAACTCATAGGTCTTCAGATGAAGGAAGGGGCGTCTATGACAGCCCATCTAAATGAGTTTAATGGTATTGTCAGCCAGGTCATTAATCAAAAGTTGGCAATGGACGATGAGTTCAAAGCCACTTTTTTGTTATGCACTTTGCCAGAGAGTTGGGACACATTCAGGACAGCCACTAGCAATTCGCATGCTATGCTGTCATATGCAGATGTTGAGGGTGCTCTTCTTCAAGAAGAGATGAACAGGAAAAACAACTCTGTTGGAAAGTCCAATGCAATGAATGCACGTGGGAGATCCCAGCAAAGGGGGAAAAGCCAAGAAAGGGGAAGGAGCAAGTCTCGCTCCAAAAAGGATTTGGAATGCCATTATTGTGGCAAGAAGGGACACATTAAAAAGCAATGCTACAAATGGAAAAATGATCAAAAAGAAAAGGGAAAAGGCAAAGACAAAGAGAAGGATGAAGCCAAAGATGTAAAGCCAAAGGGCAAAAGTGGAGTCAAGATTGAAGAAATAAATGTGTCACATGCAAGTGGCAGTGAGGATGAGGTCCTATTTACTTCTTCACTTGATGCCCATTCACTTCTTACAGGTGGTCATGGTATGCACTCATGGATCATTGATTCAGGTGCCTCCTTTCATGTCACAGGTTGCAGAGACTTGTTTGTCAGGTACACTGCTGGCAATGAAGGAGTGGTTTATTTGGGTGATAACCATGCATGCAAGATTCTTGGCAGAGGTGATGTGAGGCTTGTGTTTTCAGATGGCTCACAGCTTATGCTCCATGATGTCAGGCATGTGCCTGAGATCAAAAAGAATCTGCTTTCTACTGGACAGCTTGATGATGCTGACTATGTTACCACATTTGGTAGTGGAAAGTGGAAAATTAGTAAGGGCTCACTGGTTGTTGCCAGAGGCTCTAAGGTGGACACTCTTTACTTTATGCATGCAGGTGTTTGTCACCATGCTACTGTAAATGCAACCGAGCTGCCGGAAATCTCTATGTGGCATAGCCGGTTGGGACACATGAGTGTCAAAGGAATGGAGCAATTGTCTCCTTTGGGTTACTTGCCTTCTCTAAAGTTTTCAAGTTTTCAGTTTTGTGAGCATTGTATATATGGTAGGCAACTACAGTGCCCCCACAAGAAAGCTCTTGGACAGAAAGATGCTCAGTTAGAGCTTGTGCATACAGATGTATGTGAGATGCCTCAGCTTTCTTTGGGAGGGGCAAAATATTTTGTGTCTTTTATAGATGATGCCACACGCAAGGTGTGGGTTTATCCTCTTCGTTTGAAGAGTGATACATTCTCAGTGTTTGAGAAGTTTGTTGCTCTTGTTGAGAATCAAACTAGCAAAACACTGAAGGCTTTGCGTTCCGACAATGGTGGAGAGTATATGTCCAAACAGTTTCAGGACTTTTGTGATGCTAAAGGCATCAAGAGGGAGCTCTCTACTCCTTATGATCCTCCACAAAACGGGATAGCAGAGAGGATGAACAGGACCATTCAGGAGAAGGTCCGTTCTATGTTGTCACATGCTGCATTACCTCATGGTTTTTGGGCTGAAGCTGTTATGACAGCCGTTCACCTTATAAATAGGTCACCTAACACGAGGCTTGGTGGGAAAGTGCCAGAGGAAGTATGGACAGGGAAGCCTCCGTCATACAAGCACTTGAGAGTGTTTGGTTGCGTTGCGTACGTGCACATACGCAGGGAAATGCGCACCAAACTTGATCCTAAGTCTCACAAATGCATATTCCTAGGATATGGTGACAGAGGTGAAATGGGGTATAGACTTTGGGATCCCGTGAATAGAAAGATCATACGCAGCAATGATGTCATTTTTGATGAAACATGCATGTATAAGGAGCCTGCAAGGCAACAGGAGCCTGGCAGAGTCATCTTTGATGATGATGGACATCATGGACAACAACAAAGGGCTGTAAATCAACCATTACAGCAGGAAAACCAGCCCTTAAATGGTGCTGAAAATGGTCCAAATGGACAGCCAGAGATGGCAGAAGATATCCCTATGGATATACCACAGTTAGAAGAAATACCGGGCATGATATTTCAGCCTTATGGCATGGAACAGGAGCCACCAATGGGTGATATGCAGGCTGGACACCAACCTGCAAATGATGGTCATTGGGTACGGAGGTCCACTAGACCCTCCAGAGCCCCTGACAGGTTTGTTCCAGGAGTTGACTACTTGATGCTCACTGACTGTGGGGAGCCCTCATGTTATAAGGAGGCTTTACAGAGGGCAGACAAGGCTCTTTGGGAGCGTGCTATGAAGTCAGAGATGGATTCTCTGCACAAAAATGGAACATGGAAGTTGGTGCATTTGCCTGCAGGCAAGAAGGTTTTGCCTTGCAAGTGGGTATACAGGCTCAAAGTTACACATGATGCAAAGCCAAGATACAAAGCCAGGTTAGTGGCTAAGGGCTTCAAGCAGGAATATGGTGTGGACTTTGAGATCTTCTCTCCAGTGGTCAAAATGACCACACTTAGAGCTGTGTTGGCTTCGGTTGCGCATGATGATCTAGACTTGATTCAGATGGATGTGAAGACTGCTTTTCTTCACGGTGATCTCCATGAGGAGATATATATGCAGCAGCCAGAGGGTTATGCAGTGAGTGGAAAGGAGAAGCTTGTATGCAAGCTGAAAAAGAGTCTTTATGGACTCAAACAGGCACCAAGAGAATGGTATCATAAATTTGATACATTCATGAAATCTCAAAAATTCAGGAGAAGTGACATAGATCACTGCTTGTACACCAAGAAAGCTTTGGATGGCAGTCTATTGATCCTCATCTTGTATGTTGATGATATGTTGATTGCCGGGAAATCTCGTAAAGAGATGGATGCCTTGAAGCAGAGGCTGCATCAAACCTTTGATATGAAGGATTTGGGTGATGCTAATCACATCTTGGGTATGCGGATACTTCGGGACAGAAATCAGCATGTGTTGTATTTGTCTCAGAAGGAATACATTGGCAAAGTCTTGCAGAGGTTCAATATGGACGGGGGGAAGAAGACTAGTACTCCTTTGCCTCCATATGTGAAACTCAGTGCTATGGACAGCCCACAGTCGGATAGAGACAGGGCTGATATGGCCAAGGTTCTGTATGCTTCAGCTTGTGGCAGTCTCATGTATGCCATGGTTGCTACTAGGCCGGACATTGCATTTGCAGTGGGAGTGGTTTCTAGATACATGGCCAACCCTGGCAAGAAGCATTGGGAAGCAGTGAAAGGTGTCATGAGATACCTGAAGGGCACACAGGATATGTGCATTTGCTTTGGCAAACAGGATGCATTAGTGCATGGTTACACGGATTCGGATTATGCCGGTCATCCAGATAACCGGAAGTCTACTACCGGTTATGTGTTTACATTCACAGGAGGTGCTGTGTCATGGATATCCAGGATGCAGAAGTGCACAGCCTTATCTACTACAGAGGCCGAGTATATTGCAGCCACAGAGGCTTGCAAGGAAGCATTATGGCTATCTCGGTTAGTGGTTGATTTGGGTTATACAGGGGATATTCCACTGTTGCATTGTGACAGTCAGAGTGCCATCCAGTTGGCAAAGAACCCTGTCTTTCATGCAAAGACGAAGCATGTGGATGTGAAGTATCACTTCATCAGAGAGGTGATAGAGAACAAGCAAATTCAGCTTGTTAAGATTCATACGGATGACAACCCGGCTGATCTGTTGACAAAGAGTTTGCCTCCGGAGCGGTTTGCTCATTGCAGACACTTGATGGGCATTGGATGAGGCCAGTTTTAGCCTTGATTTGGCCTTGTATATTATCATGTACATGCTGATTTTTCTTTTCCTTTACTTAAGGGCACTTTGCCTTTAAGTGGGAGGTTGTTGGGGTAAAGGCGTTATGCCCACCCTTATAGTGTGTACAAGCCCATAAGTTATAGTACATAGTACACTTAGTACTTTTAATGTACTAAGTGCACTATGTGTACTAGTGCAATATACATGTGTGATAGGGGAGTCACACACTCATATCATTATGAGTTGACTTATCCCCACAACTCTCTCTCTCTCTTCTCTTGTTCTCTCTGTGTATGTCTCCCACATGAATACTCTAACCTAACCCTAATTCCTTCTCCCTCACATCGAGGACGCTTGCCATTTTTCAAGAGGGGGTTATGTCATGACCCTGTGAATTTGTGCAGCGTAAGTGTGAGCATGGTGGTCGGTGAGCAAGAAACATGTTTAACGAAAGCCCAAAAAAGGCGAGTGCTTTCCTTGTTTTTTTTTTCTCTTCCCTCCTGGATTAATGCCGCCGGCGTGCTGTCTGCTGAGTCAACCTGCGCTTCTGCCGGTGCCTTCGCGCCAGCCTGCGCCTGCGCCTGCGCCTGCGCCTGCGCCAGCCTCGCGTAAGCTTGGCCACAAGGCCGCGTGGGCCTGGGCGACTACCTTGCTTGGCCTGGGCGTTTGCCTGGCCTGGC
Organism: Cibotium barometz; assembly: GCF_041138505.1. Classification (NCBI taxonomy): domain Eukaryota; kingdom Viridiplantae; phylum Streptophyta; class Polypodiopsida; order Cyatheales; family Cibotiaceae; genus Cibotium; species Cibotium barometz. Next base: position 24,507,864 of record NC_141097.1, read on the forward strand.
CTGGCCTGGCCTGGTCTGGGCGCCTGCGTTAGGCTGCGTAGGCCTAGCTACGTAAGCCTAGGCGCCCGCCAGCCTGCTGGCTGCCTGGCTAGATAGTCCTAGGTGCCTGCCCGCCTATAGCTGCCGGTAGCCCAACTCCAACACCCGCCAGTGTGCAAACCCGCCAGTGTGCAAACCCGCCAGCGTGTCCACCTCTCACACGCGTGCTCTCTCTCTCACTCGTTCAACGAAAAGCAAACCTGCTTTTTTGTTTCTGTTTTCTCTCTACGTTCATGTGACTGCACAAACGAATCATGCCTCTTCTTTACAAAGCAAACAACCCTTCACCATGCTTATATAGCAAAAGTTGTGCCAGTTATAGAGCCCACATGTTTTAATAAGGCTCTAGAAAATGTGTATTGGGAGAAAGCTATGGATGAGGAGATGGATGCACTGTATGGAAATGAGACTTGGGATTTGGTGTCATTGCCTGAAGACAAGAAAGCTATCGGATGTAAGTGGGTGTATAAGGTGAAACATAACAGTGATGGTAGCATAAGCAGGTACAAGGCTAGATTGGTAGCCAAAGGATATGCCCAGACACATGGGATTGATTATGAGGAGATGTTTGCCCCGGTTGCAAAGATGGCAATTGTGAGAGCTGTGATTGTGGTGACTTCAACTAAAGACTAGTTTTTACATCAGATGGATGCAAAAAATGTGTTCTTGCATGGTGACTTGCAAGAAGAAGTGTATATGGATCAACCACCTGGTTTTGAGAATACAGGTCACCCAGAGTATGTATGTAAGCTTCGTAAGGCCTTGTATGGGATGAAGCAAGCTCCACGAGCATGGCATGACAAGATTGCTAGGTATCTTATCACTATTGGTTTCCATATGGCAAATGCAGATCACTCTTTGTATGTGCACAAGAGTGATAAGGGTATTGTGATCATCACCATCTATGTAGATGATCTTATTGTTGGGGGTGAGAACTCGGAAGAGATTGAGCATGTGAAAAGTCTTCTCAAAAGAAAGTTTGACATGAAGGATTTGGGAGATCTACGCTACTTTTTGGGCATTGAGGTCATTCACACACCTAATGGTATTTAGCTGTCACAGAGACAGTATGTATTGGACATGTTGTTCAAGTATGGGATGGCTGATTGTAAGTCAATCTCGGTGCCATTAGATCAAAATAGCAAGCTCAATACGGATGCAGGTTGTGTTGGAGGACCCCACTATGTACAGGAAGATTGTGGGGAGTTTGATCTATGTCATAATCAGCAGGCAAGATTTGAATTACCTTGTTGGCTTAGAGAGCCATTTTATGCAAGTTTCGTGTAAACCACATCTTAATAGCTTGTGACGCACACTTCGGCATTTGAGGGACACTGTTGATTATCCATTGTTTTATGCAATAGGTGTACCATTGGAGCTATATGGGTGCACAGATACAAATTGGACAAGTAGCATCTCAAACAGGAGATCCACCAGTGGATTTCTGTTTTCATTGGGGAGTGCTACTGTGACATGGAGCAGCAAGAAGCAGCCCACAGTTGCCTTCTCGAGTACAGAGACAGAGTAGAGAAGAGCTGCGGTGACAGCGTGTAAGGTAGCTTGGTTACGCAAGCTACTTGTTGATTTGGGGTTGCATGTGGAGAAAAAGGTTGTCATATATTGTGACAATCTTAGCAGTATACAGTTGGCCAAGAACCCAGTTTTCCATGCGCGGACGAAACACATTAAGGTACACTGCCACTTCACCAGGGAGAGAGTCTTGGCAGGCGACATCGACTTGGCCCACGTCAACACACAAGATCAGGTCGTTGACATCTTTACGAAGACCTTGGGAGCTGAGAACCTCCAAAGATTTCGAGATATGCTTGGAGTTCACGAGCTCGAGTTGAGCTCGAGGGGGAGTGTTGAGATGTCAAGCTTAACATGAGCTGACACTCACGAGGCACCTACATGACCGTTCCACATTTATATCACTAGTGGGTTTGGTAGCTCGCATCGACATATCTTCGTCAGAGATTCTACAGTTGGACTACACTGACTAGTCCACACCTACCCACTCCACTTTAGAGTGTTCACATTATGGACCGCTTGTATAAACTCTAGTATGTGTGTTAGTCACTTTATTTCTTTTGTAAACCTCTTTTGTCGAAGAAGAAGAAGAACAATTTTCAGTCTCTCATCTTGTGTGTTCTCTTCTAGGATTTGTGTGTGTGTGTGTGTGTGTGTGTGTGTGTGTGTGTGTGTGTGTGCGCGCGCGCTCTTGCAAGAACTCAAGCTTCCTTCTTCCCTGCATCTTTGCAGTGGACATGTTAGGATCCAGACGACAGTGAAGAGATGCCTGGCATCCCCTTTTTTGCTTACACTACACGGTTGAGCTGCAAGATTCAGATGTTAGAGGTAGAGGACACTCCAGCAACAGGACACTGGGGGTCACAGGGTCTCCACTGCACTCTCTCTGATTTTTGAAAGCGATTGTGAGATAGTTTTCGGCCCCAGAAGATCACTCTTTTCATGTGGTAACTAGCACATAGGAGCTTGACAATTGGCACATGGTTGGCCATTGGGGGTAGACCAGCATGATGTCTGAGATGTGGCCATCCCCAAGACTCAAGAGGCTCAGTGTCATTGTCTTTGGGATTGCCGAAGGCTCACCAAGTTTGGCAAAGGATCCTACGCATTTCACTATGGATTGGAGTCTTGGATCCCCGTGTCCTTGAGGTCTCTCACCTTTGCATTTCTGCAATCTCCATCCACAGATCGTTGGTCACCAAGTTCTTGCCACAGATGGGAGATTTGTTGCAGTATAGCTACGTGGCAAATATGGAAAGCTAGATGCAACGAAGCCATCGAAGGAACCCTCACCCCACTAGCAGAGTCCATTCGGAGCATCTGGCTCGATATCATTCATACCCTCCGTGGTCAGTGGGGGCAGCTTCAGGATGGCTAAGACCACATGCAGAAGCACCAGCAAGAGGCCTGAGGATCTGGCGTCATGGTCCCTTTCTCACTAACAGCGGTGACAAGCCCACTTGGCATTTTAGACCACCTGTGTGGTTGTTTCAACCTCCCCCCATTGTATGAGATAGCCTTTCTACTCCTAGAGCGGCCAGTAGGAGCACAAGTGCATGCTCCCCTTTTATGCATCTTGACTCTTGTGGACAAGTTTGTATGTAGCCATTTTGGCTATTTTCTCGATAACTAATAGAAGGACCTTTTTCCCAGAGAAAAAAAGATCCTCATACCTAATGCTTACTCCTTGCTATCGAGATTGAAGATCACTTGCTCCTTGAACAAAGAGCTTATGGATTCAAGGCAAATGGCACTGGTTCTTTATAGTAATCTCATTACAAGCTCCATGCACGCATAGAATAGTCCTTCCTTATCACTAAGACTAGTAAAGTCCAAGGAGAGCTATTGGTCTGAGTCTGACCTTTTTTCAAATGTTTACCACATTGCATCTTTAGTTCCTCTTGTTCTACTTTACTAAACCCATGCAGATTCTTGAACACGAGTTCACTACCAAGAACTAGATCTAGACAATGATCTACTTCCCCACTAGGTTGTATTGCATTACGAAAACCTTTAGAAAAAATATATATACCTAGATGAATCCAAGAACATGCCCAAATTCACCTTTTAGAAATGTGCATGTTATATACTCATGGTAGTCAACCCACAAGACTATATAACTATCAACTCCATTATGCATAGTATGGACTAGATACTACGACATCCCCACTAATGTCATCAGTGCCCAATAGTGGGTGTAGAACTCGGTATCAAGATATGCTCTCACACACGCACTCCACACACACACACACATAAGAGAATATATTCACACAAAGCCCTTTGTACTAAGTTTCTGTCAAACCTCCGGAGATGCAGGGCAGACTCTGCCATAATGAAGCCTATAACTAAGGAAAGTAGCAAATAGAAAGAATTAGAACAGCAAATAAGTAGTTGATAGGGCAAATGCATCGCTAAAGATAGAAAGAATTAGCACAATATCAACTGGCCGCAACTCGGACAAAAACTTCACAATGTGAAATTTGCATGTCCGCTTATACGGCTGAATTATATACCTAGATGAATCCAGGAACATGCCCAAATTCACCTTGGAAACTATTTAAACTAACTTTCATCTTGTTCTAAATAATGGCAAAGAAAAGCAGCATCACAATAAGGTCACAAAAACTTAACCATATATTCTCTGTGTCCATGAAATACTCTAGCTCCATCGAACACATAAGAGGTGTATTGGGTACATCATATTTTGCCTTCGAGTTGGATGCTCTTCTTTCAAACTCAAAAGAAATTGAGTTATTCAAATGACTCTTTGCAGGCTTTGATCCAATCCATATAGCCATTCCCTACCTTTGAAAGTCCAAAGGTTGTTTATAATCGAGAACTTCCAATTCAACACCATTAATCATGGTATCGCACACCTTCTCAGAATCCTTTGTAATAGACACTACATAATTATGAGCACTTGTATTTCACAAAACTTCACCTTCTTGACTAACACTTGATCTTGCTATGCATTCTCATAAGATCATGGGGTCCGAAAGTAGGCTCCTACACAACGAATGATAAGCAACATACATGCGTTGTCACATGCACCCTGCAGTGGAGTGCTATGTGACACACTAGCTCTACATCAGTGCAATTGGCCACGACCCTGAAAAGATAAGGGCAATTCTCGAATGGGATGTTCCCAAAAATGCTCAAGAGATCCACTCTTTTGTAGGTCTCTGTCAAGCATACACCTCCCATATATTGGGGGTGATAACAGCTCTTAAGCATTGGAAATCTTTCCTTTATGGGAGAGAGTTCGTAATTAAGACAAATCATCAAGCACTTCAATGGTTGCAAACCATGCCTAGTGTCCAATAGAGTGATAGACAAGCCAGATAGTGTCAGATCTTCCAACAGTTCGGAGGTATCATTGAATACATTCCTAGCAAGAATAACCCCATTGCCGATGTTCTAAGTCGTAAAGAAACTATCCAAAATTTGCAGGGTTCCACTGTGCTCGAAATACAGGGAAAAGATCTTGACAGTATGATGAAGGCACAGTACGAGGATTCTTTGAAATTCGGGACTCAATATAAGATTAGCCCTTCAGTCAAAACCGGGTCACTATACCATTCAGGATGGCTAGTTATTTTACAAGAACCGGCTCTGCATACTAAGGGAAAAGCAACATGCACTTCTTTATGATGCCCATGACTCTCTCGTTGGAGGTCATCGAGGTATCAACAGTACACTGCAGACACTAGAGCGATCATTCTATTGGCCTAAGATGAGAAGGGATGTCTATCAACATGTCCAAACATGCCAGATATGCCAAAAGGTGAAGATTTCTCATACGAAACAGGCAAGGTTGCTTCAACCTTTGCCAGCTCCCCAAGATCCTTTCCAAGACATTAGTATGGACTTTGTTGGACTTTCCAAGACATTAGTATGGACTTTGTTGGGCCTCTTCCCGCTGCATTTGGATCTCGGAACAAAGTCAATGTAACGGCGCCAAAACAGGCCGCCCCGCCCCCCCGGAACAACTTCATTCCAAGGAGTATTTGTTTAGTACCAAGTATGAGGGTGCTTAGCACCAGATTTTCAACATGGGTATGAAAAAAAAAACAATGACAAACACTTCCCCTGATCTCAAGCCATAAGTTAAGTAAGAGAAATAAAATGTTCTCCCAAGTCTATGACAAAAAGATAAAGGGAACCACTAGCACAATACAACCAAGAAGAACTCACAGGACCTCGTCCCAATCTCTCTTGTTGTTAAGTCTCTCTTATTGTCATAGGTTCAGCAAGCTTTTGCTCTCTGTCTTTCTTGTCATCAACAAGTCTCCAAATCTTCAGAATCTGCACCAGTATTTCACAAACTCTTGACAGATATAACACCTAACAGCCGGGTCCTCAAACTAGGCCTGAATGATTGTGCAGCGTCTATATATGTCATAAGAACCCCTCAACACAGAACTGGCCTGTAGCTATTTCTTTGTCAACACACTGTCATACAAAGTCCAGCTCTTATATGAAGGTCAGAAATGCTCCATTAGAGAGGGTACTGCTAGGTGAAGTAGTCATACAAGGTGGCCCAGCAGGTATAACAGTTAAATAGGAACTCTACAGCTGGTTCCTTAGTACAATACACAGTCATACAACATGTACAACACCTTGCAGCAGTAGAAAAGACCACCAATGCCGAGTATTTTCCCTAGTAGCAAAGACACTTAGTACTCATCTACATGGGAGTCGGGTTACCATATATGTCTTGTCCAGCAACCTGGATTCCCTGCAGATCTTCTTGGAATCCCTTAAGATGTCTTCCACTTCAAAGCAAGCGGCACAGCCATGGAGACTCAGCCGTACAGTAGCAGCAGCAACTGGTGCTTGGTAGGAACGAATGGTACGACAGGTATAAGATCTACAGCAAGTACAGAACAAGTACAACTAGTATAGAATGGTACGGCAGGTTCTGGCAGCAGGTACAGTTGGTACAGTACAGCACAACACCAAAGACACAGTAGAAATGATATGGCACCTGGCAGCTGATAGCAAGTGCAGCAGGAACAGTACGTCGGCCAGCAGCAAATTCGGCAGATATAGTACAATACGTACAGCAGGTATATCTCGGGCAGGTGCAGCATGTACAGCAGCCGTCGCCTGGTGATTGGAAACAACCGTACGCCAAAACGATTAAGTGAAGGGCATCGCCCACAAGCCGCCGCCTGGAGAGTTTTCACACCACCCTACCTGTATGTTTATCATGGTGAAAGTGACCTACCAACTTTTATAAATACAGGGTGGTTGATTTTAGGAAAGCCCACGTATAGATGGAAGTTTCTCTTTTGGGGGTACATCTCGCAACTTCTATACATTTCCATCTTTACATGAGTTTATGTTGCCAAATAAAGTGCCCATAACACATGCGATGCCCAGCCTTATCCCAAGTTTACTTCAAATTTTTGTAGAGCATTATGCAACAACTCTCGGACCGAGTTGCGTCTGCCCAGTGCATTCCCATCCGGATAGACGGCCAGACAGAAATCTATAATGAGCTGGCATTTGATGTTCTAAATCATATTGCCATGACAGGCACTCAAAGTGGGAGTATTATCTTCCTTTGGTTCAGGCCATCCTAAATGACACTCATTCATCTAGCATTGGTTGGACTCCATATGAGATAGCATTTGGCCGCCGTATCTCGTCACTTCTTACGAGAATGGTGTCACCTTTCTCGGAGGCCAAGAAGACCACCAAAACTTTTTCATAGATTATTGAGTCCATGTAACTCGCCCGGGAAGCGCAGGGGTGGGTGTGCATCGCTGGGCCACAATCAAAGTCATCCCTCGTTGTTCATTCGCCATTGGTACCACATAGGTGGATTTCCAAGGACAATAACATCACATGGGGATCCCAAGTTTACTTCAAATTTTTGGAGAGCATTATTCAACAACTCTGGGACCGAGTTGCATCTGCCCAGTGCATTCCATCCGGACAGACGGCCAGACAGAAATCTATAATGAGCTGGCATTTGATGTTCTAAATCATATTGCCATGACAGGCACTCAAAGTGGGAGTATTATCTTCCTTTGGTTCAGGCCATCCTGAATGACACTCATTCATCTAGCATTGGTTGGACTCCATATGAGATAGCATTTGGCCGCCGTATCTCGTCACTTCTTACGAGAATGGTGTCACCTTTCTCGGAGGCCAAGAAGACCACCAAAACTTTTTCATAGATTATTGAGTCCATGTAACTCGCCCGGGAAGCGCAGGGGTGGGTGTGCATCGCTTGACCATGTGAGCACAATTAAACATTTTGGCATTTAATCACAGCCATTAAACAATCCACAAAGCTGAAAATAAAAGTTGCATTCCGTTATCCAAGGAGAAATATAACATGTACAAGCTTTGAGGGCCTTTCTCTCCCCATGGGAGATGCCGGATTATCCATATACAACCATAAACCTGTCCTTCATCCAATATGGGTCCATCCATAGGCGCACAAACATGTATAACAGCCCACATGGCTCTTCCATACGGGCATAAACGTGTATGACAGCCCATACGGCTCTTCCACAGGCACAAAAACCTATAAACCAGCCCATGTGGCTCATTCATGAGCTCATAAACCTGTAAACCAACACATGTGGCTCATCCATGAGCGCATAAACCAGTATAATAGCCTTAATGTCGCATCCATGAATGCTAAAAACTGTAAACCAGCCCATGTGGCTCATCCATGAGTGCATAAACCAGTATACTATCCTGTATATCACATAAAACCAGAAATTTTAGCAAGCTTTAGGATTGTTTTGCTGAAATTCAGCCATCCAGGGTGTACACGATGGTGTAGAGTAGTGAAAATCATCTAGAGTAGAGCAGTTGGATATGGCTATGGCTATGGTGGGCTTAGATATGAAGAGAAATGCTGAAAAATCAGAGTTTTCAGCCTCCAAAAACTTGCTTGCAAGAAAATGCTACAATGCAATGTGTAAAGCTGAATTGACTACTGTGAGGACACTTGTCTGACTTTTATACTCTTATCTACCACATGTCCCAAATCTAAAGGCCAAAAATTTCATAATCTTCAACTCTAAAAATATCCGAGATGATAGCTTATTTTTGGTTCAACGACGAAGCCGAAGTTATTGGGCCTGAATAGATTCTCCTCAAGAGATGGAAGCATGGATCCCATTGAAGACAAAGACGATTCTACACGAAGTTCAAGGACCGTGGCCATGAAGCCGAAGGCTCAACGAAGAGTTCTTTCTAGAGTAACCCCAACTCCTAGCGGACTACTTGGAAGCCATGAACCCAAGCTAAGCAAGAGGGAATGTCGCATGCACCCTACACTAGAGTTCTATGTGACACACTCGCTCTACATCAGTTCAATATTTCTACAGTAGGAACACCATTTTAGGAAGATTTTGTCGTATGTCGTTCCCTGTTGTGAGCCCTAGTCCGGGACTTGTCAGGCACGAGCTATGTGGGTCAGTCTCCAAAGCTATAGAGAGTCTACATGTATCAGTCCTCTTACTCACTTGGACAATTCATCAAATAGGTACATGTAGAGGTAAACCCTAGCATTAGGTATTGCATTAGCAAACATCTTAGGGGCATATGCACATGGGCAGCCCATAAGGCACCCCATCATAGGGGTTGCCTTGCATGTGGGCCGAAGGACCCTATGCCACCTCTCTAGGCATGCCAGATAGCATAGCTAGCTTAGTTAGCCTATTCAGCCAATGACAGGCAGCATGGAGAACAAGGGCAACCAATTGGCAGCCTGTAGCTGTCTGCAATCAGCAGTCGGCCAGCATAAATGCTTACAAGCATTAGTCGGCCACATAAAGCTTTGCTCAGCATGCACTCGGGTAGTGCTACAGTCGGCCAGCATCAAAGGACAACATGGGCATGATGAGCAGCATTTAATGCTAGCAAAAAGGCATATTTTTTGTCTAGCAAACAGACCGACAGCATAAGAGCAAACAGACCAGCAGCAAAACAATTATATAAGCAAGCGCTTAGTTCCCACCAAAATTCATTCATCACAAAACAGTTTATAAGCAGTTAAAGAGAAGGGATGTGTTCCTAGAACCTCCGGCCTTGCACATACATTCAGCATACAGCACTTTACTGTGCTACAGTCCCAAGGCCTCCTCGAAGAACCTCTTCAGCATTCAGCCAGCATATGTGCATCCCTCAGTTCTGGGTTTGCATAGTGGTCATTGAAGAGTTATTCAAGGGAGCTTGGACAGCATATGGTTCAGCCTGCGTTCAGTCTACTTTGTCCTTGCGTTGCGCAGTCCTTGGTCATCTTTCATACTCATTGTACAAATTTCTCCAAAGAAATACAAACAAATACTCCTGCTTGTTGAGGGGGCGGGGCGGGGGCGGGGGGGGGGGGGGGGGGGGGAGGGGGGAGGGGGGGGGGGGTCTTTAGTGGGTAATTGGGACCCAATACTGTGTGGACTCTATCTTCTCTCTCAAAATAAAGTGGAATTGCATAAACTCACAGGTTTAAAGAAGGCTTTGTTGCGTGTTACATCAACCTATTGCATGCTACATGTGTTTCATTCTCATGGTAAACCTCTACTTCCTTTTTATCTTCATAATACCTGAGAAGGGCACTTTTTGCACATTATGCACTAACTTTTGTGTAGATTTACCCTTAGCATCCTCTTCTCGTGAAAGATATAGGCATGCTTTATTGCATCTTCCAAATTTTGAGAAGGCTCCAATTGTGAACATGCAAGCGATAATATGAGTCAACCCCCTTTTGAAATTCATCAATGCCCTTAAACATAAGAATGCAATCCTTGTGTGAAGCAATAAAATGGTCTAGAGGTTTTACATACATTTTATATTTGTCCCAAATGGTCCAAGTACCTCGTTATTCGTTCTCAGACAAGAACTCGTTATACAATGCATGCTCCAACTCCTCCCACATTTCCACATTATGAGGTGTAGCCATGGTTGAGCAACCCTCGCACTTAGTATGACATCTTACACACATTTGGCACACTAACAAAGAGGCTGCATGCTTGTGTGGACCATTATCCTCGTAACCATCCATACATGGGGTTGGTGGAGTTTACTCCTAGACACCTTTTTTGGGTTTCGTAGTCCGCCTTGTGTCCGCCCTTTATGTGTGTGTATACATGTTCCTCCTAAATAACCCTTGTATAGCCCTACTCTTATAAGTGTGTATAAATGGGAACACTCTCTTAAACCTTTTAGCTAAGCAGTGATATCAGCACCTTTTAGGTAGATATTATCTCCTTTGATTTAGGCCTGTAATTTACCCAAAGATAAGGCTCAGCCAAGCCTACAAAAAGGCCCGTGTACTTTCATTTCAAATCAATCAAGTGAAGTGCTTGTGCCAATCATCTCGCACTTTTACTATAACACACACACACAAACACACTTTTTGAGTCGCTTTCATACTCTGCACAGTCTCCTACTCCTGCACGCCATGTGAGCTCCAAGGATCCAACAACCTTGCTCTAAGGTTATGGGACGCAACCGCCATTTTTGGCCACTGTGTAGCAGGTGCCGACTAGGTCCATATGACCATAATGGTAGTCACAATAGATATTTGAGGCAGCCATCTGTGGTCACTATGTGGTAGGTGCCGACTAGGTCCATATGACTGTGATGGTCACCTTAATCAAGCGCAGTCCACAGAGGCTATTTACATAGTCACACTCCAACACCAATCCACCTTATTGTTTATTATATTCTAGCTTCTATTAGCACACACCCTCCCATCATGACAGTTCCAGATCAGCCATCAAAGCTCCCTTTACCGGAGCACGCGGGTGTGGACCCTACAGCCATTTATTGTATCACATCACACCACAATATATATTGTTCTCCATCTCTGTTATTGTGTGATTTGAGTTTAAGTTTTGCGCTATAAAAGATCCTATATCTTGTTATTTTTCCTTGCATACACTGCACATTGTATCCTCTCACTCACATAGAGAAATTAGAGTTGGAGTAGGTTTCATAATAAACCACCAAAACTATAGTTTCGTTCAAGCTGATTACATTAAAGAATAATAAACCACCAAAACTATAGTTTCGTTAAAGCTGATTACATTAAAGAATAAACTATTCAAATCTAAGATATTAGTAGTAGTAAAACAAAGGCCTTCAGCTCATTGAACCTTAGAGTTAGGGCATTTCTTAAAAAATAGGCTGCTTTATTTTAATGGAAGATGAATACCTTAAAAGAATATCTTAGAGAATGAATTCTCTAGGGCGTGAATAGTCCTTGTATAAGGATAAAGCACACGATATCATTAACCACAGAGGAGATAATTAGAAAGTTAAAAGTGATTGAAGTGAAGAAACAGGAGTTAGCATGGAGCCTCACCTGCTCACCCACATCATACATACAAATGTACTTGCTGCTGCCCCCTGCCAGTAGGTAGTTTCCATCCGCAGAGTAACAAATGGTGGTGAAGCATTTTCCTGAGCTTGAGTTCGCTGCAGTCCTCCTATCACTAATCAACCTTCCCCCTGCTATGTCTCGCCTCCCCTCAATGGTGCCCATAAGTTGGCCCTCCATGGGATCCCATAGATGGATTTGTCCATTAAGTGTTGTAGAAGCAAGTTGTTTCCCATCAGGCCGATAAGCTACAGTGAGCACATCATGTGTATGCAAAAACGTTTCCAAACTGCCTTTTCCATCGAACACATCCCATATGCGTACAGACTTATCCCATGAAGAAGATGCAAGCATCTCCTGCATCAAAAATATATCCATTGACAAAACTCATATCAGCATCTCTCTCTCTCTCGCATGCGCACACGCACACATTTTATATACATATGTATATATGTGTGCGTGCATGCGTGTGTGGGTGTGGGTGTGGGTGTGGATGTGAGCAAGAGTGTAACATGTGGAAGCTTACAGACAGGATTATAATTCGGATAACCAATATTCATCACCTTGGTTCCTAACGATTTGCACAATGTAGCGGAAGTGAGAGAGAGAGAGAGAGAGAGAGAGAGAATCACAATAAAGGCACAGTACACCCAATTGGGTCCCAAATACCCTCTACAGGGCCCCCACCAAGGATGGTATATTTGCTTTATTGAATAATGAGAAAAAGACTCAAATCGACCTGCTTTAAGTTGCCTTAAATAGGCACCTTTTGCCCATGTGCTGGCCACCTTGATTCAGATGCTGGCCACCTTGCTTCAGATGCTGGCTGCCCTTGCTGCCTGCTGTCTGGCAGCCCCTGTGCTTTGGCCACGCTGTCTAGGATGCCCATGAGGCTGGCGACAGGCTGGTCAAGACCTTGTGGGCTGGCCGACTTGGCCCCTAGCTCATCTAGGCCTGGCCACCTTTTCCTCCTATTAACTGCTACGCTTCATGCATAATGTGCCCAACTGATGCTGGTCTTCGACATACTACTGCATGGTCTTGTCTGTCTTGCAAATGCAAAGGATTAATGCATGACTGAATGAGATGCGGGTCTAAAATGACCTACATGTTGATGCAACCCTATATGCTATGTAAATGCAAATGAAGGGTTACTAATGCAAATATAGGCTAAAGCCTGTAATGATGACCTGTAAAATCTTTAATACTGCATCATAGTTGCCAGGCGTTTCATGAAACGTGTTTCATAAACGTTTCATTCATTTTCCAGAAGTTTCAAAAACGTTTCATACAAAAAGGGGGGGGTACAGGCCTCAAAATTTATATACAGGTTTATAATATTTAAAAATATGTTGCCTTCCTTGCAAAACAATATTAAACATGCATCATTTACACATTAAAACATGTTTACAAGCTAAAACTAAAGAATCTGGGTGACCCATTTACAGTGGGCACCCACCTGAGTCACTGACCAATTGGCATAAATAAACTGGCAACATCAAGAATCAAGATCTAGATTTCATCATCAATAATGGCAACTACTCAATAATGGCACTCAAAGTGATCACAAAAAGTTTGAATCCTAAGCTAATACAAAAAAAGTACATTGAAGTCTGAAATACACAAAGTAAAGCATGTTGAAGCCTGATAGATGCAATCATGTATGAATGATGACAAATAGTCAACTAGAGGAGCTGATTTGTGCAAGACAGGAGCTCCTTTGATCAGTTTCCCAAGACGCCTGTAGACGTTTTTTTTTTAAATGTGCTCTCTGGATAGAAAACATTGAAAAACGTAGGTTTTCCCAGGCAGCATGAAAGAAACGCGTTTCATTCCAATGAAACGTTTCGTTTCATTCACATGGAATGAAACGCGTTTCATTGCAACTATGTACTGGATTTACCTGAGCGGAAGCAACTACTGAATGAATGGAATACATCTGGCCAAAGCGAAAGCTAAGGTGAAAGTAGCACGGGTGAAGAGGGGGACCGACCCGATACGCGATGAAGGTTGGGTGGGAGTGGCTTACTAGAATGACCAGGTGTTCTAGCTAGTCCGAGGTAGGGAAACACAATATATCTCATGTTCTGAAGATACTATGCTCTAGACTACATTGAGCCTGGTTACCCTAGATGCTTTGATACCAATGTTACATGATGAGGGTTGATCGTAGTAATCACACTGCACAGCCTTCATTAACTTAATTAATGTAGATGAATGCAAATGCAACTATATTAATGATGCAAATGTTTACAGCTGAGATGAGATCTGTGAACAGATCTATGATGCTGATGCTGGCTTCGACATACTGCTGCCACCTACTGTTAGGGTTCATGATGTGGCTACCAACTATTGCTGCCATAGGCACAGGGGACGCGGGGGACGGACCCCTGGGACGGGGGAACGCCGTCCCATAACGCGCGGGAACGGAACCGGACAAGGAACGGCCAGGAGACATGTGAGCCCACGCTGCAACAAGGGGACGGCAATTCCGTGACGGCGGGGCGGCTGTTCGTGTGGGACAGAGCTCGACAGGATGGTCAGCGGACCGTTGCGCCCTGTAACCGTTGGGCACCCTATAACATTGAGCAACCCTCCCCACTTGGCCCATGGCTATAAGAAGAGCCCCCATTGGCAAGGCTCAAGCTCAAGCCTCAACGCTCCTCAACTTACAAGGCCCAAGTGGAAAGCTCATTGGCTCAACACTCCTCAACTTTCAAGGCTCAAGACTCAATGGGCAACCCGGCAAGGCTCTAGCTCTCCTCAAGCCTCAAGGCTCAAGTGGCATTGGGACCTTGGGTAAGTTGTAATTTCAAGTTGTCACTTGAGTCTTGTTGCTCTCCTACACTCACCTCTTGCTCTAGCCTCTCCATTGGCAAGCCTCTCCTACACATCTCTCCTACTCTCACCTCCATTGCTCAAGGCTCAAGCCTCTCCTACATCTCTCTCCTACACTCACGGTCTCACCTCCTCGTGCTTTAGCCTCTCCTACATCTCTCTCCTACACTCACCTCCATTGCTCAAGCCTCCTTGGCACTTGCCTCCATGTCATCGCGACCATCCCCCACACCTCGTTCCGGCGGCGCCAATACGAATAGAGGAAGGAGGACCGAAGGTTGGTCTTGGTGGGAAGAGGTCAACTCCGATCATCCCAGAAGTGGAGGAGGTTCTCACCCATGGTCCTGCAAGCTATGTCCATATAGGCGAATGGGTGGGGCGGATAACGTGAAAGCTCACCTCTTGCATGAGCCCGGTCATGAGGTCCGATTTTGTGATCAGGTCTCTCCTACACTCACGGTCTCACCTCCTCTTGCTTTAGCCTCTCCTACACTCACCTCCATTGCTCAAGCCACCTTGGCACTTGCCTCCATGGCATCTTCATCGCGACCATCCCCCGCACCTCGTTCCGGCGGCGCCAATATGAATAGAGGAAGGAGGACCGAAGGTCGGTCTTGGTGGGAAGAGGTCAACTCCGATCATCCCGGAAGTGGAGGAGGCTCTCGCCCATGGTCCAGCAAGCTATGTCCATATAGGCGAACGGGTGGGGCGGATAAAGTGAGTGCTCACTGTGAGGAGTTTTTTGAGTGTGTTTTTCTGGCATATGTACATATAGATGCATGTTTATGTGGCACTGGGATGCCCAATACTCCACCCACTGAATTGCAATGAAGCCTTTTTAGCATGTGATAATGTGTTTGCTGCAGATACGTTGGTTGGAAATGGTGTAAGCATCAATGGTATGATGTTTCGAACACATTGTGGAACACCACAGAATGAGTTGTGTTGGGGTTGGGATCTCGTGAGCATATGTAGAAGAGCAGGAGTGGATCAAATCTTTGTAGAGGGCGCACATGCAATTGGAGATCTTCGTCACCAATATCAAGTTGAAGGTGTGCATGGAGCATAAAGACCTTAATACACAAGGGCCTTAATAAATACTATGTAATTTTATTTAAAAAGGTGGTGAAAGTAGAAACATCAACCAAAGAAATCGGCTGCAGAAGTATGCTGGGCACGTGATTTCCAAAAGCAAAGTGCTGATCTGGGACTTGCCTGATTCCACGAGAGTTTTTTTCGTGAAGGTGGCCGCCTCTGGATGCAGAGAGTTGAGGGTAGGTGTTGCGCTGGTTTTGCTGGGCTGCTGCGGAGGCTGGTGGCGACGTCAGAGAGCTTGTTTTCTTGACGTGGAGGGTTGTCAGAATATGCAGCGGAGATGATGACCAAGCCTGGGAACACAAGAGCAAAAGCAAAAACGCAGGCAGAAAAACAGCACAAGAGAGAGACAGATGTAGGCGTGTAACTCTGCTCTATATACACAAGAAGATCCCGAGATATGATACAAATGAGGTATGGGGGCTGGGGTCCTATATATATCTCCCTAGAAGGCAGTCGGCCAGCAGCAGGAGTGCCCACGACTGGAGAAAGAACCCCACGACTGCATAAATGCAGTCGGCCAGGATAATGAAGCCCACGACTGATAAAGAGCAGTCGGCCAGCAGCCCTGAAGCCCACGACTGATGAAGATCAAGTCGGCCAGCACTGGGGTGCTCCTGGCATCATCTGGCAGCCCTCTCAAGCCTCAGAAAAATGGAAAAAAATAGGGGAAAAATGCGGAGAGTGGGGAAAAATGGGAAAACACCTCATAAGGGCGGGCACACCCACAACAAAGGCCCTGGTGTATAAAACTGGACAGGAGATGACTTCTAACACCCCCTCTCAGCTCCTGGCTGTGTGACCAACCACTGGGAGCTGGGGTGCCGCCTGAGCAAATCCTGAGAGCGACTTCGTGAAGAGGTCCACCGTACTGTCCTCCGTCGAACAGAACTCCAGCAAGATGTCATCAGCAACAATCTCTTCACGAACAAAGTGCCTCTGGATGACCAAGGGTTCCTCCAGTGGAAGCCCAAACCTGCAATGTAACCTCCTCCTGCTCCGTAAAACTGCTCCTGGGCCATAAGTAGATCTCCTCGTGTCCGGATCTCCTCCCCAAACCGAGTCACTCCAACCGTGGAGTCGGACTCCATCCAACAATCCCCCTCCTGTGTAAAAGAGTCTCTGATCCTTCGCATGTCGCAGAAACCACAGGAAACGCAATCCTGCCTCCCAAAGAGACATCTACAACCAAGAGCTCAACTGCCTCATCAGGAAGCTCCCGTCCAATCCGGTGTCCATCAACCAGATCAATGAACCATGAAGCTTCTGAGTCACAGAGACATCACACTGCTCACAAGGATCAACACCTGTTTTACGGTGCACAAACAAGTCCTGGAAACCTTCTGAAGACCATGCAAGGCCGTCTGAAACCTGTCAATCACCCCCTCTGAATCCGGAACCACAAAGCCTGGAGAAACCACCTCCTTCTGCAAGTAAGCACCTGCCACCTGCCTGGCTTTCCAAAAGGTCCCCGTGGAAAGAACATCCTCAACTACTGGAAGTTCTGTCCCGAACACGACGAGACATCAGAGCATAAGTGACCTGTTCAGCTTCCTCTGACTCACGAACACAAGAACTACCAACCTCAGTACTGGAAAGTTCCTGCCAACTGGCAAGCTATCCACCACTTGGTCTCGGAAAGCCCGCACCTGCAGCGTATCCACACCTGAGTAGCTATTACCACACTGCCACTCATCACAATCTTGAGGACCTGGGAGAGAGAGTGCTGAAAGCCTGTAGACTCCATTCTCCACTCCACCTTCCCAAACCACTTGGCTTGTTGCTTTGTCCCGGAGAGCAACAAAATGCTCATCAAACTCCACCCGTACGCCAGTCTTGCAAACCTGATGCACTGACAACAGATGAAAACCAAGTGCCGGAACATACAACACCTGGGAGGAATGCTTCCCCCCTCTGCCATCGGGAACTATCTCCATCTTGCCCTCACTGTGAACTGGGATAGTGGACGTATCCCCAGTAAGAATATGACCAGAAAGCCTGCAGTGATCCTGTAAACCGGAACGGGAAGGAGTCATGTGCCTGGAAGCACCACTATCGAGAATCCACTCCCGAGTATCCGTGACGCGATCCCACATCTGCGTCTGGGCCTCCCGGTCCTTTCGGGTTGACGGTAACTCCCCTTCCTCTACTTCCGGCCGTGGAACACCAACAATGACAAAATCGGCGAGGTCGTAAGACTCCAAAACGGATTCCATCATCACCTTCCATATGCCGTAGTTGCTCCCGTCCAACTGACGGCCCACCGGGAACGTGGGGAGTGTCGGGATCTTCACATGTCTCTCGGCCATCTCATACAAATCTGCCATCGCGGGGATGTACTCTCAAAAGGGTGGGTGGGTGGGAACAAAGAAGAACTGATACCTGCAAGTGGCTGTCCAGCAAATCAGCCCGCCTTCCTCTTGCTTCTCCTCTTCCCGATCAGCCCAAAACAGTCCACCAATCAGCCACAAAACAGCCCCCTCTTGCTCACACAAATCCCAAGAACTATCTAGAGCCTAGGCTCTGATACCATGTCAGAATATGCAGTGGAGATGATGACCAAGCCTGGGAACACGAGCAAAAGCAAAAACGCAGGCAGAAAAACAGCACGAGAGAGAGACAGATGTAGGCGTGTAACTCTGCTCTATATACACAAGAAGATCCCGAGATATGATACAAATGAGGTATGGGGGCTGGGGTCCTATATATATCTCCCTAGAAGGCAGTCGGCCAGCAGCAGGAGTGCCCACGACTGGAGAAAGAACCCCACGACTGCATAAATGCAGTCGAACAGGATAATGAAGCCCACGACTGATAAAGAGCAGTCGGCCAGCAGCCCTGAAGCCCACGACTGATGAAGATCAAGTCGGCCAGCACTGGGGTGCTCCTGGCATCATCTGGCAGCCCTCCCAAGCCTCAGAAAAATGGGAAAAAATAGGGGAAAAATGCGGAGAGTGGGGAAAAATGGGAAAACACCTCATAAGGGCGGGCACACCCACAACAAAGGCTCTGGTGTATAAAACTGGACAGGAGATGACTTCTAACAGGGTTGCCGTCTCATTGCAGGAGCAGAGGGTTGCCTTCAATTGAAGGGCTTGCTTTGTGGAGGGTGGCGACTGCAGAAAGAGGAGCCTGTTGTGGAGGGTGGTGTCGACTTGTGGAGTGAGCCGCCTGCAGGTAGACAAGAAACAGGAGCTTGTTGTGGAGGGTAGCTGCCTGGAATAGCGAAGGCTGGCGATCACTGCAGGCCAGGAAAGAGAGCCCAGCAAAAAGAGAGAAGAGGAGAGCACGCCGTCTGCAGGGGAGGAGGTGGTGGTGCCGACTGCTAGCGGAAGAGTGCAAAAGAGATAGGAGCGTTGTCTGCGGTGAAGTGAGGAAGGGGGCGTCCACAGAAAGAAGGCAAGGCTGGAGGTGGTGTCGACGGGAGTGGAAGGAAAAAGGATGGCGTCAACTGCAGGCCGAGACTGCAGAGAATCATGAAAAAAGCAAGGCATCGACTGAGGAGGAAAAAGTGAGCATCAACAGCCACGTCCAAGGTGGTGGCATCCGCTGCAATAAAAAACGAAGAAGGAGAGGAGATAGATTCTCTGAGGCTGGCAAGGTTTTGAGGGAGTTTGGGTAATTCATGGTCTTCAATTCAAAGATGTAGAAGCTGCTTATGAATCTCTAAACTTGGGTTTTTTGGGAAGTTTAATGTAGAAAGTCAAAACAGGAACTAGATGCTTGCATGTTCGTTTGTAATAGTCTCTGTACTAAATATACAGTCTTGTAAACCTGAGGTAAAGCTTGGAGGGTAGCCTACTACAGACATCTATCTTGTTCTGGAGCTAGGTCCAAATATCCACAAACTGTATTTTGAAGATCCCTCAATGTTTGAGGTTGTATACTCTGATAGTGATACAGGGTATTGGTCAGTTGTAATTTACATAGATGAGAGAGAGTGGGCAGATTATGAGTGGGTGTTAGAGGAGGATGGTTCTAAAGATATTCTGGATATCCAACTTTGTAGAGACGAAGATTTGTTCTGAAATAAAGTCTTGTTTGTGCTGTTTTTCTGGTGTGGGTGGTGTGGTGAATTATGTGAAGTGTTCCAGCCAGTGTGCTCGTGGTGCCCCACGCTCGTGGTGTTTTCCAAGGCTGTTGGATGGACAACTATAGAGGCAGGTGATTCCCTGTCCGGAATTTCCGACAGCTTTCTGGTGCCTCCACTGAGGAGAGTTCGGGTATTTTTCTTCGTCTACAAGGGTGTATGCCCTAGAAGTTGAAGGTTTCAGGGAAGGTGTTTTTCTTGTTTTTCTTAGGATTTGAGGCGAAACTTGGAGATCAAAATGATGTCGTATCCAGAGTTTTTTGGTGGTCCTAATGAAGATGTAACAGATTTTCTTGAAAGAATGGAGGTTGCATGCATAAGCAACCACATCAACGATCCAGCACAGGTATTGCGGTTGCTAAATATATGTTTGAAGGGAGATGCGAGGGCATGGTTCAAAACTTTTGAAGAGTCGTTAAGAGATGCTGAGCCACGCATTCCAATGACTGAGGATGGATTGAAGATTGCACTTTTGAACAGGTTCAAGAAGGTTGAGGATCCAGACAGAGTTTGGCATGAAGTGCAGGGGTTGACACACGGCGAATTGGAGCCAATTGATGATTATGTAAAGAAATTCTCTTTGCTGTGGGAGACCTTGTGCAGGGCTTTGGGGGAGGATCAAGTACCTCCGGACATGATGAAGAAGGATCGTTTTGTTGCAGGATTGAAAGGAGGCATTCGTTGGAAGGTTGAACTAAAGAAGCCCAAATCTTATGAGGATGCGGTGGAGATTGCCAAATCAAAGGATTGGAAGTTGCAACGGATGAACCAGCTAGGGATGGTTCCAGTGGCAGTGAGGCCTGAAATTAGAAGGGTAGAAGCGGTACCAGTGAAAACCGTGCTGGAAAGAGTGCAACCGACAGAAGCTCAAATGAATAATGCCACACCACAGGGGACAAAGGTGGCACCCACAGCTGTTACAGCTTCTGATGAAGGACTTCAACAGGACATGAGGCAAATAGTGGATTGTATGAAGAATCTGAGTTTGAAAATGATAGGGAACACAGGTGGTGGTGGAC
The DNA here is from genome assembly GCF_041138505.1 of Cibotium barometz. NCBI lineage: Eukaryota > Viridiplantae > Streptophyta > Polypodiopsida > Cyatheales > Cibotiaceae > Cibotium > Cibotium barometz. The sequence continues at coordinate 24,528,823 of NC_141097.1, forward strand.
GTGGCCGAGGCAGAGCTTATAATCAGGAAGGGGCTGAAGGTCAGACAGCAGGGTATGGAAGTGGCCGTGGTTTTGGCAGGGGTAGACGGTTTATTCCTAAATGTTGGAATTGTGGTGAATTGGGGCATATAAGTCCTGATTGTGATAAGCCGCCGCGAATGGGGGGGTGATATGTATCCTTTACCCTCTCAGATTCCCAATAGGGCAAATGATTATGGAATTGAAATTAAAGGTGAAGCAGGGACCAATGGATTGACAAATGAGGAGACGGGTAAAACTAAGGTGGTGAATGTGGTCACCCTTGAGAAGACAAAGGAGACGGAAGCTGATGTAATGCCTTTGGGAAAACGAACGCCACTGGAAAGGGAAGGCAGGGATGCTGCAGGGCCTAGCAAGAAGAAAGGTAAAGTGAAGGAAGGAGAGGATGTAAAGGTCAAGCGGAAGCGGAAGTCTCGTAGGAAGTTTCAAGTGACTGATTTTCCACTGGGGGTTGGGCACAATAGCTACAATTTACAGGAGGACATGGCTGGAAGGAAAGCTAATATTACTTTTGGGCAATTGCTAGAGTTAGCTCCCAAATTGAAACGTCAGTGGAAAAGACTTGTGAACCCGAGAGAGAAGGAGCCTGCTAGAGGGATAGTGACTGTTTTATCTATTGAGGAGTTGTCTGATATATGTCCTATGGTGGATGTATGGCACAAAGGGAAGAATCTGGTAGAAGCTGATATGAAAAATGGAAAAGAGACAAAGATAAAACTGAAATTGAAATGAGAGCATAACTAGAAGGAAACACAAAACATAGACATACCTTGAGATGAGTGTAGACAAGACACAAGATTGATGCTTTCATTGATGTGACACCCACAATATATAGGGGAGAAGTACAAGATAGAGTAGAGTGACTTATGGGACAATTATAGAGGTGCCACGTAGCATACACTGAGATGACCAAGACTAAAAGTACTCCTAGTGAGCACTTATTTCCAACACCCTCCTTAAGTGGACACCAGGAGAAAGACAGAAAGACAAGACTAGAAGATAGACATAAAGACCTATAGACTGAGAGACAAGACATGACAGACAAAGATCCTGAGACACCCCTCCTCAAGTGATATCCTCATATGGGTCCACAAGGATAGGGACAAGATGGATCTAAAACAAGACACAGTCAGATTGATAGACAGATAGACAGACAACAGATAGACAGACAGACAAGACTAGATAGACAGAAGACTGACTGTAGACAAACAGATGGACCTTGAAGACATCCCCTCCTCAAGGGCAATCTCTGCCTCTCGAGTAGGGACAAGAGAGAGGTCCTAAAGCAGAATGAGTAAGACATAGAACCCCTTGACCTACATCATCGGTGGTCAAAGTGGTAGTCAAGAAAGATGAAGTAATCAGAAAGCCCACTCCTCATCATAGGAATGAACAGCAAGATCTGCTGATGTAGATGCTGCAGCAACATGGGCTGAGGTAGATGCAGGGGCTGATGTAGAGGTTTTAGAATAGCAGTCCTTCTCCCGGTGATTATCACGGCCACAAATGGTGCATGGATGGGCCTTGAAGCAGTCCTTCTCCATATGATTAGTTTTTCCACAATGGGTGCAAGGCTTTCTTACCTTAGAACTTCCTTTCTTTGCTAAAAATGCAGTGTCAGTTTTTTGTTGTTGAGTTCTTTCCTCTTCTTGGAGAGCATTGATGATACCTTCAAGAGTAGGATTATTGTGATACTTGAAGGTAGTGACAAGAGTAGCATAGGTGTCAGGTAAGCTTTTGAGAAGCACAGCAATAGCAATATCTTCGGACATGGGAGACTTCACTGATGCAAGCTGAACCATAAGACTGCGAAAATAATTGACATGAGAGGCTATAGTAGCTCCCTCCTGCATATATAGATCAAAGAATGAGCTCATAAGTGCAATCTTAGAGTTTTTAGAGCGAGGTCCAAAAAGGGTATCCAAAGTGATCCATGCTCGAGAAGCAGACTGTATGTCGGAGATGTGATAAATGTAATCATCTCCAAGACCGAGCAAGATGATAGCATAGGCTTTGTCATTCTTGGCAGTGGGAGCATAAGTGATAACTTGCTCAATGTCGGAATCTTCGGGAGCAGCATGGTGAACAATATCCCAAAGACTTTCTTTCATAAGATGGCACTTGATTTTGATTTGCCAAGTATGAAAGTTGGACCCATTGAATTTGTCGATAGACATGAGAGAATGAGTAGAAGAGGCCATGTGGGAAGGTCTTACCTCTTGCTAAAATGCAAGGGCAGTGTCTATTCCCTTACAAGATTGCAAAAATGAATGAAAGAAGAGATCCAAACTGTTTTTAGAAGCCGGCTCTCTCACCACTTGTCAAGGCCATAGCATGTGACAGCCCATCGAAGCATGAGGAACTAGCAGTTTGCAGATATGAGGATAAGAAAAGGACTGACCGCCTGAACAGGGCGGACAGCAAGTTCAGGCCGGCGGGTTGCTACAGCAGCAGGTCGACTACCAAGAGCAGGGGGGGCAGCACCCAACTAAGCGACGGCCTGTTCTGAACCAGCAAGAGAGAGAAGAGGGGCAATCGCTTACAGGAAACAGAGGCAAAGATGAGGGGAGCCAGGATAAACCTGCTCTGATACCATGATATGAAAAATGGGAAAGAGACAAAGATAAAACTGAAACTGAAATGAGAGCATAACTAGAAGGAAACACAAAACATAGACATACCTTGAGATGAGTGTAGACAAGACACAAGATTGATGCTTTCATTGATGTGACACCCACAATATATAGGTGAGAAGTACAAGATAGAGTAGAGTGACTTATGGGACAATTATAGAGGTGCCACGTGGCATACACTGAGATGACCAAGACTAAAAGTACTCCTAGTGAGCACTTATTTCCAACAGAAGCATATATAGATGGTGGTGCACAAATTTGTGTAATCACACTAGCAGCTGTGAAGAGGCTTGGTCTTAATATTACTGAAGCGTCTGGTTTCCGTATTCGGTTGGCCAATCACCAGAAGGTCAAATGCTTAGGTGTGATCAAGGAATTAGAATTGCAGGCTTTTGATGTAAAGGTGCTTGTGGACTGTCATGTTATGCCGGCAGGAATGGGTGCATTCCCCATCATTTTGGGAAGACCGTGGCTAAGAGCAGTGAAGGCTGTTCAAGATTTGAGGGGTCATTACTCTGTATGACAGACGAGGGGATAAAAAGCAATTTAATATGGATAATCATAAGCTTGTTGATGATGAAGGGAAAAATGAAAGCTGATTCGAGTGTTGATGATACGACTAGTAGCACTACTACTAGTGAGGGAACAGAAGACACTTCATCCAGTGAGGAGGATGCAGAGATGGCTGTCCTGGTTATTGATGAGGAAGTGCTTGGTGATAAGGTTGCCCAACAAAAAGAGGCCATACAGGAAGAATGCGAGGAAGTAAGGACTGATTTTATGATAGAGGATGCTCTTGAAGAGTATATGTTTTTTGAGGCAGATTTCCCTCAAGATCCTGATGTACTTCCTTTGGATGCTATGGTTGAGGTACAAGTGAATCATAAGCAGATGCATGCATGTGATGTGAAAGAGTATGCTTTTGAGTTTTTGGATGATGAACCTTTGTACTTTGCCTAACCCCAAGCCTGCTGAATCATTTATGATCAGCAGCAAAAAGCATACAACCACGTTTCCCTCCGTCAATCCTTTGAGCATCATACAAGGTAACCAAAACATCTCTATTTCATGTGTTCAAAGAAACACTGTCATCTTCCAAAGACGTAGTTTGCCTTCCCACATTCCACAATATAACATAAGAACTTTTAGAAACAAAGCTCTTGACATACATAGCATCCTGCCTCATCTCAATTCCATAATCACTGATGTGGTCAACACTATTATTAGAAAACCAGTGAAGCAACTCCTGCTGAGGGTAATAACTGATGAAAGCTTCATCAAGAAAGACCTGCTGTGCTATAGCACTTTCTTGTCCATCAACATAAGAAACATCACCATTAAAGCCAACCACTACAGGCAAAACAAACTCCCCTCTAAAAGACACCATTGCCAAAGCATCCACTTCAGTTCTTGTATGTTCATCTTTATCAAGGCCAATAAGAAATTCATATATCCAGCATTCATAATCTCATCCATAGCATCAACATCATTCATAGTCTTCTGGTGTTGCTCCTCCTTCATAGCATCAATTCTGCTCGTGCCTTTCTTAACATTAATGCACATCTGATCATCCAACTCCAACTCGGGTTCATCATCCTGCAGACTTTCTATATCCCACTCATCCCACAAAGGTTCATCATCCAAAAACTCAAAAGCATACTCTTTCACATCACATGCATGCATCTGCTTATGATTCACTTGTACCTCAACCATAGCATCCAAAGGAAGTACATCAGGATCTTGAGGAAAATCTGCCTCAAAAAACATATACTCTTCAAGAGCATTCTCTGTCATAAAATCAGTCCTTACTTCCTCGCATTCTTTCTGTATGGCCTCTTTTTGTTGGGCAACCTTATCACCAAGCACTTCCTCATCAATAACCAGGGCAGCCATCTCTGCATCCTCCTTACTGGATGAAGTGTCTTTTGTTCCCTCACTAGTAGTAGTGCTACTAGTCATATCATGAACACTTGAATCAGCTTCATTTTCCCCTTCATCATCAACAGGCTTCTGATTATCCATATTAAACTGCTTTTTATCCCCTCGTCTGTCATACAGAGTAATGACCCCTTTCCTCCAATCTTGAACAGCCTTCACCGCTCTTAGCCATGGTCTTCCCAAAATGATGGGGAATGCACCCATTCCTGCCGGCATAACATGACAGTCCACAAGCACCTTTACATCAAAAGCCTGCAATTCTAATTCCTTGATCACACCTAAGCATTTAACCTTCTGGTGATTGGCCAACCGAATACGGAAACCAAACGCTTCAGTAATATTAAGACCGAGCCTCTCCACAGCTGCTAGTGTGATTACACAAATTTGTGCACCACCATCTATATATGCTTCTCCCAGATTCTTCCCTTTGTGCCATACATCCACCACAAGACATATATCAGGCAACTCCTCAACAGATAAAACAGTCACTATCCCTCTAGCAAGCTCCTTCTCTCTCGGGTTCACAAGTCTTTTCCACTGACGTTTCAATTTGGGAGCTAACTCTAGCAATTGCCCAAAAGTAATATTAGCTTTCCTTCCAGCCATGTCCTCCTGTAAATTGTAGCTATCCTGCCCAACCCCCAGTGGAAAATAAGTCACTTGAAACTTCCTACGAGACTTCCGCTTCCGCTTGACCTTTACATCCCCTCCTTCCTTCACTTTACCTTTCTTCTTGCTAGGCCCTGCAGCATCCCTGTCTTCCCTTTCCTGTGGCGTCCGTTTTCCCAAAGGCATTACATCAGCTTCCGTCTCCTTTGTCTTCTCAAGGGTGACCATATTCACCACCTTAGTTTTACCCTTCTCCTCATTTGTCAATCCATTGGTCCCTGCTTCACCTTTAATTTCAATTCCATAATCATTTGCCCTATTGGGAATCTGAGAGAGTAAAGGATACATATCACCCCCCATTCGCGGCGGCTTATCACAATCAGGACTTATATGCCCCAATTCACCACAATTCCAACATGTAGGAATAAACCGTCTACCCCTGCCAAAACCACGGCCACTTCCATACCCTGCTGTCTAACCTTCAACCCCTTCCTGATTATAACCTCTGCCTCGGCCACGTCCACCACCACCTGTGTTCCCTATCATTTTCAAACTCAGATTCTTCATACAATCCACTATTTGCCTCATGTCCAGTTGAAGTCCTTCATCAGAAGCTGTAACAGCTGTGGGTGCCACCTTTGTCCCCTGTGGTGTGGCATTATTCATTTGAGCTTCTGTCGGTTGCACTCTTTCCAGCACGGTTCTCATCGGTAACGCTTCTACCCTTCTAATTTCAGGCCTCACTGCCACTGGAACCATCCCCAGCTGGTTCATCCGTTGCAACTTCCAATCCTTTGATTTGGCAATCTCCACCGCATCCTCATAAGATTTGGGCTTCTTTAGTTCAACCTTCCAGCGACTGCCTCCTTTCAATCCTGCAACAAAACGATCCTTCTTCATCATGTCCGGAGGTACTTGATCCTCCCCCAAAGCCCTGCACAAGGTCTCCCACAGCAAAGAGAATTTCTTTACATAATCATCAATTGGCTCCAATTCGCCCTGTGTCAACCCCTGCACTTCATGCCAAACTCTGTCTGGATCCTCAACCTTCTTGAACCTGTTCAAAAGTGCGGTCTTCAATCCATCCTCAGTCATTGGAATGCGTGGCTCAGCATCTCTTAACGACTCTTCAAAAGTTTTGAACCATGCCCTCGCATCTCCCTTCAAACATATATTCAGCAACCGCAATACCTGTGCTGGATCGTTGATGTGGTTGCTTATGCATGCAACCTCCATTCTTTCAAGAAAATCTGTTACATCTTTATTAGGACCACCAAAAAACTCTGGATACGACATCATTTTGATCTCCAAGTTTCGCCTCAAATCCCAAGAAAAACAAGAAAAACACCTTCCCTAAAACCTTCAACTTCTAGGGCATACACCCTTGTAGACGAAGAAAAATACCTGAGCTCTCCTCAGTGGGGGCACCAGAAAGCTGTCGGAAATTCCGGACACGGAATCACCTACCTCTATAGCTGTCCATCCAACAGTCTTGGAAAACACCACGAGCTTGGGGCACCACCAGCACACTGGCTGGAACACTTCTCACACAATTCACCACACCACCCACACCAGAAAAACAGCACAAACAAGACTTTATTTCAGAACAAATCTTCGTCTCTACAAAGTTGGATATCCAGAATATCCTCAGAACCATCCTCCTCTAACACCCACTCATAATCTGCCCACTCCCTCTCATCTATGTAAATTACAACTGACCAATACCCAGTATCACTATCAGAGTATACAATCTCAAACATTGAGGGATCTTCAAAATACAATTCGTGGATATTTGGACCCAACTCCAGAACAAGATACATGTCTCTAGTAGGCTACCCTCCAAGCTTTACCTCAGGTTTACAAGACTGTATATTTAGTACAGAGACTATTACAAACGAACATGGAAGCATCTAGTTCTTGTTTTGACTTTCTACATTAAACTTCCCAGAAAACCCAAGTTTAGAGATTCATAAGCAGCTTCTACATCTTTGAATTGAAGACCATGAATTACCCAAACTCCCTCAAAACCTTGCCAACCTCAGAGAATCTATCTCCTCTCCTTCTTCGTTTTTTATTGCAGCGGATGCCACCACCTTGGACGTGGCTGTTGATGCTCACTTTTTCCTCCTCAGTCGATGCCTTGCTTTTTCCATGATTCTCTACAGTCTCGGCCTGCAGTTGACGCCAGCCTTTTTCCTTCCACTCCCATCGACACCACCTCCAGCCTTGCCTTCTTTCTGTGGACACCCCCTTGCTCACTTCACTGCAGACAGCGCTCCAATCTCTTTTGAACTCCTCCGCTAGCAGTCGGCACCACCACCTCCTTCCCTGCAGACGGTGTGCTCTCCTCTTCTCTCTTTTTGCTGCACTCTCCTTCCTGGCCTGCAGTCATCGCCAGCCTTCACTATCCCAGGCAGCCACCCTCCACAACAAGCTCCTCTTTCTTGTCTACCTGCAGCCAGGCGGCTCACTCCACAAGTCGACACCACCCTCCACAACAAGCTCCTCTTTCTGCAGTCGCCACCCTCCACAAAGCAAGCCCTTCAATTGAAGGCAACCCTCTGCTCCTGCAATGAGACAGCAACCCTCCACGTCAAGAAAACAAGCTCTCTGACGTCGCCACCAGCCTCCGCAGCAGCCCAGCAAAACCAGCGCAACACCTACCCTCAACTCTCTGCATCCAGAGGCGGCCACCTTCACGAAAAAAACTCTCGTGGAATCAGGCAAGTCCCAGATCAGCACTTTGCATTTGGAAATCACGTGCGCAGCATACTTCTGCAGCCGATTTCTTTGGTTGATGTTTCTACTTTCACCACCTTTTTAAATAAAATTACATAGTATTTATTAAGGCCCTTGTGTATTAAGGTCTTTATGCTCCATGCACACCTTCAACTTGATATTGGTGATGAAGATCTCCAATTGCATGTGCGCCCTCTACAAAGATTTGATCCACTCCTGCTCTTCTACATATGCTCACGAGATCCCAACCCCAACACAACTCACATTCTGTGGTGTTCCACAATGTGTTCAAAACATCATACCATTGATGCTTACACCATCTCCAACCAACGTATCTGCATCAAACACATCATCACATGCTAAAAAGGCTTCATTGCAGTTCAGTGGGTGGAGTATTGGGCATCCCAGTGCCACATAAACATGCATCTATATGTACATATGCCAGAAAGACACACTCAAAAACTCCTCACACTCACCTCTTGCATGAGCCCGGTCATGAGGTCCGATTTTGTGATCAGGTCACACCGGAGACGAGAAGAAGGCTTCTTGAACGTGTTGCCGCACATGAGGCCTTGCTTTCAAGGAGGAGAGTGCCGCATGTGGCCGTGGATCCCGCAACACTAGTGAGGCCATCCCAAGGTTCGGTATCCACATCGGCATCCCCATGTGCATCCACTTCATCGGCACCCGCGGGCGCATCACCCGCCCCACAAGAACGGGCCCCAACACCATCCTTCTCCATGCCGACCGCATCCACACACTCACGCCGGCAAAGTACTCTTGAGGGTAGTTGGGACCCCAAGAAGAAGGAAGAGGTGGATATGGCCATAGCCCGCTTCTTCTTTCCTGACCACATTGCTTTCCATGCTGCCAGGTAATCAAGAATTAAGATGTCTAGCTTAAGATCTATCATTTTACAATGTCTTGCAAGCTATGGAGACTTGTCTTGACTCAACTTGTGCCTGACCCAAATGTTAGGCGGAAGATCCGTGACCAATTGTCCAGGTATAGGAGCTCTCAGGGCTCTTATGGAGACATGGATGCACAGGATGATCGCTTCAAAGTTGGGGCTGCTTTGTGGTGGGAAGATTTTGGTTCGGATGGACCTGAGCTTCAGCATCTAGCCATCTGCATTCTCAGCCAGGCAGTGAGTTCCTCTTGCCTAGAGCAACTTTGGAGCTCATATAGTCACATTGCATCGAAGAAGAGGAACCGTCTTGGGGTGGAATGGGCAAATGATCTAGTTTTTGTGAGTGCAAACTTGTGAATGCTTTGCAAGAGTGCAACTGCAAAGGCTGATGCATTTACCGAGTGGGAGACGTCTCAAGATGATGAGGAGCTGGAGGAGCAAGTGGAGGACATCTCTATGGAGCCTCCAGGAATTGCAGGGACCCATGATCGTGAGGCCAGCACTTCACATGCCCCTTGAGGCTTTTTGACATATGTACTACTCTAGTGATAGTCTCTTTTTTGTATGCCACTTACGTGGTTAGGGCCTAGGCCTTTGCCCTTGTCTTTTGCTTTAGCCTTTGGCGACTGGGTCCTGGGTGCCCGATCTCCTTTTTTGTAACACCCATTTTTTTGCTAGTATGACTTAATATTGATGCTTTGGAACTGTAAAGTGACTTTGTTTTAGTATTGTTAAGTTTCTTAAATGAGTGCTTACTTAAAATTGCATATTTTGTATGCCGTCCCCCGTTCCCCGTCCCGGTTCCCAGGAATCCCCGTCCTCGTTCCCCGTCCCATGTTACTATGGCTGCTGCCCAAGGGCCTGTATGGGTGCCGACTAGTCCCCTACACCCTCCAATGATGATGGTAATGCTGTTGATGATAATGAAGTCAGCTTGTCACTGTGCAACCCGAAGGGTGTGCACGTGACATCTAGGGTGGCCCACAAGGCTTCCCCTTCTACCTACATGCAGCTACATGCTATTCCTCAGATGCCTGGTATATGGCTACGAGCCGAACCCCCGGAACACCTATCATCATTCCAAAGGGTGACTCACAATACGGAATGGCACTGCTTCAGCGAGACTTGCACACCTGACCAAGACCATGTACGGGACTTGTACACTTGACCTTGGACGCTTAGAGTGGAATCCTAGCTGACTCGTCTCGGACTGAAGCTCACAAGTGTTAAAATACGCAGCACAGATGATAACCAAATCTGAGACCACGAGCAAGTAGAGTGCAGAAAATGGACAGCACAAGAGAAGGAGAGAGATAGACGTGTAACTCTACTCTATATACACAAGATCCTGGAATGATACAAGATAATAATAGCAAGGGGTGTGAGGGTCCATTATATATGGACCCCAGGCAGCAGCCAGCCTGCTCCAGAGGCAGCCGACAGGGTCCAATCCTCCAAGACCAGCTACAAGGGCCAGTCGGCAAGCATACATGAGTCGGCCAGGACTGTACATAAGTCGGGTACAGTTTGGCTAGAGGAAAAGTGCCTGCCAGCTCATGCCTGCCCCCCCAAGCCACAGATAAATGGGAAAAATATGGGGAAAAATACGGGGAGTGAGGAAAAATGAGAAAAGCACCTACAAGGGCGGGCACACCCACAACAGAGGCCCTGGTGTCTCAGTAAAGACAAGAGATGACTTCTAACACCCCCTCTCAGCTCCTGGCTGTGGAACCAACCCCAGGGAGCTGGAGTGCCGCCTAAGCATAGCCTGAGGTAGAGACTTCGTGAAGAGGTCCGCTGCATTGTCCTCCGTCGAACAATAAAGTAGCAAGATGTCACCAGCCAAGATCTTCTCACATACAAAGTGATACTGTATCTCTATGTGCTTCGTCCGGGCATGGAAGACCAGGTTCTGAGCAATAGCTATACAACTCTGGTTATCACACTGGATGACTGTGGGCTCCTTCTGTGGAAACCCAATCTCGCCTAGAAGCCTCCGCGGCCACACAACCTCGCAAGCAGCACCACAAGCAGCCCGATACTCTGCCTCTGTCACTCCACCCTTGGAGTCTGACTCCAATCCGAGTCACTCCAACCTTGGAGTCTGACTCCATCCCCTCCTGTGTAGAAGAGTCCTAGATCCTTCGTACTCTGCAGATACCGCAAGATCCGCAATCGTGCGTCCCAATGAGACTTCAATGGCGTCTGCATAAACGAGCTCAACAGCCCCACGGAGAAGCTCAAGTCCGATCTGGTGTTCAGCAACCAGATCAATAAACCAACCAACTTCCGATACTGCGAGGCATCAACTGGCTCACAAGGATCATTAACAGTTAACTTTGTATTTGGGTCCATCAGCGAAGTAATAGGCTTGCAGTTCTCCATCCCAAAGGCCTCAAGCAACTCATGAACATACCGCTGCTTGGGTCTGCCAGATCTCCAATCCCAAAAAGAAGTGGAGTAAGTTTAGGTCGGTCATCTCAAACTCAGCCTTCATCATGCCAATGTGCTCCACATGACCGCCGGTGAGAATGAGATCATCCACATAAAGGATGATAATCGTAACCATGCCGTGTTCTCGAAAGAGATATAGGTTGGGATCTGCAACCGATCTCTGAAAACCAGTCCAAAAAAGAAGGAATCAATCTTCTGATTCCAAGCCCTGGGAGCTTGTTTAAGACCATACAAGGCCTTACGTAACCTGTAAACCATCCCTTCTCATCCTGGAACAACAAAGCCTGGAGGTTGCTCAACATACACCTCCTCCTGCAGGTCACCATTAAGGAACGCAGATTTTACATCCATTTGATACACAGGCCACCTCTGAGAAGAAGCAAGGGCAAGAACAGTCCGAATCGTGGTCATCCTTGCTGTCAGTGCAAAGGTATCCTCGTAGTCGATGCCTGGCCACTGAGCATAACCCTTAGCCACAAGCCTGGCTTTGTGTTTGTCCACCGACCCATCTGACGCATATTTGGTCTTAAAGACCCATTTGACACCAATGATTGACCATGTCGACGGCCTCGGTACCAACTCCCATGTGTTGTTCTTCTCGATGGCATCAAGTTCCACCTGCATGGCTTTCCTCCAAGTATCCTGTGAAAGGGCTTCCTTGACGGAAGTGGGCTCCTTGTCCCGCATGATACGAGACATCAAAGCATAGTTTACTTGAAGAAGCTCTGCTGAATGACTTTTGTCCTGGCCTCTGTGCGATCTTCGAGGGCCGTCCTCTGTGGTCAATTCGGAGGGAAGCTCCATGAAACCTGACTCCCGAAAGGTGTCTATCAACCACCTGGGTACTCGAACAGATCACGGAGCCTCCTGCTGTTGCGGGGGCTCTACTCCAGCTGCGAGCTCAACCTCCTGTACTAACTGTGGTTGTCCAGCTGGAACAATGGACTGGGAATCATCATCAGACTCCTCTGGGTCTCCAAGAAGTGGCGGCTCCTCGACAGTGGATATTGGAACATACTCATCAAAAACCACATCCCGGCTGACAATAATCTCATCCCTCTCTAGATCATACAATCTGTATCCCTTGGAAAGAGAATTATACCCCACAAAAATAAGCTTACGGGACTTGGAGTCAAGCTTCCCCCTTTGCTTCTTCGGAATATATACATACGCATCACTCCCAAACACACGGAAGTGGGAGACATCAGGTTTCTTGCCAAAGTATGCCTCAAAAAGAGTCATGTGAGGTACTGAAGTCGTTGGAGACCGGTTGAGGGTATGTACAGCCGTCGCCCCACAACCTCTCCCCAAAGTGGACGAGGAAGATCACGATGCTCCAGTATCGTCCTCACCATCTCCACCACAGTCCTGTTTTCGTGTTTGACAACTCCATTCTCTCGGAAGGCGATCCTGTATTGGCCAGTTCCCGCTTGATGCCATCATCTACACAGAATCTGACGAAAGCATTCGAAGAAAATTCACCTCCTTTGTTAGCCCTGAGAGTCTTTACCTGCAATCCAGACTCTCTCCACCATCACATGCCAATCCTTGAACCGTGAAAAAGCTTGGTCCTTCTGTGAAAGAAAGTAGACCCATGTGAATCTGGAACAGTCATCAACAAGCAGCATGAAATATAGAGAACCTCCCAATGATGGTGTCTTCTGAGGTCTACACAAGTCAGTGTGAATCAACTCCAATGGTTTTGAAGCCCGCCTAGAAGCCTACTTCGGAAAGGATTCCCTTTGCTACTTACCACGTATGCAAGAACTGCAACGTCCTTGCTTGCTGCCAACATCTGGTAAGCCAACCACCATCTAGTCCCGGAAAGCTCTCCGCCGCAGTGCGTCCACATTTAAGTGGCCAAACAGAAAAAGCCGCAGATCTTCGACCTGAGAACCTATCAATGAGGAGAGTGCGGAGAGCTTGTAGATACCATTCTCTACACCGCCTTCCCAAAGAACCTGGCCAATCTCACGGTCCCGTAGAGCAACTAAATGCTCCTCAAATTCCACCTGAAAGCCAGTCTTGCATACTTCATGCACTGACAGAAGATGAAAACCAAGAGCAGGGATGTAAAGAACACAAGAGGAATGCTTACCCCCCTTGCCGTCGGGAATAATCTCCATCCGGCTCTCACTGTGTATCGGAATGGTGGAGTTGTCGCCAATGAAGATGCGACCTGACTATCATTTCAGATCCAAAAAGAAGTCTCGGGAAGGAGTATGTGCCTGGAAGCACCACTGTCAAGAATCCACCCCCGAGTATCCTTTGCGATGAAGCCAACTGCCTCCTCACTCGAAGACGATGAAGTATCTAAGTCCATCATCTCTAAGTGCACAAATGCTGGAGTCTTTGCAGCTGAGGCTGAAGAATCAACACTCTTCCCAGTCCGCTTAGGACACTTCCTCCAATAGTGGCCTTTCTCGCCACAATCACTGCAGGACCTCTCGGCCTTCAGTTTCTCTCGATCCGTGTCAGGCTTCTTCTCAAAAGACTTCTCCGATGAAGCCTTCCCTTTGCCCTTGTTGTTATTCCTGCCTTTCAACCGTTGGCCTGTTAAGGCTTCCGAACCTCCACTGTGAGGAGGGTTCGTGTATTCCTCCTGGTCCAAGACCATGGGCACAAGCTCCTCCCATGTAATGGTGCTGAGCCTGCCACTAGTAATCAAAGAAGAGTAGAAAGCGGAATACTGAGAAGGCAAGTGGGACAGCAAAGTGATGGCCATATCTTCTGATGATATCTCCTTCCCAGCCTAAAGGACTTCTTGCTGAAGGGCCTGCAGCTTGTTAATATGCTCCCGCATCGTTAACGACTTTGCAAGGTTCATAACCCGCATCTATACTTCCAAGGAAATCCTCTTCATGGGCGATACCTTTTTATAAAGAGAAGCCAAGTGCTGCCATATGCCTCTGGCCAGCATCATGTGCTTTACATGATTGATTACCTGCGGTGTGCAGCTGAGGAAGATAAATGAACGGACCCTGGCGTTGACACGATCCCACAACAGTGCCTGTGCCTCGCGGTCCTTTCTGGTTGATTGTAACTCCCCTTCCTCTGCTTCCGGTTGTGGAACCCCGACAACGATGAAATCAGCAAGGTCAAATGACTCCAGCACAAATTCCATTATAGCCTTCCATATGCCGTAATTGTTCCTGTCCAACTAGCGATCCACCGGGAACGTGGGGAGTGTTGGAATCTTCACATGCTTCTCAGCCATCTCTAACAAATCTGCCATGGCGAGGATGTAACTGAAAAGGGTGGGTGGGTAGGAAAAAAAAAAACTTACACCTGCAAGTGGCTGTCCAGCAAATCAGCCCTCTTGCTTCTTCTCTTCCAGAACAGTCCACCAATCAGCAACGCTACAGTCCCCCTCTTGCTCACACAACTCCCAAGATCTATCAAGAACCTACGGCTCTGATACCATGTCAAAATTCGCAGCGGAGATAATAACAATCTGAGACCACAAGAGCAAGTAGAGTGCAGAAAATGGACAGCACAAGAGAAGGAGAAAGAAAGAAAGAAAGAAAGATTTTATTAATGTCTTCCAAAAGACCGAACTCGGCCTATGAGACAAATCGGAGTACCTGTATGGGGTACTCTGTCATCCCAACAAAATGAAAAAGTACTGAACAAAAAAAAGCTGAATCTGGGTGTGCAGGGGATGGAGCTCTACTACTAGGAGAATGCAAAGCTATATCCATGGAGTATACAAACATGATATGCAACCTAGCTAGCTCCATCCTGTACCATACTGGGGGTATAAAATGGTATACATCAGTGAAGGGGGTGTCCACAGCTCCCTGAAGAACATGCCTGGGTGTGCTCTAAAGCGAGCCAGTCGCTCCGCACTCTCTCTGTGAAACTGAGCTCTGATCTCTGTCATCTCTCTCTGGTATAGGCGTGGTGTCCGAAAGCCAGGTGTCCTCTGTCTCCTGCGGGCTCTAAGTGTCTCTGCTCTCTGGAGAGTAATTCCCTGCCGTGTAGGGGCTGGGAGGGGGATGGATCTCTGAAAAAATGTAGTAATCTGTGTCTGTCGCCCCCCCTCTGGAGCTGTCTGAGCCTGTAATAATGTCTCTCTGTGGCGCTGTATGTCTAGAATGTATCTCCCCAGCATGCGCTGGTCTGCTGCCTCAAAGATCTGGCGTAGGGAATGTGGCTCTCTGAATAAAATGGGATATCTCTCTCTGATGGCTGTATATGCTCTGCAACTGCATACATACTGCTCCTCACTCTCCACCTCCTCTCTGCACAATCTGCATACCCTCTCCTCTCGGGGGATCCGTGCTGCTCTGCCAGTCTCAATCTCCAATCGGTGTGATGAAACTCTGAGCTGACCAATAGCCACTCGGGAGCCGTGTGGTAAAAAGCCCTCCGTGTATCTAGGCCTCTCTATAAATCCATCATCAGTGATACTCATGAAGTGATCTCTGTAGTATAGCATCTTCGGTGGAAGAGGCTGTGTAGGCGATATCCATGTCTCTCGTGTATAGAGCTGCCATAGATCCTGTCTCAATACTCTGTTCCTCTCACTATGAGAGAGACGGATATGTGGTGCATCCCTGTCATACTGGAATGGTGGTAGATGATCCATGTCTAGGCCATGCTGTGAGAACCAATGTGTGACCTTTGCATACCATGATCCTCTGTCTCCTGCCTCAGCCAACTGTCTAGATGCCTCAAAAGCTCTGTATGATAATATGTCCTGTGGCATCTCTCTGAATCTGTCTAGCAGGCATATAGTCCGAAATATGGCCTCTACCATCATAGGAGGCGTAGCAAACTCTGCTCGGATAATGTCATGAGGTACTGACGGTTTGCTGCGTATCATGCGTGCCATCATGAGGGCCTGTGGTCTCTCTATCTGTGTCCACCAATGGGTAGCAAGGCCTGGCGCCCATACTGCTGCTCCATACATCAATGCCGGTGTGACTAATGTGTCAAATAGCCACCCCTTCGTCCGGGGCTCCTGAAAATGCGCCTGGTGGCACTGTCTCTGTAGCATAGCCAATGCTGCATATCCCCGTGTCAATCTAGCTCTGGCTGCTGAACCCATGGTGAAGCGTGTGGCTGCTGCAAAGAAGGTAACCCCTAGGTACACGTATGATGTCACCACCTCCACCTGGCATCCTGCGAGAGTGAATGTCAGCTGACTCCTGCCCTGTCTCGATGTATGAAAGACCATAACCTTGGTTTTCCCAAGGTTCACAGTAAGACCCCTCTGTGTGCAGAAATCATCGAGTGCATGTAGATGCTGCTGTAGACCACCTGGGGACTCAGACACTAATACAATATCATCAGCGTAGAGCATAATATGTACTGAGGTACCTGCTAAATCAACTCCATCTCTGCCTCCCCGTGTAATGAAGTCAGCCACCTCATCAATGTATAACCCAAATAGCGTGGGGGAAAGTGGGCATCCTTGCTTCACACCAATGGTACTAGCAATAGTCTCGAACATACCTCCTGGACATCTAACTCGCCCAAAAACCTGCTCATATAATGCATAGATGTCCCATGTCATATCTGCTGGTATGCCAAGAGACTGCAGGCGCTGAAAGAGCCTCTCTCGTGGTACTGTGTCAAATGCCTTGCGAAAATCCACAAAGCAGCAATAGAGCTTTCTCTTCCTCACTCTGGCCTGATCAATCATACATCTCAAAGTGAATACATGGTCAATGGTAGAGAAAGCTCTCCTGAAGCCTGCCTGCCCTGATGAGCGTAAACCTGCTCGCTCAGCATATAAGCTAAGCTCTTGCTCCAGCACTACACCATATAGTTTGGCCAGCACGTGGCCAACCATAACCGTCCTGTAGTTGCTCGGATCGAGCATATCCCCTGTTTTGTGAATCGGCACAATGGTGTGCATCGTCCACTCCGCAGGCAAACCCTCTGATAGTGCCCTGTTAAACAGGTGTGCAAGAAAAGGAGCTAAAGAATCTACTGCATATATGAGATGCTCACCCTGCAGGCCCATATGGTCGGCGGCCTGTCCATGCTGTAGGCGGCAGATAGCTTCCTGTACCATCGAGTGGGTAAAGAAGCTAGCTGTGGTAGGTCGAGGCTCCTGTGGCTGAGGTATAGGTGGCTGCTGTGGGGCATGGTATAGACCCTCTGCATATGTGTGCCATGTCTGTGGGTCTGCAATAGGTGTCGGGGTCCGGGGCTCTCTGAAGTGCCGCCATGAGACAGGGCTATCTCTACTCATGAAGAAATGAAAGATCTCTAGCTCCTGTATCTCTGCAAAGGCCCGCCTTTTGCGGCGAGTAAGTCTCCTCATCTCTCCTCGACTCCTGCTCTGTGATGGCTCCCAAGGCTCTCTGTATGCCGAGCCGTGAGTATAGGGCTCTACACTCGTCATCATACCATCTGTTCTGGGGCATAGTCCCAGGTCTCGCAGGCTCTCCTGAGTGTACACGATGTGGGAAGCTCTGTAATGCAGCCGTGTGTAGGAGTGTGATGCCAGCTGGGCAGTAATGGTATCCATAGATGCTAAGGGGGATCCATGAGTAGGAGCCCATCCTCTACTCTGCTAGTGTATATGTCCGCCATGTCATGTGTGAAGTAGATGGTAGTGTGTGACGTCGGTATGTGGGGGACTGGTGATACTGGTGATCCGGCTAGTGAAAATGCCAAGTATGTATGATCTGCCCCAATAGGACGAGGTGGAATGGAGAATGAGGTCACAAGTTGTGATGCCTCCAAAGACCCCATAATGTAGTCTACCACCGTGCCTCCGGTCCGTTTATGACCCCCATGCGGGAAGCATGTCAGCCCTCCTGATCCCGGCCACTGTAGCATCCCGTTATAAATAACGAGATGATGCCTGGCTCCCAACTCTAGTAAGTGGTCCCCATAATGTCCTCTGTCTGGTCCAGTGTCCTCTGATGCCCGACTAGCCCCTATCTCCTCTGGATCCACAGGGTGGAGGATCTCCATGTCATCATAGTCATACACCTCACACTGTCTGCTCTGTGTGTGGGCATTGAAGTCGCCCGTAAGAAATACTTCCCCTAGTGTAGAATAATGCATAATCTCCTCTGACAGACAAGTGTATGGCGAGGCTCCTGTCTCCTCCTCCTGTGGCATGTCCTCTGTAATGACATAGGAGGATCCTGATGGAGAAAAGTAACATAGAGCTATGTATATAACCCTGTCCTGTGAGAGCTGTAAGTTGATCCACATGTATCTGGCCTCTGGATCCTGTGCTACCACTCTCAGTCTCCCCTGTAGCTCCCGTCTGAATAGGACTGCTACTCCCCCCGACCCTCTCGAGGTACCCTGGCGTGTGGTCCTCCTGTATGCTGACTCCCACTGGAATCCCTCTACTCGAGGTAGCCCTCTCTCTGGACTCTGATGTGTCTCTGTCAGAAGTATGATGTCTCTCCCCACCATAACATGCTCCAGTCGTCCAGGCTGCACCCATAGTAAACCATTACAATTCCATACTGCTATGTGTATCTCTATCAGTGGCCTGGTCTGTGTCCCATAGGCCCCAAACTGCTAATCCATGGGCCGGCCATCAATGATGACCCGACCATCTCGATAGAAGGCCTTCTTGCCTTCTCTCCTAGCGTGTAAGACTCGTGGCATGCAAGTTACCCTATGCTCAAGCTGCATCCTCGTGAGATCATCATCCAAGAAAATGGGAGCTCCCTCTAAACCCCGTAGTATGACCCTCTTCCTCATGAAGGTGACCCTCTCCGTCTCTCCTGCAAACTGTAGGATGAGGGCTCGCTTGCGTGTTGAGTCTTTCCCGGCTCTCCATGCTTTGGTGAAGGGGAGAGGGTGCTCTTCCTTGTAGCCGAGCTTCATGCATAGAAGCTGTCCATCTTTCTCGGGAGTGGAGTCGGGTGTCTTGGCTATACCTGTGACTCGAATGTTGAGGCGGCGGGCATGCCTCATCTTCTCCTCCCCAATGGTGGTGTGAATGATTTGGTGTTCTTCCCTTTGAGTCTCCTCCCTCAATTCTTTACGGATGTTCTTCTTCACCACCTCGACCCATCCTGACTGCTTGGCTTCGAGCTTTCCCTCCATGTCCTTTGTGATCTCCTTGGAGATCTCTTCTTTGATGGCCGTGAGAGTGTTGTCATTGATCTCCCCTTCTTCCTTCTCAGCATTCTTGATGGCTACCATTTCCACTTTCAATGCACTCACCTCCTCCTTGAGTGCCGTGTTCTCTTGTTCGAGGTTCGTGACCCGTGCTTCGAGAGCTATGATGTGCCTGTGTAGTTTGATTTCCACCTCATTGAGGTTGGAATCGTCTTGATTAGTGCCTTCATTGCCATCTCGAGGGCCTCGAGTTTCTCTTGGAGACTCAGGGCCATTCCTCCAGATCACTCTGCAGTCCTTCCCACAGGCAGGGAGGAGAGAGAGAGAGAGAGAGAGTTATGTTGCTGCCTTGGGGGCCTGAGCAAGGGTGGGTGGGGAAAGGGGGCACTGAGCAAGGGTGGGTGGGGAAAGGGGGCACTGGGCAGACCAGAACTGGGGGAACTGGCGGGCAGAGGGGGGAAAGGGGGCAACCCAGAGGCGAAATGGAGGCGAACTGGCGGGCACTGGCCAGACCAGAGGCGAACTGGGGGAACTGGCGGCAGAGGCGAACTGGGCAGACCAGAGGCGAAATGGCAACCCAGAGGTGAAATGGGTGCGAACTGGCGGGTACTGGGCAGACCAGAGGCGAACTAGGGGAACTGGCGGGCAGAGGCGAACTGGGCAGACCAGAGGCGAAATGGCAACCCAGAGGCGAACTGACGGGCACTGGGCAGAGCAGGCGAACTGGGGGAACCGGCAGCAGAGGCGAACTGGGCAGACCAGAGGCGAAATGGCAACCCAGAGGCGAAATGGAGGCGAACTGGCGGGTACTGGGCAGACCAGAGGCGAACTGGGGGAACTGGCGACAGAGGCGAGAGAGAGAGACGTGTAACTCTACTCTATATACACGAGATCCCGGAATGATACAAGATAATAATAGCAAGGGGTGTGGGGGTCCATTATATATGGACCCCAAGCAGCGGTCGGCCTGCTCCAGAGGCAGCCGACAGGGTCCAATCCTCCACGACCAGCTACAAGGGCCAGCCGGCCAGCATACATGAGTCGGCCAAGCTGTACATAAGTCGGGTACAGTTTGGCCAGAGGAAAAGAGCCTACCAGCTCACGCCTGCCCCCCCAAGCCACAGATAAATGGGAAAAATATGGGAAAAAATACGAGGAAAAATGAGAAAAGCACCTACAATGGCGGGCACACCCACAACAAAGGCCTTGGTGTCTCAGTAAAGACAGGAGATGACTTCTAACAACAAGGTACCCATTTCCATTCTAGGACCTGCTCCTGTTTGTACACATGTCCATGTGGCATCCAAGTGCGGGATGCATGTGACATCCCCTTCTGCTTAACTTGACGAAAGCCACAAAGCCTCCAAATAGTCTGTCAATAATGCCAGATAATCTTCGAAGGTCTTGTCAAGCCACACCACTTTGTGTGTCCCTCAATCTTGAAACTTTGTGAGCAACTGTCTTTCTTTTCAGCCAAAGCCGTGCTTGAAACGATGTAGAAGGATCTATTCTGGAACCATAACTTCAGCTTTGTCCACTATGTCTAGTTCATGTTCATCGTGGACATCGGAGAGAGGAGGTCCAATATAGGGCTTCAACCAACTGACATGGAACACGTCATGCATGGTCCAACTAGGAGGTGGCTTTAGCTTCATGGAAACCTCATTAATCTTCTTTAAAATGGGAAAGGGTTCGAAGCTCCAAAACGACAACTTTGGGCATTGCTTTCCCAACTGTTTAAGCCTTTGTTTCATTATCCTAAGATATACCCACTCTCCTTCCGAGAAGATCACCTCTCTTCTGTCCTTGTTGGCCTGTCAAGTGTAGGCCTCCTGCGCTTTAGCCAATCCATCTTTCACAAACGATCTCCTGGCAAGACTCCATCAATCTGTTCGCTTTAGGCACTGAGGACGGTGTCCTCGTCAACAGAGACTGGAACAGTCTTCCAAATGCTGCCTCGTTATGGAGTCCCGCCAATAGCTGAAGAAAAACAGTCATTCAATAAAGCTTGAACTAAAGGCAAATACTATTCCCACTTACCTTGTTGGTCATGAACACAACACTTCAGCACATCAAACGCCAATTGATTGTAAATCTCCATCTGGCCATCTGTCTGTGGGTGGAATGTACTGAAAAAATTCAACTTAGTTCCAAAGTTATCAAATAATGCCCTCCAAAAATGGTAAAGTTGGCATCTTGATCTGACACAATGGTCCTAGATATGCCACCTATGGGGTAGTAATGCCGAATAAACAACCTAGCCACATACATTAGCCCTACAAGGAATAAACATAACAGATTTGTTAAAATGATCAACAATCGTCCAACATTGCGTAATACACTTGAGGCAAGTTCGTCACAAAATCCATCGAGATATCTTGAAAAGGTCCTTTGAGAATGGGTAAAGGTTGTAACAACTCTATCTTCTTCCCACGAGGAACTTTCACTTTTTGACAAACCAGACATTGTTACACATGAGTGAACACGTCTCGCCTCATCCTTGACCAAAAAAACTACCACTCTAACTTTTCCAGAGTCAAGTTCATGTCCCTACAACCACTAGTGATGGCATCATGGGCATCGTGGAGAAGAGTTGCCTAGAAGTAATTTAATACACAAAGGCAACCTTTGTAAAAAAGCCAACCATCGCGTATCAAGAAATGGCATGGTCTTGTGGCATCCAATGCCTGTTCCCATTGAGTAACAAATTCCACAGAATCTACGTACTTGTGCTTTGTCATCTAGTCCTATACCAGCAAATTCCATCTCAGTGGACTGGATGTGGAACACGGTTTCTTTCTTGCTCTCGGCCACTAGATTGGCTTTGCCCAAAAGATAATCAAACCACCAAACTGCTAGAAAATCTCGCTTCAGCGCTGTTGATAGTCTCACTCCAATTTGTGCTTGGCATTGTCTAAAGCCAACACAAAGCCTGGTGATCTATGCGAACCTCAAAATTGCACCCATAAAGGAAATGTTTCCAATGCTTCACGGCCTGTATCACCACGAGGAGTTCCCAGTCATAAACCAGAGAAGGGATCAGCTTATGGGACATGTGAGCTCCTGGATGCCCATTTTGTTGCAAGACCGCTCCAATAGCGATGTTACTTGCATCATTGTTACTCGCATCACTGATCACTTAAAATGGGTCATCCCAAAAGGCTAGCGCTAAACAAGGAGCCTCAAATAATGCAACCTTGAGGTCCTAAAAAGCCTCTAAACCTTGAGGAATCATCTTGATCTTTTGCCTCCGAGTCTTAACGCCTTTAAGCAAATCAGTCAGAGTTGCCCCGAGACGTCGAAGAACTTGTCGATGTGGGTGGAATATGCCTAGCAAATATCCACAAACGACCTAATGTCATATGTTGTTTCCAAAATCTCCCAATTAAGGATCTCCGCCACCTTTGCAAGGTCTAATCGAGTGCCTGCCGCACTGATTATATATCCGAGGCAGTAAACCTCGTATAAATAAAACTCCAATTTCTTCTCATTGACATAAAGCTTGTTGCTTTCTAACAATTTCATCACTTGTTCTTATGTATGCAGATGCAGAGCATATACAGCCATCAGAGAGAGATATCCCATTTTATTCAGAGAGCCACATTCCCTACGCCAAATCTTTGAGGCAGCAGACCAGCGCATACTGGGGAGATTCATTCTAGACATACAGCGTCACAGAGAGACATCATTACAGGCTCAGACAGCTCCAGAGGAGGGATGACAGACACAGATTACTACATTTTTTCAGAGATCCATCCCACTCCTAGCCCCTACACAGCAGGAAATTACTCTCCAGAGAGCAGAGACACTCAGAGCCCACAGGAGACAGAGGACACCTGGCTTTTGGATACCCCGCCTATACCAGAGAGAGATGCCAGAGATCAGAGCTCAGTTTCACAGAGAGGGTGCGTAGCAACTCGCTCGCTTCAAAGCAGACCCAAGCATGTTCTTCAGGGAGCTGTGGACACCCCCTTCATTGATGTATACCATTTTATACCCCCAGTATGGTACAGGATGGAGCCAGCTAGGTTGCATATCATGATTGTATACTCCATGCATATAGCTTTGCATTCTCCTAGTAGTAGAGCTCCATCCCCTCCCCCCCACTCATTGTACTTATTGCACACCCAGATTTAGCTTTTTTTTTAGTTCAGTACTTTTTCATTTTGTTGGGATGACAGAGGATACCCCACACAGGTACACTGATTTGTCTCATAGGCCGAGTTCGGTCTTTTGGAAGACGTTAATAAATCTTTCTTTCTTTCTAGCACCTTATCTCTTCCTGTTTGTCGCTGAGGCCATGAGTAGTTTTCTCTCCGCTCATGAGACCGAGATCCAGGGATTGTGTCTTCCCATCCGCACAAGAGGAGCTGCTTGATTCCGAGTTTGGCGATGTCATGATAGCATACCTATCGAGACCTCCAAAGATTCACCGAGGCGATTGAGATCTTTTGTCAGCATTCGGAGCGTAGATCAGCTGGCACAAGTAGCGTGGATTTTGGGTTTGCTCATCACTTGCCCCAACTTAGCATCCAGTTTAGGCTTTTCAATGGGTCTCAAGGGACACTCCAATTCATTATCTTGGATGCCAGCTTGGCATTGATATCTCCTCCGAGTAGCAGCTAGGCCCTCTTCTTCTGAGCATTCAGAAGAAGCTACTATTCTGGAGTTTTATCAGGCTTTCTTTAGTTGGCCGGGTTGTGGTGGCAAACTAGGTTCTTCTCACCACCATGTGGTACATCACCTCCTACTGGTCTTTCTCTCGGGCTAGTATTGGTCAGGTTCAACGTTTGATCCGCAACTTTCTATGGGCTGCTAGCGATGGGAGACCCGCCCGGGCCAAGATATCCTAGAGAGTGATCATTCAACCGCAACACAGAGGCATCAGTAACTATTTGGCCCTCCTAGCTCTATTTCACATGATGGAATCCTTGCCCAGACACTAGACAAGTGGAAGAACGCATGGGGACAGGGACCATAAGGTTTGCTTCAGAAAAAGCACCAATCTTGGTCAAAAAGCAGAGAAAAGCAAAAAGTCAAACTGGGTTGACCACAAGCCAAGAGCATCATTAGCAAGAGGAGGCTGAGCCGGACCAAAAAGCTAAAAGCCACTTTTTCAAAAAGCAACTCTAGGGCCAAAAAGCAAGGCCCTAAAGCAAAAAAAGCAAAACTAAAGAACTCTCAACAAAAGATAAGTAATATTTTTATTATTATAAGTTAAAAAGGCAAAAACAAAGTAAAAAGGGAAAGCAAAGCAAAGGTATTACTTTTTGGCAAAAAGCAAGGCTCCTCTTAGGTATAAAAGAACCATGAGTCTCTCTTGAAAGATCATCGAGAAGGGTCGATCAAGGTTTGGAAGTTTATCATCCTCCTCTTCATCATCAG
This sequence comes from Cibotium barometz, assembly GCF_041138505.1. NCBI lineage: Eukaryota > Viridiplantae > Streptophyta > Polypodiopsida > Cyatheales > Cibotiaceae > Cibotium > Cibotium barometz. The sequence goes on from NC_141097.1 coordinate 24,553,579, forward strand.
GCCGCTTCCGTGCACCTACCGCCGCCAATTGCTGTTGTGTTCCTCAGCGTTGACTTACTGTACAGCTATATCTCCGCAGCTATCTGGGCTGCTGCTGTGCGCAACCACATCTGCCGTTTGCGCCAGCCAACTCCTTCACCGCTTGGTTGTGCCCGCTGGTCAGTACCTGTTTGTTGCGCCACCTTCGCCTTTTGAACTGTGCCACAAACCTGTCTGCACCAGAGCCAACCAGCCAGCCTGCCAGTGCCAACTGCTCCATCTCCGCTGGAAACTGTTGTCTGCTTTTGCGCCACTTGTGACAGTCGCCAGGCTGCCACCCACAGATTCGCCACTAGGTACAGCGCTGAGCCACCATCTGCGGACTGATTTGGGATATACTCCTACGTGAAGCCTCTCTTTGTGGTCTACTTTTACTCCAGTTTGGGCATCAAGTTTACTACTGGATATCATACCCTTCAACATCTTCTCGCAACCCTTGTACACCTAGAGTACAAGTTAGGGATTACTTGGACTTGGATCTAGACTTGCACTTGGATCTGGACTTGGACTTGAATCTGGATTTGGATATTGGATCCAGTGAGAGATTCTTGTGGGTCATCCCTGTGGTGTGCTCAGCATCAGAGATCTCGTGCCTCAACATCGACATCGACTTGGATTTTTACATCAATATATTTGTTTGATTTTGTATTCATTGGTTGTATTGATCCTGGCTTGAAAAGCCCGTGGACTGCTCTTAAAATAAATTCCTGAAGGGGAGCGGGACCTATTCCCTGTGGTGTGCTCAGCATCAGAGATCTCGTGCCTCAACATCGACATCGACTTGGATTTCTACATCAATATATTTGTTTGATTTTGTATTCATTGGTTGTATTGATCCTGGCTCGAAAAGCCCGTGGACTGCTCTTAAAATAAATTCTTAAAGGGGAGCGGGGCCTATTCCCCGCTCAGTGTATGTGTGTAATGTGCAAAGCTCCCTAATCCCTTCTCTCTCTCCCCCCCTCTCTCTATATCATTATCTCTTGGATACATGGTTGAATCTTTCATGGCACGCCCCATTGGGCTTACATTGGTATCAGAGCAGGATTTCTCTTGAGGAAATCTTTCTTGGGGTGACAGAGCCATGTCGAGAGTAGAGGGCAACCAAGGGCCTAATGAAGGGAACAACTATGAGGCTGATCCACGACTTCAAAATGGGAACCAGGGCCGTCGATCCATCACTCACGAGACCGCGGCCATGTCATCAACAGAGTACCATGACTTTCAACAGTTCAGACGATTTCTCAGAGACGAAGAATTCCTTGCTTGGAGAACCAAGAAGGAACAGGTCCAAAGAAGGGCTCAAATGTTTGAAGATTTCAGCAAAGACAGAGCCACCGAAGCCGAAGGAGTTGAAGCTCCCAAATCCTATCTTCGTGCCAAAGGAGTCTGAATGTGAGAGATTTAGGGTTAGGTTAGAGTTCATGTGGGAGACATACACAGAGAAACAACAAGGGAGAGAGAGAGAGAGACAGAGTTGTGGGGATAAGTCAACTCATCAATAGCATGAGTGTGTGACTCCCCTATCACACATGTATATTGCACTAGTACACATAGTGCACTTAGTACATTAAAAGTACTAAGTGTACTATGTACTATAACTTATGGGCTTGTACACACTATAAGGGTGGGCATAGTGCCTTTACCCCAACAACCTATCAAGGCTGAAACTGGCCTCATCCAATGCCCATCAAGTGTCTGCAATGAGCAAACCGCTCCGGAGGCAAACTCTTTGTCAACAGATCAGCTGGGTTGTCATCCGTATGAATCTTAACAAGCTGAATTTGCTTGTTCTCTATCACCTCTCTGATGAAGTGATACTTCACATCCACATGCTTCGTCTTTGCATGAAAGACAGGGTTCTTTGCCAACTGGATGGCACTCTGACTGTCACAATGCAACAGTGGAATATCCCCTGTATAACCCAAATCAACCACTAACCGAGATAGCCATAATGCTTCCTTGCAAGCCTCTGTGGCTGCAATATACTCGGCCTCTGTAGTAGATAAGGCTGTGCACTTCTGCATCCTGGATATCCATGACACAGCACCTCCTGTGAATGTAAACACATAACCGGTAGTAGACTTCCGGTTATCTGGATGGCCGGCATAATCCGAATCCGTGTAACCATGCACTAATGCATCCTGTTTGCCAAAGCAAATGCACATATCCTGTGTGCCCTTCAGGTATCTCATGACACCTTTCACTGCTTCCCAATGCTTCTTGCCAGGGTTGGCCATGTATCTAGAAACCACTCCCACTGCAAATGCAATGTCCGGCCTAGTAGCAACCATGGCATACATGAGACTGCCACAAGCTGAAGCATACGGAACCTTGGCCATATCAGCCCTGTCTCTATCCGACTGTGGGCTGTCCATAGCACTGAGTTTCACATATGGAGGCAAAGGAGTACCAGTCTTCTTCCCCCCGTCCATATTGAACCTCTGCAAAACTTTGCCAATGTATTCCTTCTGAGACAAATACAACACATGCTGATTTCTGTCCCGAAGTATCCGCATACCCAAAATGTGATTTGCATCACCCAAATCTTTCATATCAAAGGTTTGATGCAACCTCTGCTTTAAGGCATCCATCTCTTTACGAGATTTTCCGGCAATCAACATATCATCAACATACAAGATGAGGATCAATAGACTGCCATCCAAAGCTTTCTTGGTGTATAAGCAGTGATCTATGTCACTTCTCCTGAATTTCTGGGATTTCATGAATGTATCAAATTTATGATACCATTCCCTTGGTGCCTGTTTGAGCCCATAAAGACTCTTTTTCAGCTTGCATACAAGCTTCTCCTTTCCACTTACTGCATAACCCTCTGGCTGTTGCATATATATCTCCTCATGGAGATCACCGTGAAGAAAAGCAGTCTTCACATCCATCTGAATCAAGTCCAGATCATCATGCGCAACCAAAGCTAACACAGCTCTAAGTGTGGTCATTTTGACCACTGGAGAGAAGATCTCATCAAAGTCCACACCATATTCCTGCTTGAAGCCCTTACCCACTAACCTGGCTTTGTATCTTGGCTTAGCATCTAGTGCAACTTTGAGCCTGTAAACCCACTTGCATGGCAAAACCTTCTTGCCTGCAGGCAAATGCACCAACTTCCATGTTCCATTTTTGTGCAGAGAATCCATCTCTGACTTCATGGCACGCTCCCAAAGAGCCTTGTCTGCCCTCTGTAAAGCCTCCTTATAACATGAGGGCTCCCCACAGTCAGTGAGCATCAAGTAGTCAACCCCTGGAACAAACCTGTCAGGGGCTCTGGAGGGTCTTGTGGACCTCCGTACCCAATGACCATCATTTGCAGGTTGCTGTCCAGCCTGCATATCACCCATTGGTGGCTCCTGTTCCATGCCATAAGGCTGAAATATCATGCCCGGTATTTCCTCTAACTGTGGTATATCCATAGGGATATCTTCTGCCATGTCTGGCTGTCCATTTGGACCATTTTCAGCACCATTTAAGGGCTGGTTTTGCTGCTGTAATGGCTGATTTACAGCCCTTGGTTGTTGTCCATGATGTCCATCATCATCAAAGATGACTCTGCCAGGCTCCTGTTGCCTTGCAGGCTCCTTATACATGCATGTTTCATCAAAAATGACATCATTGCTGCGTATAATCTTTCTATTCACGGGATCCCAAAGTCTATACCCCATTTCACCTCTGTCACCATATCCTAGGAATATGCATTTGTGAGACTTAGGATCAAGTTTGGTGCGCATTTCCCTGCGTATGTGCACGTACGCAACGCAACCAAACACTCTCAAGTGCTTGTATGACGGAGGCTTTCCTGTCCATACTTCCTCTGGCACTTTCCCACCAAGCCTCGTGTTAGGTGACCTGTTTAAGGTGAACGGCTGTCATAACAGCTTCAGCCCAAAAACCATGAGGTAATGCAGCATGTGACAACATAGAACGGACCTTCTCCTGAATGGTCCTGTTCATCCTCTCTGCTGTCCCGTTTTGTGGAGGATCATAAGGAGTAGAGAGCTCCCTCTTCATGCCTTTAGCATCACAAAAGTCCTGAAACTGTTTGCACATATACTCTCCACCATTGTCGGAACGCAAAGCCTTCAGTGTTTTGCCAGTTTGATTCTCAACATGAGCAACAAACTTCTGAAACACTGAGAATGTATCACTCTTCAAACGAAGAGGATAGACCCACACCTTGTGTGTGGCATCATCAATGAAAGACACAAAATATTTTGCCCCTCCCAAAGAAAGCTGAGGCATCTCACATACATCTGTATGCACAAGCTCTAAATGAGCATCTTTCTGTCCAAGAGCTTTCTTGTGGGGGCACTGTAGTTGCCTACCATATATACAATGCTCACAAAACTGAAAACTTGAAAACTTTAGAGAAGACAAGTAACCCAAACGAGACAATTGCTCCATTCCTTTGACACTCATGTGTCCCAACCGGCTATGCCACATAGAGATTTCCGGCAGCTCGGTTGCATTTACATTAGCATGGTGACAAACACCTGCATGCATAAAGTAAAGAGTGTCCACCTTAGAGCCTCTGGCAACAACCAGTGAGCCCTTACTAATCTTCCACTTTCCACGACCAAATGTGGTAACATAATCAGCATCATCAAGCTGTCCAGTAGAAAGCAGATTCTTCTTGATCTCAGGCACATGCCTGACATCATGGAGCATAAGCTGTGAGCCATCTGAAAACACAAGCCTCACATCACCTCTGCCAAGAATCTTGCATGCATGGTTATCACACAAATAAACCACTCCTTCATTGCCAGCAGTATACCTGACAAACAAGTCTCTGCAACCTGTGACATGAAAGGAGGCACCTGAATCAATGATCCATGAGTGCATACCATGACCACCTGTAAGAAGTGAATGGGCATCAAGTGAAGACGTAAATAGGACCTCATCCTCACTGTCACCTGCATGTGACACATTGATTTCTTCCATCTTGACTCCACTTTTGCCCTTTGGCTTTACTTCTTTGGCTTCATCTTTGTCTTTGTCTTTGCCTTTTCCCTTTTCCTTTTGATCATTTTTCCATTTGTAGCATTGCTTTTTAATGTGTCCCTTTTTTGCCACAATAATGGCATTCCAAGTCCTTTTTGGAGCGAGACTTGCTCCTTCCCCGTTCTTGGCTTTTACCCCTTTGCTCGGATCTCCCACGTGCATTCATTGCATTGGACTTTCCAACAGAATTATTCTTTCTGTTCATCTCTTCTTGAAGAAGAGCACCCTCAACATCTGCATATGACAGCATAGTATTCGAATTGCTAGTGGCTGTCCTGAATGTGTCCCAACTCTCTGGCAAAGTGCATAACAGAAAAGTGGCTTTGAACTCATCGTCCATTGCCAATTTTTGATTTATAACTTGGCTGACTATACCATTAAACTCATTTAGATGGGCTGTCATAGACGCCCCTTCCTTCATCTGAAGACCTATGAGTTTCTTCAACCAATACACTTTGCTTGAGGCACTTTGCTGGGCATACAAGTCCTGCAATCTCTGCCACATTCCCCAAGCTGTCTTCTCTTCACGAATGCTGAAAAGTAAAGAGTCTGACACAGATAACATGATAGTAGATCTTGCCAGCTCATCCATATCTTCCCACTCTTCAGCAGTAAGAGAAGCGGGCATTATACCCCTTTCTTTGATAGGCTTGTGCTGCTTTTTCTGGAGCAACACATTATAGCACTGGGTTTGCCAAATATCATAGTTATGTGAGCCTTCAAGCTTCTTGATGTGAAGCAATGAAGAGCTCTCACCTGTGGTTGCCATAGCAATATGCAACCTGTCAATGCCTGACTCCCTGCAAAATGTGCAAACACTGCACCAAAAGCACACAAAGTGCTCACTGTTGTTCTCCCAAGCTTTATCTCCCACTGCGGAAGCAAAAATGCAACTTTTCTCCCACTTTTTGTGATGAAATCACCAAAATCTGGTTGCTGCAGATTTAGGACAGCACCTTAAATGTGCTCTGTTGCCCTTCCAAAGTACTGTACAACAGTACCAAGTGCTCACCTGTGATGTACCAAACCTGTACCGACAAGTACAGCAGCTGAAATTGAACCTTTTCCTCACTCAAATCAATGTGCAGCCATGCCAAAACTTGCACAAAGCTGTGCCAAATCTGTACCAGCAGGTACAGTAGCAATAAATGCTCTCCTGGCTGTCCAAATGAGTGAAAATCAGACTTTTACAGTCCCGTACACTGCATACAACAGTCCCGAACAGAAATTGGGCAAAAGCCCCTTGATTGCAAGCTGATTTCTGAGGATTCAAGGCATAAATGTCTTGCCTGCTGCTTTGCCAAGCTTAACAAGCATAAAATCTTGAAAAGCCCCTTGATTTAAGATCAATTGCTGATCATACATAGTACATTGACGCACATGAAGGCATCCAGAGTCTTTGCGATCCTTCCCCCTAGCCACATATACATCAAATACATGAAACCCCCTTGATTTACAGGCACATTGAGTGCTTGTCAGGCATCAACACATTGCCCAAAGCATCCACTGCGAGTGCCTGCATGCAAATCAACCAAATCGGCACAAAAGCCCCTTGATTTGCACTGCAATTTGCTGCAATTTTGCCCAAATGTGCGATTTCTCACATCATGCAGCATGTATGACTGCTTAATTACACAAATACATCAAAAGCCCCAAATTTCGACATCCAATTTCCTGCAAATTGATCCTGATTGTGACCAATGTCACCCAATTTTGCCAATTTCGCTCAAAATTGAGCAATTCGGCACCTGTACCTGCTCAATTGATTGAATTGATAAGAAATTCCCAAAATTGAAGGCAAATACCTCTTAATTTTTTGAATTTCTCTGATCTGCAGGCTGAATTTCAGTTGTTGCAGGAGAGGGGGTTTGCTGATGCTGCTGCAGAAAGGGTGCTGCACGTGTGTTGATGCTGGAAGAGGAAAGAAGACCTGAATCCCTCTTTCGCCTTGTCTCTCACTGTGGGGTTGGCGGATTCATTGAGTTCGACACCAAGCAGGAGGCTTGCATGGCCATTGTGAGGCGGGATGGGCACAAGTTCAAGGGGCGCTGCATCAGAATGGACTTCGTTGAGAAGCGGCCCCATGAGAGAGCATTTTTCACGAGAGCTCCTCGTCTGTCCTCGTTGCCGATAGTGATCAAGGGCCGCGTGATGGATGCCCGCCTGCTGTGCGCTGACTCATAGACGGCTTTACGCCTTCGCACGTAGGCGTGTTCACCTGTTATATTGACGCCCGCCTGCCTAGTGGATAGCACTACACCACTTCGCTGCCTCCACCTAGTAGCGCTATACGCGTTGTGTGCCTTCGCCTGTGTTTCCGCCTGAATTGGACGTGTGCTGCCTACGCTGACACGTGTCCGCCTGAATTGGACGTGTGCTACCTACGCTGACACCCCTGCCTTCGCCTTCTTCTCCACCTGCGCCTGGGAGATCTGAGGGCAGCACTGCTTAAGCCAGCTGATAGCTCCTTGTGCTGCTACAGAGCTTCAGGTCACGCAGGTACAGCAATGCGCAGGCTTTAGGCTTGTACATCAGCAGAGATGCACAAAGAACGCAAGCAGAGTGTCCTCGGAAAAATGCAAGCTCTAGGGCAAAGGGTGAGGATCAAGACAGCACTGGCTCTGATACCAGTTGAATGGGAGAGATTTAGGGTTAGGTTAGAGTTCATGTGGGAGACATACACAGAGAAACAACAAGGGAGAGAGAGAGAGACAGAGTTGTGGGGATAAGTCAACTCATCAATAGCATGAGTGTGTGACTCTCCTATCACACATGTATATTGCACTAGTACACAGTGCACTTAGTACATTAAAAGTACTAAGTGTACTATGTACTATAACTTATGGGCTTGTACACACTATAAGGGTGGGCATAGTGCCTTTACCCCAACAGAGTCACCATTGCAGAAGGATCAAAAGCCACCAAATCCGCTTCTCATGGAGAAGATAGGGAGGATATCCCTAGGCCCGCTCTTTCGGATGCAACATCTTCAAGTAAGAGTAAGGAAGGTTAAGAAGCCGTCATCAACCGGCAAAGTGGACTCCAAGCCGGGAGAAAAGAGTGTCAAGTTCAATTCTTTTTAGGGAAAGTGGGACACTCAAAAAGCTTTATCTTTTGTCAAGCAATTTGATGCCGCTTTTGGAGGAGAGGACTTCTCCGAAAAGTCCAAACTTCGTATGGTTCGCATGCATTTGAAAGATGCCGCCTTGAATTGGTAGCTAAAAGTGGTACAAGAAGGGACCGAGCCAAAGACATGGACCGACTTCAAGACTATGTGCAACAAGAAGTTCTTACACACAAATTTTGATGCAAATCTACAGAAAGAATGAGATGAGGTAAAACAGAAAGTTGGTGAGAATGTGGCAACTTATCTCAACAACTTCTCAGCTGTTTCATTGAAGTTTACCTCTGATACTTCTATTCCTCCGCTAATGGAATGCAAAAGTTTGTGAATGGACTTCAACCAAAGCTTATTCAAGCAGTGTATATGGCTGGTCCAAAGACTTTGGAAGAAGCTCAAGACAAAGCTTTGCAAGCCGAGGCCTTGTACATGCCTTGGATTGACGACAAGACAAAGAACGACAATCGAGATCCACCTCAAAGGAAGAACTTTAAAGACCGATCCCCATCTACCAAGAGAAGAAGGATATGAGTAGGGACAAACCTCCACTCTTCCGAAGAAAATTGTCCCTCGAGCAATGTGAAGAATACGCCAAAGAAGGTAAGTGTTTTCAATGTAGAAAGAAGGGACACTTGGCTGCAAATTGTCCAACAAGCCGAAGCAAGAAGCCAAAGAGATTGGAAGATTGGAAGATCATCAGATTGACATCCTGTCAAAAAGTTTGTCAAGAGGAGATTGCATTGGAGCAGTCTTCTACCATGAGGGCCATGTTGCGCAGCTGCATGGCTCGGACTAAAGCTATTGGCGAGTCGAACTCCACTTGGTAGTATCCATGCCCCAGAGGGTGAATGTCTGTGATCTTTGCAAGCTCGCCAATGAGGCTCACATGTAAAAGATCCCTGAGTTGTCCGCACGCAGGGCGGCTACCGACAATCTTGCAAACCAGGGTAGAGGCTGTGTGAAAACAGCATTTTTCCCAGCCCTAAAAAGGGGGATTTTACTAGGCTTTATTGTTTTTATTTGGGATTTTTGGAACTTTGTTGCTGGCCGACAGCCTTTAGGCTAGCCGAACAGCAGTCCCACAAACTATATATAGGTTAGCCTCATCATTCATCATTTTGTACCACTTCTTGACCATATCCGATACCATCTGCAGCTGCTGTTGCTGCTGCCGGTGCATACACCATACCTACATTATCATCATTGCTTGTCAGCCTCAGTACATCAGCGTTTTACTACTGGCCACACCTTGGGACAGCAGCCCACTCTCTGCTACATTACACCGTCGGGACAGCAGCCCACTCTCTCCTTATCTTCACCATCGACACCACTAGAGATGGCAGCCCTCTCTGCCCTTCACCACCCCTCAGGTACGCAGCACCCTTGTCACCAAAGCCTGAACCCTTCAGGTATGCAGCACCCTTGTCACCAGAGCCTCCACCCTTCTGGTCTTGCAGAACCCTTGTTACCAAAGCTTGCACCACTACACCACTCGGGACGGCAGCCCTCTCTGCTCTTCATCTACCACCTCAGGTACCGTAGCACAGAGCTTGCATCACCTCATCTTCCGTTGCCACTACCACCTCGGAGTGCCTTTGCATCCACCGATGCGAGCCTTCAACACCGACAACCTCTCGGAGTGCTTTGCCTCACATCAACGCAAGCCTTCGTCATCGACCGTGCTTCAACTCCAACATCATCTCTGCTTCTGCACTGGTCTTCTTCTACTCAGTCTCACCTCACATCAGAGGGCTCTTGTACATATGTTCACTCACCATTATATATAGACTCACACACCTATTTCATGCTGTGTTGTTTTGCTCTGATCTCTCGTACATCTAGTCCTTTAGTCCTTTTGCACTCAAATGCTATCAGAGCTATCGTGGGCAAAGGGATTGAAGACCTCAAGAGCACACAGCATGGATCGTCTACCCACACTCCCAGAGAACCAATTCTTCTCACCAGAAGTTGATTCTCCAAACACTGATCTAGAGACTAGACTACACGGGCATAGTTGTTAAAAAACGCGTTTTTTTGAAGAAATAAAAAACGTGTATGTTTTGAAACGTTTTTTATTTGGGTAAGCGTTTTTTTGTAGGCAATTTTTTTTAAATGAAAAAAACCCTTGGATCCCGTGTACGCCTATACTTTTTTCGATTGTTGCAACCTGTACGTCTTTTCGATCTTGTTGCCGCCGCCTGCTGCTCTGCTCTGCTCTCGCCTGCTACAGTCCTGCTCCCTCTGCTCTGCCTGTTGCTGCTGCAGCCTGCTCCTTGTGCTGCTCCAGTCTGCAACCTGCTCTAGCCTCTGCCCTGCAAGCTGCACCCTCTGTGAGCCTGCTCCCGCCTGTCTATTGCAGGCAGCAACCTGCTCCCGCCTCTCTACTGCTCCCACGGGCCACCTGCCCCTTCTCCCACCTAGCAAGTTGCCCCCCGCCCCCCCCCCACACCATCTGCTTCCGCCTCTGCCACTTTGCTCCCGCCTTTTGTGATTTGTCACCTATTCTACTCCCGCCTTTGCCCCATTTGCTCACGAGTCTTGAAATGGGCCAAACTCCCGATCCAGTGAATGCACATGTAGAGGACCTAACTAATTACAATGAAAGTGGCCAAGGCAGGTGGAGATGCAAATATTGTGGTGACATTTACACAGGGAAGGCTACCCATATCAAAGCCCACTTGGCCGGGTTAAAGGGAAAGGGCATTGCTATATGCCCTAGAGTGCCCAAAGATGTGGTGAATCAAGTACGAGCACAGATGGCTACAAAGTCTCAAGATGAGGGAGAGGATTTTTCAAGCAGTGGTCAAGGTGTGACCAAAAGGGCAAAGAATCAAGAAGAGGAAAGTGAAGGATCGGGTCAAGCTAGGCAAGACGTGGCTTCAAGTTCGGTGCACATGCAAATGCCTGTTAGTGGCGCACCATCATGCCCACCTAAGTTGCCCATTGTGAATGCATTGAAGAGGGGGAGTGTGAAAGCAAGCATCCAAAAGCAAGTTGTGGCAGTGGCTACGAGGGAGAGAACCAAATTGTTCATTCACACATATTGAAGACAATGCGATGGAAAAGTCGCATGAGGGCAGTTAGCCGCATCGGCTATGAGTGGGAGGGACCTTCATACGAGGCCTTGCACACCCGTGAGCTTAGGAGAGAGCGTATAGGGGTAGAGAAGGGCATACAACCACTTAGAGCTACATAGGAGAAATATGGATGCACACTTCTATGTGATGGATGGTCAGATGTACGTAAAAGAAGTGTGTATAACATTTTGGTGTCCTCCTACAAGGGCACTATGTTCTTAAAGGCTATCGATGTCTCTTTGCCAGATACAATGGTGGAAGGGGAGTTCATTTGGGGACACCTGCGCGAGGCCATGATGGAGATAGGCCCAGAGAACATAGTGCAAGTTATTATAGATAATGGCTCTAATTGTGTCAATATGGACCGTATGTTACATGAGGAGTTTCCAAAAATTATATGATGTACTCCTTGTGCATCACATAGCTTGGATTTGTTGATGGAGGATGTGGGAAAGATGTCGTGGGTTACCAAAGTGTTGGCCACTTCAAAGTTTATTATCAAATTTGTGACAAAGAGGCCAAAGGTGCTGAACATCTTTAGAGCAGAGCGCGTGTTGCAGCTCCAAAAACCCTCCACTAGATTTGCCTACATGTTTATTCTAGTTTTGACAGGGCACTACGAGTTTGGGCCGGACTCTTGCGCAAAGTTGTTTCACACGCATGGTTTGAGATGAACGAGGTAAAAGAAAGAAGGCCCAAATATGTGAAGTTTGAAACCACTATAATGGAAGATGAAGCCTTTTGGAAGAAGGCTAAAGTGTTGGTGAGGATTCTATGACAGCCATTCTACAGTGTCTTACGTATCACTGATATAGAGGACAGCATGCTCACTTGGCTTATTGTATAAGTATATGGACAAGATCGGTGAATGCATTAACAAGACACAAGGCTTGGAAGAAGAGGAGTAAGTACATTACTGCATTAAACATTCACCCTTATAAGTTATAAGTTAGCTTTGTAATTTTGACTTGTAAGTTGTATCATTTATTCATAACACCCCTAATGAATTTTAATGTTTTATGTATAATGTTTTAATGAATCAATTAGAGTGACGGATATTCAAAATGCGTGGCTCACTCGATGGGATTGGTTTGATAGACCAATTCATGCTGTTGCACATATCCTCCATCCTTTATGGAGAAATGATAAGCAATTCTTATGTTAGGAGTTGGAGGATGGCTGGAGTTGGAGGATGGCTGGAGGGAGTACATCAATGATTTGACTCGTGGAGATGTGCAGCAGTTGAGGATACTAGAGGGAGTACATCAATGATTTGACTCGTGGAGATGTGCAGCAGTTGAGGATACTAGAGTAGAAGCGCCTACACTTTCGGAATGGCACACGAAAACACTTTGGGTCCCCCACTGCTCGCCTATGAGAGTGCCAACTTGAGCCTGTGTCCTGGTGGGAGAAATATAGCATTGGTGCTCCCCATATGGTAGGAACTTTGTTGCTTGTGATCCTAAAGTAATGAAGTGTTAGTAAATTTTCCTCAACTTCTTGAATCTTCGTTTATTGTAGCAGCTTCTAAGTTCTTCTAATTTTTGAATGGCAAAGAAGCAATGCCATGAGAGTTCTCTCACAGGACTGCAGCTCGGGTTCTTGTAAGAGAAACTGGAGTACTTGGGCCCTCTTTCACACAAAGAAGAGGAACAAATTATCTACCGCTCAGTTGGAGCATTTGGTGTATTGCCACTGCAACCATCATCTTCTTGAGGAGAAAGGCAATCCCATCGAGCCTCGCCAGGTGAATGTCGACTTGATCGACATCGAGAAGGTGAAGGAAATTCTAGAGATCCCACCAGATGAGCGAGACATTTATACTATGCTCTACGAGGAGGCCATGCAACCAATTCACACCACGCAGAGCCGTTCGAGAGTTAAGAGGCCAAGTTCAGGCCATGACCAGCTTATCAGCGGCGAGATCTAGTGCTCGAGCTGACACGAGTCACAGTACTGTAGCACAGATAGAGGAGGTAGATCCGGATGATTCATCTACTTACACTACAGATTCAGAGGCTGATGCATCTAATCATGATGTTGAGATGGATGTGTAGACTCTAGAGTGTCAGTCTTCGGTCTTGACATTATTTTTTTTTCATTTGTACTTGGCACTTGTGATTGAAATTTGGCATTTTGATTCGACTTTGATCATGGATGGTGGATTATATTGCTTGTTGTCTCTTAGCTCTAGCCTTTGAGTTCTTCATTTATCATTCTTTCGATTTTTAAAGTTTACAATGTACATGAATGATTAATGTTGAATGGTCATTGGTAAATCAATATTAAAGTCAATGAAGATGCAACTTCTCCTAATGTGAGAAGGACTTGGAATCTATGGTTCCTTGGTCATTGTTTTCATGCATAAGGTTAACTTTTATATATGAAATCTGTGGTTCCAACATCCTAGGCTTAAAAACTATAGATACAGGCCATAATTACAGCTTTAAAAAATTAATGAATAAAAAATTTATTTAAAAAACTTCTCCAAAAATAAAAAACGTTTTTAAGAGTATAAAACTCGTATAATACTTCTCGTTTTAAAAACGTATAGCGACTATGCACACAGGGAATGGGACTTCTTACTCAATGGAGAGTCCCGTTCAAGATCTTACTTTGGGAGACGATCAACCAATCTACATCACCTCACCTTCACCTCCTTTGCCTTCACGACAGCCCTCTCTGACTTTATCAAATTTTGTTTCCACAAGGGGATACATTCCTTCTGCCAATGTGTCAGTGTGGGACCTTGGCATCCATCTTCTTCTCTCATCTTCTCTCATGGTCCCCTTTTTGGCCTAAGAGGGGGTGTGTGAAAACAACATTTTTCCCAACCCTAAAAAGGGGATTTTACTGGGCTTTATTGGTTAGCCTCATCATTCATCATTTTGTACCACTTCTTGACCATATCCAGTACCATATGTTGCTGCTGTCGGCACATACGCCATACCTACGTTATCATCATTGCTTGTCAGCCTGAGCACTTCAGCATTTTACTACTAGCCACACCTTGGGACAGCAGCCCACTCTCTACTACAAGCCACACCATGGGACAGTAGCCCTCTCTGCTACATTCAGTACATCAGCATTTTACTACTGGCCACACCTTGGGACAGCAGCCCACTCTCTACTCTAGGCCCCACCGTGGGACAACAGCCCTCTATGCTACATTCAGTACATCAGCGTTACACATCTGTTCATGGGACAGCAGCCCTCTCTGCTACAGTAGAGCACATCAGCGTTTTATCTTCAGCTCATGGAACAGTAGCCCTCTCTGCTACATTGAGCACTTCAGTGTTTTTCCTCAGCTCACACCATCGGGACAGCAGCCCAATCTCTACTATAGTACAGGACATCATCGTTTTATCATCAGTACTCTCTGGGACAGCGGCCCACTCTCTGCTACATCACACCATCGGGACAGCAGCCCACTCTCTGCTTATCTTCACCATCGACACCACTCGGGACGGCAGCCCTCTCTGCTCTTCACCACCCCTCGGGTACGCAGCACCCTTGTCACCAGAGCCTCCACCCTTCAGGTCTTGCACCACCCTTGTCACCAGAGCTTGCACCACTAAACCACTCAAAACGGCAGCCCTCTCTGCTCTTCATCCACCACCTCCGGTACCGCAGCACCCTTGTCACCAGAGCCTGCATCACCTCATCTTCCGCTGCCACTACCACCTCGGAGTGCCTCTACATCCACCGACGCGAGCCTTCAACACCAACCACCTCTCGAAGTGCTTTGCCTCACATCGATGCGAGCCTTCGTCATCGACCGTGCTTCAGCTCCAACATCATCTCTGCCTCTGCACTGGTCTTCTTCTACTTAGAGTCACTTCACATTAGAGGGCTCTTGTACATATGTTCACTCACCATTATATATAGACTCACACACCTATTTCATGCTGCGTTGTTTTGCTCTGATCTCTCGTACATTTGGTCCTTTCATCCTTTTGCAATGGTCGTGGCGAGAATCTAAAGGTCTCCTTCGGAAAAGGATATGCAAGCAACGTCGGCCTCGGTCGGGGATGACGGAGCGGCTGCCACAGAGTCCTACTGAGGGTGAAGACCAGAAAAAGCCGAGACTTGCCGAATAGAGGAACGCCCCGAAGAACCTAAGAATCAACCTCCAAGGAAGGGGAAAACTAGAAGAAAAAAGAAGGGGGGGGGGCTGTGGGCTGAGAGGAGAGGGGGGGGCGGAGAGGAGGGGAGGTGGCAGCAGCAAGGGCAAGGGGGGGGGGGGGGGGGGGGGGGGCAAGCGCAGGAGAAGGAGAAGGAGAAGGGAGGGGAGGGGAGGGGAGGGGAGCGGCACTGGGGCAGCAGCGAAGGGGGGAGGGGAAGCTGGCAGGGCAGGCGAAAGAAAGGGGGGGGCACGAAGGAGAGGGAGGGCTGGGGGGGAGCGGTGCAGATGAACAGGGCAGGCGGGCAAGAGGCGGAACAGGGGCAACCAGGGGTGCGCAGAGATGCAAAGAGAGGGGGACGCGCAGAAACTCGCAAAGAGGGGGGGGGGGGGGGGAAGAGAGAGAGAGAGAGCTCAGGTAGCGCACACGAACCACCTCTCTCTCTCTCTCTCTCTCTCTCTCTCTCTCACACACACACACACACACACACAACACAACAACCCCCCCCCCCCCCCCCCCCCGCGACCCCTCCATATGTGAAAGCATGCCTATTGACATGTGGCAAGGTTTTGAAATGAGGACTAATTTCCAAAGTAGAAAAACAGAACTAAATAGCGCATTGATTTAGGAGTTAAAGGAAAGAAAGCTCTTACATGTACTGGCGAAAAAGTCAAGCCATGCACAGGGCCCACATGACCACTAAGAATATCCAGAAGCCGTCCTGTCTTCATGGACCAAACATATATCTGCCCTCAAAAACAGTGTTCAGAAGCAGTCAAACATACGCCGAATTCATATATAAAAGAAATGTCAATTAAAAAGATCCAGAATGCTAGAAAATGCCACCTCGAAAGAATCAAGAGAACCTGCACAAATCACTTCCCCACTTTGGTCAGCAGTTAATGAGGCGAACTGTGTTGGAGAGGGTGTGGTGAAAGTGCGGAAATTCCTGTATCGCAACAAGTCCCATGCACGCACTGTTCCATCCAAGGATGCACTCAACACAGCATTATTTCCTGGGAGGAAATGCACAGCCGTAACAGAATTCCTATGCTCAGCAAAGGTGACGAAGCAGAAGCCTGAGGAAGCATTCCAAACCTGTAATGTACACACATAAATAAATGCCACATCAGTAAAACAAGCTCTCAGATATTAAATGATGATGAGATGGAGGCATCAGAAAGACTGCCCACTTAGGCAGCACAACGTACACAAAGTTGCCTAAGTTTCTCAAAACTGCTTAGCCAGGAGTGACTTTGTTTAATTACTTAAACACTACTGTCAGCAGGGTACAACCCCCCAAGCTGACGGTAGGAATTTGATACCAAGGCAAATACAGGGATGTCAGCCTGTGTTTCTCACAATTTTATTTAAAAAAAGGCTTAAAGTACTCCTAACATGCAGTACTAGAAGGAAGTAGCAAGCTTGCCTTGAGCTTGTTGTCATCAGCACCTGTAACAATCAGTTGTGAATCAGGAGAGTATGCAACAGAATTCACATCAAAATAATGGCCTTGTTGCTTGAGAATGTAGCTTTCTGACCGCCATTCCCACACAAGCAATTGCCCTAGCTTTGCACATCCAAAAGCTAACCAGTTGCCAGTGCCATTGAATATAGATGTATTCAGCCTCTCTCTTGATATTGATAGGAGATGAATGCATGTGAAATCAGGCATCTGGTAAAGACCAAATATCCCTGATGCGAACCCGGCTACAACCAAATTGAGCCCTTGATGATAATCACATGACGTCAACTTTGAAGTTTGCATGAAGAAGTGTTTGTTTGTAAGCTCCCACCTCCCTCTATCTAACCGGCAAACCTTGAAGCCCATTTCAGTTTGCAATCCTACATTCACTGTCGGTGGTGGCCCTCCTGGAGCACATTCATGGTCAGTCTGCCCTTCACAGACCTCTGCTGCAGACTGGCTTTGTATTAACTCATTGGTTTTACTCCGTTTTCGCTTCTTCTTGCCATTGTTCCTGTCGGGAGTTGTTGGTGAGGAATCCAAAGGAACTATAAAATCCTGCTCTTGATCATGTTCATCTTCAATTTCATTAATGGGAAGGTCTCCAGGTGCATAATTTGCTTCCACTCTGCCTCCACCAGAAGACTGTAGGGGAGTATAGTTTTCACTATTTTCTAAGGCACTGTGCTTCCATGAGAACATGGCGCCGTCGCACGAAACAGTGTAAGCACCAACAACCTTGCCCTGGTCCACACCATTTGATTCTACTTGAAAATAAACACCATGGATGACATCTCTATGACCCATGAGAACAACCGGGTTGTAATGATCAACCCTATGGATGCAGAACAACCTGGCAGTTAAATCCTTCGAGCCTGCTATGACCCATTGGCTATCAGGGCTCCAATCTAAGGTAGTGATGGTGTCATGGCAGCTAGCAAAGGTTCTAACAAGCTGGAAGGGTGCAAACTCTAGTTTAAAACCAGGGGTACGCCAAATTTGGAGGAGCTTACCAACAGCGGCGGCGATAAGGGTTCCGTTGGGGCTGAACTGTACGGCAGAGACAGGGCCCTTGAAGGAGAAATGGTGGAGGGCGACCCGCCTGCGAAGATTGATGAGCAGGGATTTGCCATCTTCATCAACAGAGAGGAGAAGGGCGCCATTGGGCGAGACTGCAATCCTGGAGACGTTCTTAGTGTTCTCGGAGGGCAGAGTTGTGGTCTCGGACTTCACAAGGTCTGTTAAGGAGACCCTGTTGCCTACTGGAGACAGGAGCTCTGTATTACCTGATATCAGCAAGTTGCCCCCCCTGTAGGGTGCGCCTAGGAGGTTCTGGAACTTGAAGTTCATGGCGGAAGGTGGAGCAGTACTGCAGCTAGTTTCGCCTTAAACCCTGTACCCTTGCAGCTGTGTGTATAACTTAGGGCCTTCACTGAATAGAATGTGCACATGACAATCTCCGGCTACCCGAGGACGGCCGCCTTTCTCACACATGAATGGACAAATGCAAATTACATTTATTTCTTGCAAGACACCTCCACCATATAAGGACCTGCACTCAAACACATGACAATCTAGCCTATGGGGAATCAAACCCCAACGTAACATGTTTGCTACTCTGCGAAACCAAGAGACTTCTTACCCACCCACACCCAAGTCAGTAACTGTTCGAAGCAAGTAAACAAAAAAAATGAAACTAGAAATAAGAAAATCACCTCCTCAGCCCCTACGATCTTGTTGCATTCTCTCACGGAAGTCATGAAACAAGGCGGCTCTCATCCTCATGCCCATGATTCGTTGATGCACCATGCTAGCCCTTCCACCATTTGAATGAGGATCTCATTGATCTTGCGGTTCAACTTCGCCACGCATCTGCACAAAATTATGCAATGCACAACATGCAGCTACTACTTTTGGTGCAAAAGGCATGGCCACATTTAAGTCCCTTGACACTAACGATTTTTTAGGATCCCAAAAGCATTCTCTACCTTCACTCTACCCTTTGACAAATGTTTATCAAAGATTATGTTCTCTTGTAAGTGTTCTCCAGCCTTTGATCTATAAGGTTTGACCAAGAAAGTAGTGGACTTATGTGCAGAATCAACCACAATATATGGCCGTATGGACTCTCCTTGCAATTGCAACACCTAGGGACATCAAGTACCTCTCTTCTCTTTAATCGTCCATACCTATACACTCTTTAAAGTATATCGAGTCATGCATCCCCCCGGAGCATTGCATACAATACTCCAGAATATCTTCCTAGAGTCCATAATACCTTGTAGTATAATACTAGGGAATCCATGTCTACACATATATTGGGTAGGGAAATACCTTTTGGTGGCTTCCGTTGAAGCTTGATGTGAGAACTATCTACAGCATGACACATGTTAGGCAAAGATGTCAATGCTTCAAACTCAGATATGATACGTTCTAGACGGTCACTGTGGTACACTAATATCATGTCTCTCGAACATTTTCCGTGTATACAAGAAATCCACAATGATACCCATATACTTACATATTATTAACTCACCCACACCAAACAACTAGGATACGCTAGTGGATGAATGTCCATGTGCTAATCTCCATAGTGTGGAGACTAATGCAAGCTCGCTTGATATGGACTCTCAAATAGTTTGTAGATCATTAGAACAAGACAAATGAGACTCTATCAATGCACGCAAAACATGAAACGACTCGTACGACATTCTATATGCATAGAAGAACTTGTGCTAATTCTCTAATCGAGCCTCAGACCAAATGTTAGAGTGGATTGCTCGCCAAAAGGTCTCTTGTCGTGGAAAGCACACCACTCTCCGGCCCATACCTCCAACCCTCCTTCCCCAAAAATGTTAACAAGATGGAAAACATTGTAAGGCAACTAATGACAAGCATGTACCTAGTCAACGACGTAAACTCATGCAAATGAGGCAAAGTAGATGACCATCGATACAGACATACTTTGATTGGTTCTACAATCCCACATCAACATTAGCCACATAAACACATATGGATCCTTGACTATGAAGGATGCACTTCTATACTCGTATCAAGAGTCTTATTACCTATGGGCAAAGATCCAAGCAGTCTCACAACATTGAAAATAATTTGAGAACATTACCTGAAGCAATGATGATATTATCAATGAAGGATATGACAAAGGATTGAAAACTCACCATTCCCTAGCTTTTCTCAAAAGCTTTACTATTTCAAGTTGCGTAGCAAGATAAGTTTGTTGGCATTTCATTTCCTCTTCCTCCCTTATCCTCATGAGCCGTTCCTCTAAGGCAATTCTATTTTTCTCCAGTTGTCGCAATGTCACATTACGCTTCTCTTCAACCTCGCTTATAGTCTCACACATCTCCTGCAACCCATTGCCCATCGTGCTCTCAAGATTAGCCAAGGTTGATTTCTTTGATACCTTTGCCTTCTTCCCCTTCACCCTTCCAAGTTGACTACATCAGTTACACTTAGCAAAACGACTCCTCCCAAGTCAGTTGTGTTGGTTGCATGTACTTGTGGTTTGTCTTCATCTTCACTAGCTATTTCAGTTGGTGTTACTTGGCAATCCTTTAGTTGCCGGTACTTCAGTATCAATAGCCTCATTCAATCCATAACATTTAGGAGTGCTACTCCACATATCCTTTAGTTGTCGGTACTTCACTACCATTCAAACCAGAACATTTAGGAGTACTACTCCACATAGCATCACAAACTGCATAGAATTGCCAAGAAGTTGGTGTTGCTCCAGATGAGTTCGTCTATTCTATTCCTCATTTGATCTAGGTTGTAGGCGCCATTAGTGTCCAAGTTCAGCGCATCTGACAGTTTCTTCTAGTCTTTGGCCCGTAAACTCCCTTGCTTAGTATGTGACCATACCTCCTCATATAATTTGAGAAGCATATGAACTAGAAACAAGGATGAAGAAAAGGTATGGACTAGAAATAGGGAAAAGAAATTAATATCATGTCAGTAAAAGAAATTGATCCTTGTTGCCCTTGTACCTCACAGGCCTCTTGGGAAAGAGGCACATACTCCTCACAATCATCCTCGTATGGGTTTTGTACATTTGAAGCATGCATGGCCCAGGAAGGTGCTGCTCTCTTGTTACTTGACATAGTATTGGATCTATCTGCATAGGCTCACTCTACTTGACATAGTATTGGATCTATCTGCATAGGCTCACTCTACTTATCCTTCACAAGGACTAAAGTTTACAAACATGCCATGATCTATTGGCAGATTTTAGTAAACTTATGTGTTTTTTTGCTACCAATGCCACTCTAAAAGAACTTATATAGCAAACAATGATCATTACAAGAAAATTACCTTTGTTCAGCTTTTGCAGATTGTGGATCCTCTGTTTCAAAGCGGTTTGGCCTTGTGACAAATGAATTAGCTATTGTATATCATCATCATGAGCTTAATGTGACTTGGAAGACAATATGGAGGGACTGCCTTTTAGCTTGTCATCTTTGATAGTAGATGGACCTTCTCTATCTTCTTAAATAGGGCCAATGCCTAGTGAAGCCTTCATGCCATCACTAAAAACAACTCTGACTTCTTATGGATAAATGTTAGGAGGATTAGAACTACAGGATCTCCCCATAGATTATTAGTGCCATGGTTATTATGTCAAGAATATATTTAGGAAACTTCTTAAAACTTATAAATGCTGCTCTGCTGCTGTCAATGGAGTTTAATACACAAGTGAGGTTCAACTTTTGGATATGATGCCTATAATTGGAAACAAAAATGATCTGAAAATGTCAAAGGAGGGAGCTAGATGACCCTAGCCCATATGACCACATAGTGAGAGCTTGCGTTTAAGCCCAACCACAAGGGCCTTGTTTGCAAATAAGGCAAAGACTTGCAACATCCCACAAACGGGAAACATAACTGGCAGCAACCACTACACATTCAATTACCCACTGGCAAGAGTTTGGGAAAGAAAACGCTAAAACGTTTAATAAGGTTTTAGCATTAACATCTTTTTAGCGTTGTAATCGTTTGCTCAATTGTTCGCGCAGTGAAGGAGAATTAGACGCATGCAATTGTTTTGATCAGCATCATTAGACGCATGCAATCATTTGCTTAGTTGATAGTAGTGAAGCAACATTAGACGCATGCAATCATTTTCTCAGTTGATATAGTAGTGAAGCAACATTAGACGCATGCAATCATTTGCTCAATTGTTTGCAGCAGTGAAGGAGAATTAAACGCATGCAGTTGTTTTCATTGGCATGCAATCATTTTCATCATTTTTATAAGCATGCAAGCATTTTCATTGGCATGCAATCATTTTTATAAGCATGCAATCATTTTCATCATTTTTATAAGCATGAAATCGTTTTCATCAGCATGCAATCATTTTTATAAGCATGAAATCATTTTTATAAGAATGCAAGAGAGGAAAGAATCTGATTCAAGCACAAACCTTATCTTAGGCACTTGAAATAAACCATAGTATAACGATCGAAGAGAATACCTGGTGCTAGAGTTGTTCGAAGTGCAGGAGCAACAGATGCATGCATGGTTGTGTTTTATGGACAGTGTACAATCAATAGTTCTACCTACAGGGAAAAACAAAGAAGCACCAAAAATTAGAAGTTCACATGGCAACGTCATATTTGTAGCCGGGGTAGCGTTGAAGGCGCCGGAGTGCCTTTGATGAAATCATTTTGATGATCAAGGAAGCAATTGTCTTCATGTGCGAACCGTAAGAGAGGCTTGTTACATGTAAGTATTGCCACTCTCTTTTTTTTCTTAGGAAGGCTTAAAATTAATAGGAAATGGATATGTACACCCGCCGGCTCGTGTAGACAAGTCTCACACATTGTCGACAATTTGTACAAGGGTGCACATCCATCGTAGTCAACAAGGATCAAAACCAAGACTTCTAAGAGAACACTTGTCCTCTTCTACTAACTTAGCTATTATCGTGGTAGCAACCCACTCTCTTTACAAATAGGCCTAGCCCAAACATTGCAAACGTGACGTTAAACTCATGTTAGATATATTATGGGGGAGCTACCATGTGACACCTCCCCACTCGGCCATGTGGTAACTCCCTTCTCTTAGTGTATGCTGAGCGTGAGAGAAGGCATGAAGTGTGCAGAATTGGGCATTGAGCAAAAGCACATAACTCGAGCAGCGTGGTCATCATCGAGCATGAAGAGGGTCGAGTAGCAGCACATAACTTAAGCAACAACACATAAGTCAAGCATCAACATATCTTAGAGTAACATGAACACGATTGAGCAATAGCGTGAAGAAGAAGAGAGGAGCTAAACTACGCCTGCTAGTTGCACGTGTCGTGTGCATGTATGCCAGCTAACGAGCATAACATGTGCTACATAGGAGCTGAGCTGTGTTTACCTATGACCTGCTAGCTGAAGTGCTCATTCCTGTGACCAACTAAACTGTGCATGTATGTGCCTATTAGCCTGACTATTGGCCTAGTTTGGTTGAGTTAAAGAAGTAGCTGATATGGAGGCTTGAAGGTATTCATGGATGTGTGTGTACAAGAGAGACATTGAGAGAAAGATGTAACAAACAGAGAGAGAGAGAGAGAGAGAGAGAGAGAGAGAGAGATGTAACAAACACAAAGAGAGACAATGATTGCATGACTCAATGATGTCATTGACTAATTAAATAATGTTAAATCAAGTACATGCTTTTATAGGCTAAAAAGCCTTATCTTTGACACATCACATTAAGTGGGGCAATGACACATGGCTACAAATATGACATTTGTTCACCGATTTGAGAACACTTGAGCCTTGAAAGTTAGGGAGAAGGAGAGGAGAATGCAAGGGTCTTACCAACGTGTACCTCTAGCCACTCATAGTAGAGTAACCCTCTCTTGTGGAGAACTAGGGCCTGAACCTTGCCTCTTTCACTATCACACCACAAGGAGCTTTGCTGTCACGTAGGCTGTAACGCCTATGACCGACGGTAGATCAGATGGCCAAGGACGTGGCCATCCGGGGTTCAGTGGGAGAGGACGCCCATGCGGAGTCATGGGTGGCCAGGCTAGTGTGGACGGCAGGCCACACACTATATAGCCTGGGGGATGAGGGGCAATCCTTATTCTTCCTTTGCGCTGGGTGTGGTGAGCCAGAGGCCGTCCCCTCCTGTGGTAGCACCCGTAAGCGACGCTATGGAGATCTAACATTGCTCATCACAATGACACACTATTACCTCTCTGAACGCTGCTGCGAAACTGAGAGGGAGTCTCTGCACTGTATGCAACTGCCTAGAGGATTTACCATCTCTTTTGGGCTCGTTGCCGCTTGTGCTGGCTTTAAGTTTTGGACACTTAGCCTTTGTGTGCCCTACATTGTTTTAATTAAAGCAGCGATTTTCCTTTCGCGCTTTAATATACTGCTCTTTCTTTTGGACTTCGTTGTCTCTTTTCTTCCTGGATGGTCGCGATTTTTTAGACTAATGGAGCTAGCCACAACTTCTTGAACTACTCGTTATTATGAAGTTGGGTTTGACTAAGACCCAGAGCGATTATGAGTATACTATTGGAGCTAGCCACAACTTCTTGAACTACTCTCGTTAGTCAAGAAGTTGGGGTTGACTAAGACCCAGAGCGATCATGAGTATACTGTTGGCCTAGCCAATGGGTATGACAAAATGGTATGGAATGCCGTAGTATTGGGGGTCCCATTATCTACGCAGGACTACGAGGCTCCGCTTGACTTTCAGGTCATGCACTTAGCTAGAGCAGACGTATATCAGGCAGGGAGTGGCTGTATGGCTTGGGCCCTAGTCTAGCTCGGAGTTACCTACATAATACGCTACGTTTTAAGCATGGAGGTAGAGTCATTACCCTGTATGGAGGTAGAGTCATTACCCTGCAGGGCGACAGTATTGTCCCCGCCACACCACTTATTTTCTCCATGGAGCTGTGCACAGCGGTTCGCAAAGGCCAGATAGCAAAGGCATATGCTTGTTACTCTCTTTTAAATTCTGTTTCCATAGATGAAACTGTAGATGATGTTTGCAAAGACAAACAAGGAAAACAAAATAGACTTGGACGAGACCCACTGTTTGAAAACCCTGTTTGGTATGCATGCGCTTCAAACAAGAAAAAATCCAAGGCAAAAGAGACATTAAAGAAAAAGTACATAGGTACTTTAATGAATTTATTAGAGGAATTTCAAGATGTTTTTCCTAATGATTTGCCAGATGGCTTACCACCATCTAGAGAAGTAGACCATGGCATCGAAGTTATGCTAGGATCAAAACCTATAAGCAAACCTGCTTATAGATTAAGCCACTCCGAGGCATAGGAGGTGGAAAAACAATTGACGGAATATTTGAACAAAGGCTTTATTTGGCCTAGTTCAAGTCTGTGGGGCATCGCCTTTTCTTCTGGTAAAGAAGAAAGACAGATCTATGCGGATATGCATAGACTATAGGGCTCTTAATCAGATAATGATTAAGAACAAGTATCCGATGCCATGCATGGATGAGTTGTTTGATCAACTCTATGGATCAAGATACTTTACAAAAGTAGACCTAAGATCAGGGTATCATCAGGTTAGAATTAAAGCAGAAGATGTTGCGAAGATAGCATTTAGGACCCGTTTCGGGCATTTTGAGTTTTTGGTTATTCCATTTGGGCTAACCAATGCTCCAACGACGTTTATGACGCTGATGGACAGCATTTTACATCCATATCTGGGAAAATTTATAGTAGTTTTCCTAGGTGATGTTCTTGTATACAGTAAGACACAGAAAGAACACATAGAGCATTTGCATCTAGTGTTCGAGTTGTTGTTTGCGAGAGCACAAACTATTTGCGAAGAAGAGTAAATGTGAATTTTTTGAAACAAAAATTCACTACCTTGGCCATATTATATCCGTCGATGGTACGCGAATGGAGCCAGAGAAAGTAGAGGCTATTCTTAAATGGCCAGCGCCGAAGAATCTCGAGGAACTGCAGATTTTTCTTGGCATGTCGGGGTTTTACCGACAGTATGTGAAGGACTACGCAAAGATCGCAGTCCCGTTGACTGTCCAGTTAAGGTCAAAAACTAAAAACATTAGTTGGGGGAAGCCCAACAGAAGAGCTTTGATAAGCTCAAGGTGGCCGTCTCGCAGTTGCACCTGTTTTATTTATTGTCGATCCAAATGAGCCGTTTCTCTTGGAAACAGACGCTAGTGATGAGGCCATTGGGGCCATACTTATGCAAAGGGGACGCCCAATTGTATTTGAGAGTAAAAAGTTAGATCGTGCGCAGCATAACTACTCGGCTTACAATCGAGAGTTACTAGCGATAGTTCATGCACTGAAAAAGTGGAGACACTATTTATATGGTGCTCCTTTTGAGGTCCGGACGGACCATGAAAGTCTGAAATGGATTTCAAGTCAAAGTGAACTGAAGGGTAGAAAAGCTCAGTGGGTAGAGATTCTATAGGAGTTTGACCTTCACATGCGTTACCAGAAAGAAGGAAAGAAGGTAAGTATAACGTGGTGGCAGATACACTTAGTCGCATGCCACAGATTAATGAACTTAGTTTCATAGTCTTCGAGAATGATCTCTTGGAGTCACTACATGGTTTATGTGAGCACGATCCATCTTTTACTAGAGAGGTCTGACGCGCTGCACGCATACGCACTTCTTCACAGACGCAACCACCTCCCTCGTTGGCACAGATTGCTAGTTCGGAGAGACTAGCCGTGTCTTCTGGGTATAGTTTGGAGCTGGAGACCTCTGACGTAGGCCCTTCATCACCTTTGACTGCCACGGCTTCAAAGGGGGTGATAAACTTCGTCGGGGGGAGAAATATGCTAATTACTCCATTGATGACGGATACTTACTCTACAAGGGTAGAGTATGTATACCAACTATTGGTGACTTTCGGGCCCAAATTCTTAAAGAAAGTCATGATAGTTCAAGTGCGGGTCATCTCGGGATTCAGAAAACCTATGCACTAGTAAAAAGACAGTTTTATTGGCCTAGTTTGTTTAAGGACGTCCAGACTTACATGCTGAAATGCAATAAGTGCCAGGTCAATAAACACGAACGTCTTAAACCGAATTGTTTTTTAATACAAGTAAGGAAAGTTTTCTTCTTCTTTAAAAAATTCTTCTTCGTTTCCTCTTCTTCCTCAATTTCTCTTCCTCAGAGAGTTTGCCCTCCTTTTTGGGATTCTCTTCTTTGGGCATTTGTTGACCATCCTTTTCAGGATCGTCCTCTTCAGATAATTATTTGCCCTCATCTTCTACTTTAGGTAGCTTACCCCTATATCTCAGTAGCTTTTGGCATTGGTAGCCTCCAAGAGCACGGTAACATAAGATGCATAACATAAAAAATACCATTCCCTTGATGCGCACCACCTTGGACAGTATCCAAATATACATATAGCTTCTTTCTTCTCTACCAACATGATCTTTTCAGTATTATGATGTATCTTAGAATATCCTGAGTATGTTGATAAAACCTTTAAGGCCATTAATGGAATGTGTGGATCATCTGAATACTTCAAATGGTAAATGATCAACACATCTAGAGGTATCTTTGAAATATAGTGTCTGAGGGGGCTGAATCTTTACCAATAAAAATATGTTTACCTCCACCTCGGCCAAGGAATCCATCTTCATCTGCTATCTCAAGCTGCAAATAGAGGAAAGATAATTTACTCAACAAAAATAAAAACTTAAAGCAAATAAATTCTTAATTTATTCTTATAAATACCTTTTTGTTTTCATCTTCAAACAAGTCACCTATCCTCCCACAAGTCAATTAAACCTTGTGGAGAATCTCTCCTTCCGAGCATGGTGTCTTTGGTGGATCTCTTCCCATATTAGAAATTTCCATGCTTTTTTGAATAGCTTCAAACTCTTCTTTTGTTGGGGAGAGTTTTTTCTTGTTCTTCAACCTTTTTAAGGCACATTTCTAAAGCCCTTGGTGCATCAATAAAATCTCTCCCTACTTCTGTATCAAGCATTGAAAATTCATCAACCTTATTTGGATCTATAAAGTCTCAAGAAACTTCACAAACATCTCCTATTAATCCAAGGCGATAGTCTTCTCTTAAATTTATGAGCTTCTAGATATCTGTGAGAAGAACAAAATTTTTATTATCTTTGAGTGGGAATTATGGTAGGCATGGGAGATTGATTCCCTTCTTTAATACCTATATAGAAGTAACATCCTTCTCCTCTAGCACAATCAAGCTTACCTTGAAATCAACAACATCAAGATCCCTACTCAAAATTTACTACCTCTTGCTTATCCAAAACCCTTTCTACATCATTAAGTTCTTCTTAATTTTTAATATCCCCTAAAAATGCTATACACTGCACACATTATAGTATGGATCCACATAGTAGTCATTTGTCATGGTAGCCATATGGTCATGTGGATGTACAGCCACATGTGTGGGACACGTAAATGTTTGCATCCGATCACACGTGCTCAACACGTGTGATGTCATATCCACCACGTGTCAGAATGGTTCGGAGCCACGTAGCAGTATGGTCGTATTCTATAGATACCATGCACACGTTGATTTTTTTTTCACGTTTTTCTACGGGTGATAGAAGGACGGTGTGTGATAACCACAAAAA
Organism: Cibotium barometz; assembly: GCF_041138505.1. Lineage (NCBI taxonomy): Eukaryota > Viridiplantae > Streptophyta > Polypodiopsida > Cyatheales > Cibotiaceae > Cibotium > Cibotium barometz. The sequence continues at coordinate 24,582,008 of NC_141097.1, forward strand.
ATGTGCCGAAGGTATAGTGAAATCATGCAATCTTTCTATACAGCCCTCCTTTTCTTCTCATAGCCCCAGATTCCTGCTAGAGTATCCTCTTGCTCAGAGTGTCAGTATTTATCAGTATCCTCTTGCTCAGAATATCCTCTTACTCACAACACTCAACTTTCAAATCCTAACTAACTCTTGTTATCTTCAAAATATCTCTAGGGGAGCACTCAGTCTTCAGATATCAATAAAACTAGTTGATCATAAAATCATGGCACGATATCAACAAATCTAGGTCATCAAAATTCGTATATCACACTACCTTTCCATCTGGCCACAAGGTTCATTTCCATGCCTTCTTTTGTAATTTGGACATCAAATTTAACTTTGGCAAATTTGTAGACAGCACGCTTGCATATTGAGCCCTCTAGAAAGAAGCAATTTCAGCAAAAGGCTCTTCTTGAATTTCTTAAATTGTGCCATCCTTCCATGACATAAAGTCTTCACTTACATCTAAGTTTTCTTGTCATTTTTCCATCTCAGACATTTTTATGTTTGATTTTTAATAGATGGCTAGAACAAAGAAGACAACAATGAACATTAGACTAGGTCCAAGTTTGGTAGAGAAAGCTACAACAAGTGAAAGTAAAGTATCAGGGGAGAAGCTGAAGAAGACGATCAACCATGCTCTCATAGAGATTAGGAAGGCCCAAAATATTGTTGATCTTTGCATCCCTAGGCTTACATTCATGAGAATTTTTTGACAAATTTGTAATGGGTTTGGAATGAGATGGGCCTCCAATGCCATATGTGTCATTTAAGAGGCTACATAAGATTTTACTATAGAATTTTTTATAAATAGCTATATTTGTTCTACCCATGCCCATAGGGTCATACTTATGGATAAAGGCATGCACACATGCAGACTTATAATATATAGATTTGAAAAGCTCTTACATCCTATACCAGTGATTATAGGGCATTCAATATCTTGAATGTGCCACTAGGAAACCCAAGGATGCAGGTATTAAGATTAAAGATATTACACATGATAGGGATATTAGAACTTACAATCATGCCAAGGATGATAAGAATAAAGATAAGATATCTTCTAAGGAAGGAAGATAAGAAAATTGAAGAAGAAGAAATAATAGAAGAGGAGCTGCTTGATCTTGAAGAAGAGGAACCTTTAAGATTTGAAGGATGTACCTAGATAACTTGTTGTTCAAGTGAAAGATTTTGCTGATGGATCAAACTACCTTGATATAGCACCATTAGATATAGCACCATTTCAAACTACCTTGATATAGCACCATTAGATATATATATATATATATATGTTAGGGCTCTACTTACAGTACCATAGATTACTTTACTTTGGATCAAACTACCTTGATATAGCACCATTAGATATATATATATATATATATATATATATATATATATATATATATATATATATATATATATATATATATATATATATATATATATATATATATATATGTTAGGGCTCAACTTACAGTACCATAGATTACTTTACTTTGTTTTAGTTTTCAAGTTTAGCAATTCCTTTTTGTAAGTCTTTTTGCAAAATACCTTAGTCGGACTTTCATTATGTCTTGGGGACATTCCGATGAAGGAATGTGGTTATAACTACTTGTAACTGATGCGGGCTTTTAATCAGCCGCACTTTTGTGTTTTTGATATGATGAATTAAGGAGTTTTGTCTGCATTCTATAATGGCATTCGGACTCATTTCTGTCATCTACATGTGTATTTTGATTTCAGTCTTACTTCTATGTATCCGAATTAGGTTTAGTTAAAGTCTGATTTGAGTCAAGAATATACACTGGCAATCCTATGGGTTTCTACTTTGAAAAGGGTAGATTAGGAACAAACCTAGGGTTTTTCGAGGATGAGAGTATTTTTTCTATAAGGATGGGTTGCTGTATGATTTCTGAAACTGGGTAACAAATGAGGAGGAAGTAAATGCTTATGCAGAAATATTCTTCAACCTGAATTTCTCTGACCTTCCTAGAGATATTATCTCTATCATCAGGAAGAAGGTCTGGATTCATCAGTTTCGGGATTTGATAGGCAGAAGGAGAATCATATCTAGGGGTTTGCAGTATGCCCTGAATGCTCATTATGAGTATTTGTTTTTTATCAAGGCATTGTTGAAGCTTGGGGTGATGCACAGAATGCATGAGTGAAGAAGGCAAAAGGGCTTCTAGGGTTTATTTCACAAGATCACGATCCGGACAGCAAGAAAATGATTCAGAGGACAATGATTCAAGTCAGTTAGGAGGACAGTCTGCAAGAACACCGGAGGACTGGGCAAGGGGTGTTTCTCAATCAGTGGGTGTCGTTGCGGTACGACCATTGATTTCAAGAAAGCAGTTACAGTTTGATCCTCTTCTGGTAAAAGGAAAACCTAAACCTAAGGTAGTTCCAACAGCACTCGGAATAGCACATCGTCGCTGATCTCAAAGTCAAGTTCAAAAAGTTCAAGGGGCCGGAAAAGAAGGACCCCGATTGTCATGTTGTTGAATTTGAAGCAGCTTGGCAAGCTAGCGGATTAGCTGGAGTATATGGTGATGTTGACCAGATGCATCAGTTCGAGGTTACTTTTGGAGGAAAAGCTATTGAATGGTTTAGCCATTTTGCCCCAAATCTCTTTGCAACATACAATGATTTGAAGGGAGCATTTTTGGCTATGTTCAGAAAGGAAAAGACACCGAATGATGTGTTGCGCAAGATAAAGAGAATTGAACAGAAGAAGATGTTGGTGCAGGATTATGCTCAGAAATTTACCCAATTAGTTAATAGATTGGAGGCGGCAGAAAGACCAACCCCAGAAATGTTAGCTGGATACTTTTTGAAGGGTTTGAGGAAAACCATAAGGTCTACAGTAGCCAGTGTGGATGTGGCTGCAGGAATGGATGATCTAGTAGAAACAGCTGCTGCTAGAGTGGAGAAGAGATATGGTACATTGAAGGATGACTCCGACAGTGATTCGGACAGTGATTCAAAAATTTACCCAATTAGTTAATAGATTGGAGGCGGCAGAAAGACCAACCCCAGAAATGTTAGCTGGATACTTTTTGAAGGGTTTGAGGAAAACCATAAGGTCTACAGTAGTAGCCAGTGTGGATGTGGCTGCAGGAATGGATGATCTAGTAAAAACAGCTGCTGCTAGAGTGGAGAAGAGATATGGTACATTGAAGGATGACTCCGACAGTGATTCGGACAGTGATTCAGATTTCGAGTCGGATTCTGATTCGGATGATTCTGAAGATTCTGATTCATATTCAGATAGCTCTGATGATGAAAAGAGCAAATCAAAGAAAAAGAAATCTAAAAAGAAGAATAAAAAGACAAAGGGAAAGAAAGACAAGAAGAAGAAAAAAGAGGAGGAAAAGAGCAAGACAAAGAGGAAGAAGCAAGACAAAGGAACTCAAGAATTGGATAAGTTAGTATCCCAAAAAGATAAAAGAAACGGGGATTTCATCATCTGATAAACCTCACTATCATATTTGTGAGAGGGATGGTCATCTAACATCAAACTGTTGGTATAATCCACGGTATAGAGGTCTAGTTCCAGATCGGATTCAAAAGCAAAGACAGGAGACTCAGGCAACACTGGTGCAAGTTGCCCCAGAAGTACAACCGAGAGGAAATCAAAATTGGTATCCTCCAACTCAGGATTACAGAAATCAATGGAGACCTCCAAACAGACAATGGAATAGAGGAAGAGGAAGAGTTCCTTGGCGGAATGAATGGAGGAATAATTGGAATGAGTATGATAATCAAAATCAGGCTCCACACCAACAGCCTAGACAGGAAGAGAATCCTGCTCCACAGGTTAACCTTGTGTTAATAGAAATTCAGCCTGTGGTGGTGAGTCCGCCATCGGATATCCCAGAGAGTGAAGGAAGGAAGTGTTTACAAGAGAAATCAGTGTCATCAATGCAAATGGCATGTGACTGTTCCAATTGTGTAGAGAAAGAAGATAATGTTGACGTGATGGCAGTAACCAGATCTCAGAAGCTAAAGTCTCCATTGGATTGGGAGGAACAAAAGGATGTCCGAGAGCAGTCATCGGAACAGTTGAAGAAGATGCAGAAGAAGAAACAAGTAGCTTGGGAAGATGAAAAGAAGAAGGATGAGGTTGGTTCAGTTTCACTCTTTGAAGAATTAATGCATACTCCTTTAAATATCACTTTGGATCAATTGCTCAACATAGTGCCAATATTTAAAGACAAAGTGATAACTACACGGAAGAGGCCAGAAGCATTAGAGGTAGAAGTATGCAACATGTCACCTGGAGATGTGGATTGGAGAGTTCCTACCATAAATCTTAAGTTTCAGGGGAAGGACTTTACTAAGGTTTTATTAGATGGAGGCTCTGGAGTGAACATCTTACCTAAAGGGGAGTTTCTAAAATTAAAGCAGATGGAGTTGCAACCAGCTCCTTTCCAAGTGCGGATGGCAGATTAGAGGAGGGTCCAGCCTATTGGGATGTTACGACACCAAGAGGTACTGATTTCTGGTTTGTCATTCAAAGTAAATTTTGTGGTCTTAAAATTGGAAGACACACGAGGAGCTTACCCAATGTTATTGGGGAGACCTTGGTTCCGCACATCAAAACTTAAGCAAGACTGGGAGAAGGATGATTGCTCTTAAGAAAGGCTCCAAAACAGTGAAGGTTAGCATGACTGATAAAGCAATTTTAGCAAAGGAAATTAAGCCTCTATATGCTCAAGCAATCAACTTGGCATCAGAAGTCACAGATGATGAGGAAGAGGATTATCTTAAAGCAAATCTGACAGTAGTGCCTGTTTTTGAAGTGGATGTCATTGACATTATGGTGGATAGGTACTGGTCCACAGGGAAATCTAATCTTCAGTGTGCTCAAGTGGAGTTGGAAGGCCCAAAAGGGTCCGACCTGAAGGAAATCTCCAGGGAGGAAACAACTTCTCAGATTTTGGATGTTCAGAGCAAGGACTCCGAAAAGGATGCTAGAGAAGCTATTAAGCAGGCAGAGGCACTGTATGAACATACTCTGGGAAAGAGTTCTAGAGTAAAAGAAGATGAATTGCAAGATTTAGATCTGGGTACAGTGGACAATCCAAGGATTGTCAAGGTTAGTGTGCACCTGGATTCTGATTTTAAGAAGCAGTTGAAGAAGTTGCTGGAATTTATTGATGTGTTTGCTTGGGACTACACTGATATGAAAGGGATGGATCCACATATTCATCAGCATCAGATTAATCTTAAAGAGGATGCTGTACTAGTGGTGCAATAGCGTTACTGCATGAATCCGAATTATGCCCGTCAAGTGAAGGAGGAACTGGATAAGCTCCTAAAAGCAGGGTTTATTAAGCCAGTGGATCAGGCAGCATGGCTTTCCCCCATTGTAGTAGTTCCGAAAAAATAAAGAAAGCTGAGGGTTTGTGTGGATTATAGGAAGTTGAATGCAGCTACTATAACTGATGTGTTTCCCCTGCCATTTGTAGACACATTGCTTGATGATGTTGCTGGCCATGAAATGTATAGTTTTCTGGATGGATTCTCAAGGTCTAATCAGATTAGCATGGCAGAAGAAGACATGGAGAAAACTGCATTCATAACAGAGTGGGGAGCATTTGCGTATACAGTGAGATGATGAGTTTTCGGTTAAAGAATGGCCCCCCATCTTTTTCAAAAGCAGCATTCAGAACATTTGAGCCATATCTTACAGATTTCATGAGGATTTTCATGGATGATTTCTCAGTGTTTGGGGAACAGTCATTGCATTTGGAGCATTTGAGGAAATGTTTGCAAAGATACAAGCTATTTAGAATGTCCCTGAATCCATTCAAATGTGCAATAGCAGTCCGCAGAAGAAAGCTGTTAGGACGTATTATTTCAGCAGAAGGAATGTTGGTTGATTCCGACAAGATCCGAGCAGTTCAAGAAGCTCAACCTCCAAAGAATCTGAAAGAGTTAATGAGGTTTTTGGGTCAGATTAAATGGCATTGTAGATACTTGCGCTATCTGGCGGGTATTTGTGCCCCATTGTCTCATCTCACCAAAAAAGACATTCCATATGTCTGGGGAGAGGCACAGAAGAATGCATTTGAAATTCTAAAGAAAATATCGGTGGTAGCACCAATATTGCAGCCACCAGATTGGGTTTTACCTTTTCATGTGTTTGTAGATGCGTCGAATGTTGCAATTGGAGCTGTTTTAATAATGCAAGAAAAGCAAAAAGGATGGTATCGGCCTATCTATTATGCAAGTAAAATGTTGTCACCAGCAGCTGAGAAGAACTACACAGTGAGACTGAGAGAGAAGCTTTGGGCATGGTCTATGCATTAAAGAAGTTCAGACACTATCTATTGAGCAACAAAGTGGTTTTCCATGTTGACCACCAAGCTTTGCTGTATTTGGTGAAAAAGCCCCAGTTGACAAGGTGGCTGGCACGGTGGATGCTCTTGTTGCAGAAATTTGATTTTACTATTATTCATACTCCAGGCAAGTTACATGCAATTGCAGACTATTTGAGTCGGATTGAGCATGGTGAAGCAGCAGTTGGAGTTTCAGATCAGTTACCAGATGCCAGTCTCTATGCTGTTAGGACTTTTCAAGAAGCTGAAAACTGGTATGATGAGATGCTGAATTTTTTGCTAGATGGAATGCTGCCAACACAGATGACAGTAGATCAGAAAAAGAAGTTTGCTTTGAAGAGCAGACCTTTTCTAGTCATTGCAAGATGTTTGTACAGAAGATGTATTGATTAGATTATACGCAGGTGTGTGCCTGATGAAGAGCAAGAAGCCGTATTGAAGGAGGCTCACAGTGGCAATGCTAGCGGACATTTCTCAGGAGAGATTACAGGCCGAAAAATCCTGCAGGCTAGTTTATGGTGGCCTCTTGTACTTAAAGATGCTCATAAGTTCTCCAAAGAGTGTCTACAGTGTCAGAAAATGGGACAACCAGGATCATCGGATAGAATGCAAGATCATTCAATAATGCCTTTGGAACCATTTCAGAAATGGGGGCTTGACTTTGTAGGACCAATTAAGCCAAGAGCTAGCAGAACAGGTGCCAGGTATATACTAGTGGCTACTGATTATGCCACAAAATGGGTAGAGGTAGTGGCTTTGAGAGACAACAAGGCAGCTAGTGTAGCAAGGTTCCTATACAAGAACATAATGACTAGGTTTGGATGTCCTATGGAGTTGGGTCTCTGATCAGGGGACACATTTTTTAAATTCAGTAATTCAGGAGCTGACCATGATGGTACACAAGAAATCATCCCCATATCATCCGCAGGCAAATGGACAGGCGGAGAGTTCAAACAAGATTTTTGCTCAGGATTTTGTGAAGAAAATAGTGGCAGATCACTATAAGGATTGGGATGATAAATTAGATTTAGCTCTGTGGTCCTTTTGGATTGCTTTCAAAGTGTCCACTGGCATGACGCCATTCCAATTGGTGTATGGGATAGAAGCGGTTGTTCCCATGGAGTTTGTGGTTCCAACACTGAGGATTTCTTCAGAATATAGATTGTCACAAGAGGAGTCATTAAAGCACAGGCAGGAGCAGGTGTTACAGTTGGATGAAGATAGATTACTTAGTGCTCTTATAGTGGAGGTGATACAAAAGAGGAGACAAGCATGGATGGCAAGTCAGATCAAGTTTAAAATTTTTTAGAAGGGCGATTGGGTTATGATGTATAACTCAAAGCTGGGACCACATCCTAGTAAGCTCACTTTGGTATTTGGGTCCTTATAAAATTACAGAGGATTTAGGGCAAGGCACGTTCCGACTGACAGACTATTTTGGAACAAAGGTGTTGAAACCAGTTAATGGATTCAGGCTCAAGAAATTTTATGGAGCTATCCCAGGCCAGAAGGGCATTCATGAAACAAGTCGGGATAGAAGGTCCCCGACGATGACTGAACAGATACATAGTGGAATGAAGTGGAGATCATGTCCGCAATGTGTGAAGGGGTGATTCCAAAGGGAGGATCCGAGGCGTCGAGGTGCTGACGTGGCATTCGGGATTTTTAAATTTCAACATGATGGCTTTGATTTGTGTGAAACGTCTAAATCACATCAAAATGAGGATTGGGGGTTTTCGAGTTGCGGGAATAGAATATCTACTTGAATCTCTTGAGATGGTAGACGGGACGCAGTTTCAAATTAGTAAGTGTCCTAGTTTTGAGCGGGCCATGCAGAATGCAGCCATAGAAAAGCTGGACCGCTTGAACGAGCTTAGGAGAAGCTTAGCGCTGCTAGACATGCCCCAAACCCACAGTGTTTCTGCCCTAACGGCAATGAAGAAAGGGAAAGGACAATTTAAGAAAACAGGGGACGAGATAGTTCAGATAGGGCTAGTTGAGGGTCAGAACAGTCCTGTGGAGATTGAGGATGATGGTGATGAGCAGGAGGCTTGTCTGGACCTGACTAATGGTGAGACAGAAGCTTGGCTGAGGCAGATAAAGCTGTGGGAATTTGCAAATCTTCCATGGTAGGAGTGGGAGAAGAATCCGCATGCAAAGGAGCAGTTCGACTATCTGAAATCTACAGGCGGGTTTGTCACACAATAGATGCAGGTAACACCAGACTATGTAGCAGCAGCATTTCATTTACCTTATATAAAGGATTCTAGTGTCCTAAAAGTGACCGACCAGATGATGAGGGTGGAGTTTGGTTCTCCCGAAGGCACAAAGGGGTATTTCATGGTCAGGAATGCATCTCCACAGAGGCAAGTGCAATGTACATGGTTTTTATCCAAGGTGTGCATGTTGGTGAAAAGTTTGTATATGAGTAAGGAATCTTATGCAATGCTGCATAGTGCAAAAAAAGGATTGAGTATTGATTGGGGTTCTCTTCTCCATGAGAAATTGTAGTTCTATGCAGGGCTTCGGGATAAAAGGAGGCAAGTTTCGGTGGACCATTTAGCCCCATACATGGCCGGGTTATTTACATATAGGGATTGGCTTCGTTTCGATCCTACTCATGCAGAGCCGAAGGCATCGATGAAGGAGCCTGTGGATAGTGGAAACCTCAAGAGAAAGCTGCAATACATGGCAGGATCAAGTATGAAGGCAACTGATGAAGCGGATCTGCGGCAACTGATGAAGCCTGTGGATAGTGGAAACCTCAAGAGAAAGCTGCAATACATGGTAGGATCAAGTATGAAGGCAACTGATGAAGCGGATCTGCTTGCTGCCGGATATTCAAAGCAGGAGGTGTTATAGAGGCAGTGGCTAAAAAGAAGCCTTCTTTAGTGGTGTTTGATGGAGATAAAGCAGGGGGTAGCAAGCCTGAATCGGCTATCATCGGACATAAGTTAAAGATGCCAAAACAAAAGGGCACTGGCAGATTGGCATTACATGCTTTAGGGAGTTCTGTACCATCTACTCCTGTAGCACCAGAAGTTCAGATGATCATATTCACAGGGTTGGATGTAGCCATGAGGCCTGAAGAGGCCATCACAAAGTTATACTCAGTACAGCATTATATAAGGCAGCAAGCTAAGCATGGAGAGAGACAGAAGGCTGCTATGGAGGCTTTGGAAAAGCAGGTAGCTGATAAGCAGCAGGATTGGATGACATACACAAGGAAATAGAGGACTTGAAGGAGCAGAATGTTCAGCTCAGGAAGCAACATAAGGAGGAGTTGTTGGGTGTGCGAAATTCCACAGCATTGTTCAGACAGTGGACAGAGGTGTTTAAGCAAGAATGCAGGTCTAAGTGGACTCAGACAATGGACAAAGTGGCAGCAGTTCAAGCAGAGAACGAGTTTTTACAGTCTTGGATTGCTGCATTATCAGAGTTAGAAGGGGAAATCTTGGAAGAGAATCAGGTTCAAGGAGTGATAATAGCAACGGAAGATGTTGAAGTGATGAAGAAAGCAGTGACCGAGCATGCATCAGAATTGTGGGAAGGTTTGCTGTTGAAAATGGAGGAATGGATTTCAAAGCCTTATCAGAGGTGAAGGCTATGTTTACTTCTGAAGTGGATGAGGAATATGTCATGCAAATTAAAGAGCTTGAAGCAGAGAATATGAAGCTGTCTAATCAATTGTTACAGCAGACATTGTAGGAGGTTAAGGATGCAGTTCCAGTGGAATCTGGTGTGTTTGCAATGGATATGTAGATAGGAGGACAAGAGGCATTGTCGCCTGTGGTTGCAACACAAGCTGATATGGCTAAGGGTCAGAATTTAATGGTTAGTACATCTGAGGAGACGGAAAATCAGTTTGAATTGGTGAAGACATCAAGACCTTTGGCTGATGATGCAGAGATTTCGGGAAACAAATACAGCAACAGAGGATGAAGGGGATGGAGCATTTCAGGAGGGGGATGGTGGTTTTTCTCCTTGATCGTAGGTTCGGTACCTTGGATTTGGTTCCAGGCACTACCGTTTGCTATCAAGTAGGAAGCTGCTATCTTAAATCAATAGAGAATTTTTGTCGGATCAAGGGAGTATGGGAAACGGGTCCGCCTAGTCAAGCTCAGGCCACCGGGCTATGCCAGTGTTAGGAATCTACTTATAGTACCATAGATTACTTTACTTTGTTTTAGTTTTCAAGTTTAGCAATTCCTTTTTGTAAGTCTTTTTGCAAAATACCTTAGTCGGACTTTCATTATGTCTTGGGGACATTCCGATGAAGGAATGCAGTTATAACTACTTGTAACTGATGCAGGCTTTTAATCAGCTGCACTATTGTGTTTTTGATATGATGAATTAAGGAGTTTCGTCTGCATTTTGTAATGGCATTCGGACTCATTTCTGTCATCTACATGTGTATTTTGATTTCAGTCTTACTTCTATGTATCCGAATTAGGTTTAGTTAAAGTTTTATTTGAGTAAGGAATATATATATATATATATATATATATCCTAATGATATCCTTGACCTTGTGCTCCACTTAGTTTCTGGTATGGCTTTGTAGCTATGAGGTAGGTGCAAGGCTTCATGGACAACATCCACGGCGAAGACCAAGGTTCAATTAGTACCTATGAGGTAGGTGCAAGGCTTCATGGACAACATCCACGGCGAAGACCAAGGTTCAATTAGTACCTATAGAATCTCTGATTGTGCCAGTACTGAGGTGGGTGTCATAAGAGGAAATAAATCTAAAGCATGTGTTGAGGTGTGGTCCCCAAGTTTGAAGAGTTGCTAGCCCACTAAGTCTATCCATGCGTTCCATAACTCTTGGTCTTTTGACAAACTGGTAGCACTCTTGTGTAATAGGTGATCTTATGCTCCACCTTATTCTTGGAGTGGATTTTGCTAAGGATCGTGTGGCCTTAGACTTCTCGAAGCAACTCCACTCCTAGTGGAGAGAAGTCAGTTGGCTACTACTTGGTATTCCAAGAGCTTGGCAACCTTTGTGGCTAACTAACTTCTCTCCACTCCTAGTGGAGAGAAGTTATTTGGCTGCTACTTGGTATTCCAAGAGCTTGGCGACCTTTGTGGCCTTCCTCTTCTTGGTGGGTGTGAGCATCACTATATCCGAGGAGGCGTTTGATGCCCCTATACTGCAGTTGCCATGATGATAATGGAGGAGGCAAACGGTTGGGAAGCGAGGGGATTCTAGATAAATTTGGCAAGAGTTTTGGCAAGCTAGAGAGTGAATAGTGGAAAATAAGAGGAGGGCACCTAGTTTTTGCATGGGAACACACGTACCCAAGTTGGTACGTATGTTTGTAGACCAAACTTGGAAACGTGTATACACAGAGTGGCGTATGTGCATTCACACTATGAACATACATGCGGAGCTGTGATTGTGCATGCACAAATGGAAATGTGTGTGCGCAGATGGTACGTGCATATGCAAATGTAAACATGCATGCACAAATGGAAATGTACTTGCATAAATAGAAACGTGCATGCATAGATGTGAGTGTGCATGCACATCTTATACATTTTTTTTTGAGACTCATGGAGTGTCTTAATTAGTGGTGTTCTGATCATTAGCGATCCAGGTGATAGGTTGTACCATGGACCAGGTCTTCACCCACCATGGCCCCCCATCCTGAGATGTACCTCAAAAGCTAGTGATTAGAGAACCACTTACATAGTAAGTATGGGCTTTGTTGGGGGATCTGCTTTACAAATCTCCATCACTTCTACTTTCCTCGACTCTTTTTTCTACTTTCTTCGATGGAGTATCCCTTTTCATTTGGCCAAGGTGAGGTAACTAGTTTTGGGCCCATTCGGTGAGGCTTGAATAATACCCTTGGGTCACTAAAAGAGTGTCAACACATACCCACCTTCTTAGGTTGCGAGTTTTTGTCGGTATTGTCTTGTTTGGCGGGTTGGTTTTGACTGTGTTACTTTGGGTAGCCAAAGTTGTTTTTGACTAGCTTAGTACCCTTGGTTTGATGCGGGTTGGTTTTTACCACATTGTTTTGGGTAGCCAGAGTTGTTTTAAACCAGCTTAACACCCTTGGGCTTCTAGCAAATTTTGGGGCTAGGAATCGCATGCGGTTCTGACTCTACAAGGTTAGACTTGTTAGCAAGATTAGTGTTAGTAGTTAAATTAATTTTGTAGAGGCCACTTGTGTTGGGTAGACATCAGTGAAGATCAAAGAAGAGTCAGGCCAGTTAGAATTGTCAGAGGGGAGGTAATCGAAATAGCAGAATGCACTTTCCTAGTGTGGAAATCGAAATAGCAGAATGCACTTTCCTAGTGTGGTATTTATTGTCTTGAAATGATAGAAATATTAGGTGCATATCTAGTGCTGCTAGGAAGGCTTGGCTCAAAAGAGGGAAGATTAAGCACAACTCGGAGTATGATTGGATCACCATTCGGAAAAGATCACCATTCTTTCCTTTCTGGATCACCATCTAGAAAGGAAAGAAGAAGGTAAAGGTGCTTGTGGCAAACAAAGACAAAATAAATGCTACCAGTTGACCTTTGCACGAGAAGGACTAAACTACCTGGAAGGTGTAGAAGATGATAAAGAGGAGCATATACTAAAGGAGAATCTAGATCTTCTATGCTTGTTTGAGGTAGATGTAAAATGGATCATGATGAAATACGATCCTGAAGTTTGATGATGCATCTAGAGAAGATGACAACAAAAGAGCATCCAGAAGAGATTGAGAACGTGAGAACTAGTAGACAAAGGTCTCAGGAAGATATGGCTGAACAAAAAAGGCACAGTTAGTAGTTAGAGAGAAAGAGAAAAGGCACAGTTAGTAGTTAGAGAGAAAGAGAAAAGAAATAGGACCCATAGTATTAGAGTAAAAGAAGATGAGCTAGAAGAAATTAATTTAGGTAGTAGTTAGAGAGAAAGAGAAAAGGCACAGCTAGTAGTTAGAGAGAAAGAGAAAAGGCACAGCTAGTAGTTAGAGAGAAAGAGAAAAGGCACAGTTAGTAGTTAGAGAGAAAGAGAAAAGAAATAGGACCCATAGTATTAGAGTAAAAGAAGATGAGCTAGAAGAAATTAATTTAGGTAAGGAACTAGAGTAGTGCATGGTGTGGATCAGTGCACTCAGTTAAATCAAGATCTGAAGAAATATTTGCACAAATTATTGACGTCCTACAAGGATGTATTTGCATGGAGCTACACTGACATGAAGGGAATTGACCCAAGCTTTTATCAGCACGAGATTAATCTAAGGAGGATGTAATTCTAATAAAACACAGCAGATACATGATGAATCCGACCTATGTAAAGCAAGTCAAGGATGAGATTAACAAACTCCTAAGAGTTGGGTTCATCTACCCAGTGGACAAGGCTAAATGGCCGTCTCCCATAGTCATTGTCCCAAAGAAGAATGGGAAGCTTAGGATTTGCATTGACTATAGAAAGCTCAATGCTACAACCATTAGATCCATTCCCACTACCTTTCACAGATTCCTTGTTAGGTGCACAAGATGTACTCATTTTTGGATGGATTCAGTGGTCGGGTACAATCAAGTAAAGATAGCTAAGGAGAAAGAAAAGAGTGCCTTTATGATAGAGCGGGGAGAATTTGCCTCCAATGTTATGACTTCCGAGCTAAAGAATGCTCCTGCCACATTCTAAAGGATGGTTTAGGAAATCTTCTATGAGTACCTAACCTCCTTCATGAGAGTCTTTATGGATGACCGGTGTTTTCAAGAAGAAAATGGGCCACGTAAAGCAACTAGTGCTCTATCTAGAGAAGTGTAGAGGAGCCTAAACCCTACTAAGTGTGCATTTATTGTGACTAGAGGATCCTTGTTGGGGCACATAGTTTCAGCAAAAGGGTTGATCGAGAAAAAGTGGAGGTGATTTTCAAGTTGCAAACCTCATCAAGAAAAACATGCATTATCTCTTAATAAGGACTGTCTTTGAATTCCATGTGGATCACAAGGCACTCATGTACCTTGTGAACAAGCCAAACTTGACTCAAAAGCTAGCTCGGTGGTGGATCCTACTTCTATATTTCAACTACACTATTAAACACACTCCTAGGTCTCAACATGCAGTTGTAGATTTCTTGTCCAGATTGGAGTCCGAAGAAGTCCAGATTGGAGTCCGAAGAAGTCCCAAAAAACTAGAGGATGATTTTCTGGATGCGCAAGGCTGAACTAGCATGATGAGATGCTACAATTCTTATCTGGCTTATCTTCTCTGAAGAAGTACATGTCAAGAGACTAGAGGAAGAAATTAATGCTCTAGAGTAACTTGTTCATGATAATAGCAGGGAAGTTGTACAAGATGGGCATTGACTAGATCCTAAGCAGATGTGTTTTGGAGCATGAACAACAAGCTATATTGGCATAAGCACACCAAGGGGTTTGTGGTGGACACTGTTCCAAAGAAATCACAAGAAGAAAAGAGTTTTAAGTAGGAATGTGGTGGTAATAGCACTCAAGGATGCACACTTGCTTGCAAGAAAATGTGACACATGCTAAAAGCTGGGGCAGCCAAATGCTTCCGACAAAATGCCACACAACCCAATACTGCCCTTAGAGCCATTCCGAAAGTGGGGGTTGGACTTTGTGGGTCTTTTCAAATCCACAACATGAAAAACAAGCAATAAATATATTCTAGTAGCCTTCGATTACTACACCAAATGGGTAGAAGCAAAGATATGAGAGACAACAAAGCATCATCCATAGCCAAGTTCTTGTATGAAAAAATATGACAAGGTTTGGATGCCTAATTGAGCTACTGAGTGACCAAGAAACGCCAAACCTGGAGGACTATGAACTAGTGGACATAGAGGAGTTCCGGGTTCAGACAATCAAGAGCCTAATCAACAATGGCGGTAGAACCCCCAACTCCAACTCCAACTCCAGCCCCAGCCCTTGCCCCAACTCCATCACCTCTACCTTCACCATTTGATCCCGATGATCTGTTTTAGAAAACTCACTCATTAATTCAAAAATTTATGTTGTGGCTAAAATGATTGAAATACAATGTAATGTGTCTTTTGTTTTGCGTATCTCTGTGCTTATATTGAACTAAAATTTTTAATTTTAACAAAGTAACTAGGAGACTAATCCCGAACTTATCACATGATGTGTGCTTGACTCACTACAATGCGAGGAGGCATGTGAGCACCAAGGGGATGCATACTCCTCGTGTTGTCATGAGTCAGAGGTGTGAGTTAGGGGATACATGGAGGGAATAAGATATTGACATTGTATATTGAAATTCACTGTAGATCAAGAAAAGTGAACTATGTAGATTTAACTTGATGGTGGCTCATTGTATGCTAATTTTTTTGCGATGAACATGGGTTAAACTTAAATTTTAATTTTGACAAAGTAACTAGGAGATTAATCCCTGACTCATCCATGATGTGTGCATGACTCACTATAACGCGAGGAGGCATGTAAGCACCAAGGGGATGCATTCTCCTCGAGGGGTGAGTCGGGTGTGTGAGCTAGGGGGTATATGGAGGGAATAGGATATTGGCATTGTATATTGAAATTCATTGTAGATCAAGAAAAGTGAACTTTGTAGATTTAATTTGATGGTTGATTGCATGGTAATGATTTTGTGATGAACATGGGTTAATCATCAACGCTCCTTCATCGTGGTTTCCACTTGCTTCCATCTCTCAGACTTCGAGATCCCCTAGATAGCGACTTGTATTTCCTAGCTAGACTTGAGATTCTCCAGATATAATGACCAAAATTTCCTAGATATATAAGATTGAGTACCTAGGAAATTTAATTCCCTAGTTTTATATAGGAAATCCTCCTTTACATAACTAGGAAATCTCTAAAATTTACATATATATTTAGAAATTCCCTACCTAGGGAACAATTAAAAGTTTCTTGTGTAGAAATAAGTTCTTAAGGAACAAGAATGAAGGGGACAAGGGTATTAATCAACCTCCATCAAATCCATTGCATGGACTAGATATTTACAATCCATAGGGTACTTGATCTGCCATCTCTTGTAGTAGTAATTTTCAGTGGATCTACTTTGGATTTGCAAGCTTAGTGTGCCTAGCCACATTTTCCCATAGGCTTTCTTCCCTTGCCATTGGCGTAGGCTTCCTTTCCCATTGGCATTGATTCTTGCATATTTGACTTGGAGCTCTAATGAGGTAAGGTAGCTATGGCTACCTGTATTTGGTTGCATACGCTTCTAGCTACCCTCCTATTGGCATAGGCTTCCTTCCCCATTGGAATTAATTCTTGCATATTTGCCTTGGAGCTCTAATGGGGTAAGGTAGCCATGGGTACCTGTCTGTGGTTGCATACGCTTCTGGCAAGATTTCCGTAGTTGGATGGATTGGTGTGATTTGTTTTAAGGCTTTCATGAGATGAGTTTGGGTTGCAGTAGCAGGTTACCAGTTATGATCATCACTTCATATTCATTGTTGGTAGGCACATCCAAGATGACATTTGTACTATTAGAGATAAATTTTGGTTCTCTAAGAAGGAGCTTCTTGTGTTGTGAAGGATTAGTCACACTCATTGGCATAACTTCCAAAAACTCCGAGGGTCAAGAGTATTAGTGGGAAATTCAAAAATTGGGAAAGAAGAAGGAGGGTCAACCCTTTGGTTTTCCAGAGTAAGAGAAAATAGGGGCCTATTGACACTACAAGTGTATTCATCTTTTGATCTATCCTATGCCTCCTTATCTTGGTTTAGAAGTTGTGGTTTTTGAGAGATCAATGAGTCATGCACAACATGTACATCTTCCTCCTCCAAAAATGTAGGGCACACTATATGTTCTTGATCAAAGTCATACACTAAAGTAGATGTTAAGGAGGTTAGATGTGCATAATGACATATATAAAAATACCAAAGGGATGATTTATGGTGCTATTGTGCACATTGCATTAAAATATGGTGGTGGGTATCCCACGCTTCAAACCATCCATGTTCTTGCATCCATTCTAAACTCCTTTTCTTTTTTTGAGATGGGAAACTATGGTGGGTTTCATTAAGTCCAGAAGCTCTTCCCTCTTTTGAAAGCTAGTAGAATGCAATAAGACTCTATGCCATGATATGGAATTTAGCACTATTGGATGGAGGGAGTAGTGATAGATAGTCTTTGGATCTTTTACTTATATATCCCCATGGAATACACCCATACTTATGGTGGGGTCAACATATCTTGTAGTATTTTGATTGATTAACATTAAATTCCTCCAAGTTAGTTTTTCATTGACATTAAGGTTAAATTTACATAGGGAGAGGGTTAGTGAAGTAAAAAAATAAAGGTTTGGAGAGGGTCTAGAGCAGTTATTGAGATTAGCCAATGGTGCTACCCTTTCCCTCAACTTATTAAATAGAGGAGTTACTCAAATTAGCCAAAGGTGCTACCCTTTCCCTCAACTTATTAAATAGGTTCTTGATGTCTGTAGGAGTCATGGGTTGAGTTGTCACATAAAGGTTTTGGCAAAGTTGTATTAACTGAACTTCCTTTTCTTCCAAATCTTGGGTAATCTATTCCTCTCTCTTTTTTTGTCTCTTAGTTGCCAGTTTGTGTTTGCCAACTTGTTCCTTTCCTTCATGAGAGCCTCAACTATGTCTTCTAGCTTCGAGACGTTGATCTTGGCATTTGTGATTTGTTTGTTTAAATGTGCTACTACCACTTAGTGGCTTTTGATCATGGCCTTCTTTTCCTACATCAAATCTTTTACCCTTGTTTTTTCATTTTGCAGTGCTTCACATTTATCTACATATAACCTTCTAGCCTAGGATTTTTCCTCCTCCATGACCTCCATATGCTTTTTGTGGCTACATTCTATTAGATTAATATTTTCTTGGCAGTCTGCAATCTATTTTAAGCATTAATTCTTGCTTCTTTCTCTACCTCTAGCTAATTTAAAAACTACAAAACTTTTATCTTAGCATTGTTGGTTACCTTAGTTAATTACGCAGTATGTTTTTCTTGCATGTGCATGTTATGAATCTGTATTTTCATCTCTACATGAAGTTTCCTTTCATCATTTAAGTTTTTATTTTTATCTTCTAGCTCTTTTGTGAGAATGCTCATCTTAATGCACAATTTGCCCCATAATTCTCTTGGAAGTTATGTAGCCTGCTTTGAATCTCAACTTGTTTCTCCTCATGACTTTTCTTTTGGACACTTAGTTGTTCAAGCTATTGTTTAATAGTTTCCTGCAACTTCTTTACTTTGGTGGTTTACAAGTATTAACTCCTCTCCATTGGGAGTCCCCTTCCCCATAATCATCATTCATTCTTCTCGTTGATCATTTCATATCTACATGATGATTCTCCTACTCTCCACCATTTTTTTGATTCTTTTGCATATTACGTACCATGGGTTATTGTTCTGGTGCCATTTTCTGCTATACTCCTCAATGGTAAATCCATCATACTCAAAGTTGCATGGTAATCCTCTTGGATAAATGGGAGCACAAGGAGCTCAAACCAGGTAATAAAAAATGATAATGGTGTTTCATTTTTGTTTCAAGAAGCTCTTTACTTAAGTCTTGTAGTCTCAACAAGAATGTATCTTCTACTAATTGATGTTATGTTTTGTGGTGGACGTTTCTCTTTCATTTCTATAGAACTCTGGAAGAAATGAAAATAAGAGGCACATACATTTGGCTTTGGATGAAGATTACTCACCTCTACACAAGAGAATGAATGCTAAGCCCCTCAAGCTAGAGGTGCACAGAGCAGCAAGAAAAAAGCATGTTGATTTATGGGTTTAAGGGTTAATTTACCCACCTGATCCCATGTCCCAACATCCACCCAACTTTTCTGGGTTAACTTCATTGGTTAAGTATGTTTGTGAGGGCAATGCATGATTGCTTGGCTACACAAAGAGGCTTGCAAATCAACATTAGAGGGTCTGCACAGAGATTAATGATCAAGGAGAAAAGTATCTCGCGGTTAAGTGCTATGTATCAAAACAAAGAGAATGAATGAAAAGCTTTGGAAAATGTTGTTTATACTCAATAGGTTCAGAATGCAAAACTTTTGAAGAAGGTGCAAGAAGTAGAGGCCAAAAACAAAAGGCTGCTAATGACATGGTGAAATATGGAACAACTATAGCTTTGGAAGCATGTGAATGAAGAAGGCCTAGGAAACCTCTCATTGAATTATTCAAAACAAGAGGGCAATACAGATGTCGTGTTTATGCAAAGAACCAAAGGATGAAAGAAATCCAAGCCAGCAGGGGGAGATGATGTAATTGCAAAAATCCTCATAAAATATACCACTTTAAGGTCCGTACTCTCTCATTCTAAGCACGGACCAGTTGGCTAATGAAATTGAAAAAGGGCAATTACAAGATGTCATGAAATAAATCACATCATGTGAAGCACAAGGCATGTGTGACAAAATTGGCATCAATCAATGAATCATACGCAATGATATACAAGAAACTCGATTTAAGCTTTAGTATCATGTAAAAGAAAAAAAAGGTAGTGCCTTGCCAAACCCCTACCAAGTAAAAAAGGCAAGAAATGTTATGGATGAAAATGTGCTTCATTTGATTGGCGAGCCTAGACGTCTTTGTCACTCACAAGTATTCAAACAAGGTGCGAAGGAAGTGCCATTCACTTGCACTCGAATAACAACTTTGTGTTGGATATTTGCAAATTGCAGGAGGCAATGGTGAAATTTTTCAACATGTTGATTGTTGAATGTGGAGGCAAGTTAAAGTTTTTCCTAAATCTTGATGAGAGTGAAATTGTCAACAAAGGGCAAAAGATTGAGAGAGTAAGCTTGACATTGATGATGAATAGAGCATTGGATCTAGCCATAAAACCTGATCATCCAGATTATATGAGTGTAAAGAGTGAAAATGAAATCTGGTGGCTTGCTACATTTGAGGTTACCAAGGAGAACCATGAAATCCTAAAGGCCTTCTTCACAAGCATTCCAAATGTTGTGCACACTCAAAACGTAGAGAAAGTTTTACACATGGAAGGTTTTGGTCAGTACAATGTGGAGTGACATCTTGTAGGGCAACCTAAAGACTTTGAAGTGTATGTTTGGTGTATCCAATTTAGTAAATGTAGAGTTTCCTTGTTTGTATTGCATGTGTTCAAGAACCAAAGAAGGTACGGATGGAAGAAAGGTGTGGAACATGCTAACATGCAAACCTAGTGCACTAACTCGAGATTAGTTTGTAAGGTGAGGAGGAGAAATGGTAAGAGTAGATCCCTCCTAGGATGCTATTCTTGACATATCCTTAATGAGGGGGCGTATCTGCACTTTGCATGCCTTTGTAAGGATTGTCGAGAAATTGGTATACGAATATGTGAGCTTTGCATATAAGATGCAACCTAATTCTGAAGCTCAAGCATTGTGTAAGAAAGTAGAGGAAGTACTATCTAGCGTCGGGTTGCACAAAGGCCAAGTTGAAATCAAGAAAGATGAGAGGAAGTCTGGAGCTAGTGGTAATGTGCCTTGCAAACTATGTTTTGGAGGGGCTAAAGCAAGGAAATTTCTTTCAGCAATGGAAGCAGGACACATATTGCAAAGGCCAATGTATGGGTTGCATTAGACAAATTAGTAATTCTTCTTCACAAGATCTTCACCCCACAAGACATCAAAGAATTTATGGAGGTTGTACAAGTTTTCTGCAAGTCAATGGCACAAGCTTGGACTTCAAATAGCATTACGCATTATATGCACATTTTGGAAGTTCATGGACCTTACTTTGCAAAGGAATGAATTCTCGTAATTTGGTCTACTCATGGTATAGAGAGGTCACATTGCACGTTGTGGCTTTCAGAAAGAACCCTCTCATGGTGGTGGAGTCAATGGTGCAAACCCTATGAGGCAATTACTACTAAGGTGGTATAGAAATATAGCAACTTGATACGATGAAAAGGCAGCCTCCTCCAGTAGAACTCAAGTAAAGGAAACTAAATCACACCGTGAAACAAAATCTCAATTTGATAACTTATAAGAGAGTGAGAGAGACAAGGGGATTTGGTGTTGGAGCTTTGTGGAAGGTGCTAGTGTATGGTGATTTTGAGAAGACACTCAAGCCACCCCCACCGCTTACCTCTCAGGGGACGTCCTAAATGGACTCACCAAAGCTTCAACTTTGCAAGATGATCACTCCTCTCTCCCATCTCATAGGTCTTAGAAGAAGGCGAGATCCCAGTGCCTCCCATCAGATTTGAGAAAGAGCTGAAGAAGAACCCGAAGATACAGTTCAATTTATCCTGGATACCTCCACCACAACCACCCATCCTTCTACATGAAGAATGGATGCTTTGCACAATGCGTAAGTTCACCCAAGATTATAATGCAGTTCCTAACCCCGACATGGTCATTACCATTCACTTTTCTTGGCTCATCATTGACCTTTTGGTGGAGTTTTCAGAATGGCATGCATTTCATGAAGGTCTTTAGGAGGGCATGGCCGTTTGGCGGGCCCATCTCTTTGCCAAATACTCAACTACCATAAGCAAGTATAGTGGATGCTCACATTCAAAGATATGTTTGAAATAGCCTTTTAGAAATCCCATAAAGCCTTTCATCAAGCCACCCAGTACTACACGAAGTCCCGCTTTGACTTCTATTAGAACTTTAACAGACCACTAGCCTCCCTAAGCTTCACTGCTCTGCCAATGTCGATTTCGAGGATGGAATTGTGATTAGGGAGGGGGTATCTTAACCACATTGGCTAACATTACTCCGAACGTGCGACAAAGATAGTCAATAGACTAGGAAATTAGCCTAGACTAACTTATCAGGCCCTTCGACATTATTTGGGAAGCTGGGCATTGTACAAATGAGTCTTGTATATATAAGACAGTTGGACTAATGATCCCATTCTCACAATTAAGTTTGAGTTTTCTTGCTCTTGTGGATTGAAGTAGCTTGTATACTTTCTCTTCTTCTTCTTTGTTACATGTATGCTTAGGGACTATATGAGTGAGTGATGGTGTGGATGTATGTTCGCTTCTACTTCTCTCTTTCTCTTGTGACTACTCTCTCATGCTCTCACTCACCATGGCAATGTTCTCTTCTCCTTCTCTCTTTCTCTTGACTATTCTCTCATGCTCTCACTCACCATAGCATTGAAGTAGAGGTTGAGATTTCCATGCTCTCTCTTTCTCTTGACTACTCTCTCATGCTCTCACTCACCATAGCATTGAAGTAGAGGTTGAGATTTCCATAGCTCTCTCTCTCTCTCTTTGCTCCCTACCCATTTGCAAATGTTAGATCTCCATAGTGCCGCTATGGGTGCTACCACAGGAGGGGACGGCCTCTTGCTCACCACCCAGCCGTGCAGAGGAAGAATAAGGATTGCCCCTCATCCCCCAGGCTATATAGTGTGTGGCCTGCCGTCCACACTAGCTTGGCCACCCATGACTCCGCATGGGCGTCCTCTCCCCCCACACTGAACCTCGAATGGCCATGTCCTCGGCCATCCGATCTGCTGCGTCGGTCTCACAGGCGTTACAGCCTACGTGACATTAATCCCCCCTTAAGAAGAGTTTTCGTCCTCGAAATCAAACTGGGGAAACCTCTTGCTACGGCGTTCCCAAGTAGCTGCCTCCTCATCCCTGTCTATTCATTTAACAAGTACCTCCTGGTACACTTTATGTCAGGTTTGTCTGTCACGATATCCTAGAATCTTTTCAGGTTCACATGGTATCTTTGGTGGCTCTATCAAGTCCACCAAGATCTCTGGAGAAACTGTGTTCTCTAACCCGTAAACTGATTTCTTTGGTTTACTGACATGGAAGACAGGATGGACTTGAGAACTCTCCGGTAATTCAAGTTTATATGCTACGTCCCCAATCTTCTTAAGGATTTTAAAAGGACCACAATATCTCGGAGAAAATTTATCACACTTTCCTATTTTCATGGTTTCTGACTATGCAGGAACGTCGCATAAGTTCTAGCACGATCCTGAGCACTACGAATGCTCTCACGTGCGGCTCTGAGCATATCATTCATATCTTCAAGGAAATCCTTGATAGATTGAATCTTCTCCTTTTCTAGGCCTACAGCCATCGAAGATCTCGGCTAGAATCCATACATTAACATGAATGGTGTAAATCCAGCCGCACTGAGTGTTTGGAGCTGTTATAGGAAAACTTCAATAAGGGCAAGTGCTCTTCCCAATTAGATTGCTTCTTACTAACATAAGAACACAACGTATCCTCTAGAATTTGGTTAACTCTTTCAGTTTGACCATCAGACTCCGGATGATCTACCGTACTCATACTCAGAGTAGTATCCAACTTTTTGAAGACTTCCCTCCAAAAATGACTGTTGAACTTAGTGTTTATCTTAATGCAAAGTAGTTTTCGGTACATAGTATGGGCTACTCATTTCAAAGCCAAGCCTTTCTTCAAAATTTTATAAGACTTGTGACTATTTCTCCATCTTAATCTCCATCTTGCATAAAGATACACTTTATTGAGTACGATGAATGTTTATAATATATTGATGCTAATAATAGTAGTGATTATATTTTTGTGAGGTATAAACTAACTTGGGTTTTAAGAATTACATTGTATCGCCTTAAGTAGAATGTGTTGAAGAGCTCTCCTAATGCATTTGTTTTTGTTTTCCCACCATGTCGAGTTGGACAAAAATAGTTGATATGAGCGGCATAGTGCAATTTTTCCATGCCTTGAGTAATCCGTGTAGTAAGAGGCCCTTGGTTCTTCACAAATTATGGGCCATGTGCAAACAAAATATGCTCACATAGAAAAAAGAACATAGTAATAATCGATGTATGTAATATTAATTAATCAATGTACAAATTACATGAATCAAAATATCTTACTAAAGTAGAAGGTTATGTCCTTATTTCCCTATGTAGCTATAATTGTTTTCACAATCGTCTTGATTGCTATTTCAAATTGACTTGCGTAATCACCTTTAGTCCTTTGCTTACGTAAGAGTTTTATAAAATTATCAAGCTTTGTCTAGATTCTCATGCAAAGCTTTGTCATCCTTGGATCACTAGCTTGGTTAGTTGTGTGCTACATAGAGCTTTTCAACATTCCCATACTCTTGTAAACTGTTTGTTTCCATAGTTTGATAAGAACCTCCTAGCTTTGGCTCCTCCCATTGATGCATTTTCTAGAACATCACTAGTGGTACCTAATTGCTTGTCATCCTTTTTAAGCTACACATGTCCACCATGAAAGTCCATGTTAGAGAGTAATATCTCACGTTGCTCTAAACATGCATCTAGTAGCTCTGATGGCAAAATGGAATGAGCATAGTCAAGATAAAGCTTCAATAGCTTATCCAATATTCTAGTTTCTACACATAACGTACAAATGTTAATTCTCTCTAGCTTTATAGGAAGTATGGGATCCCAATTGGGATCCTGAGGCACAATACATGGTTCACCCTTGACTTTGGCTTTTTTTGTTGACTTTTCCTTGCTCTTGGTCTTTAATTTCCCTTTAGCCTTGGTTTGGTCTTCATCTCTAGTTACATTCTTTGTCTTGTCTCTAGCTAGAGGCTTCGTACAATCCATTGTAAGGGTGTACCATTCCAGACTATTCATGCCTGCCATGCTATAAAGGCATGGGTTTGCCGATTTAGGACCACCACACACCCCATACATGCACTTTCGTGCTTTCAAGTTGGCACTCATGTGCCATTCTGTTGTAAAGTTTCCTACCCTATCCACCACAAGCTTCTCATCTTTATTTTGAGCATCAATGATGCTTGTAATTTTTGTGTGCTAGAACAACCACTTGAGAGTATCATGACTCTCATCTGGCACTACACAGCAACAGTTGTCCCTATAGCTCCATCTTTGACTATGCACTATGTAATGGTCGGTCTCTTCTACATTGAGCATAATTTAAACTTTTTTTCATCAGTCCTATACTGATTCTTTTGATTTTTTTGATCTTTAAGGATCTGTGCCTCATTAAGCTTGATAAACAAAAATAACATTACCCTCATAATATTCTACCGTGCACTAATAGAACTTCATAACCACCCATGACTGATTAGACCCTTCTAACATCTATATAAATATGTTATTAAACATGTTATACTTGAATGTTGATTTCTTTTCTTAAAGCTTTTCTACAGTCTCATTAAACTGTCAATGTATTTGTATTCAGCTATGAACCCTCTGGAATAGCCAAATTTTGTTAGTGTCATGCCATTGCTATGGTATGTGGTCACGCGGTAAGCCAAACAAACATTGTAGGGTTGTACCATTCTAGAGTGTTCATGCCTTGCATGCTATAGAGGCATGGGTTTGCTGATCTAGGACCACCACACAACCAATACATACACTTCAGCCTTTTAAGTCGGCACTCATGTGTCACTCTACTATAGAGTTTCCTACCCCATCTAGCACAGGCTTCTTGTCTTTATTCTAAGCATCAATAATGCTTGGAATTTTTGTGTGCCAGAACAACCATTTGAGATTATTATGACTCTCATTTGGCACTACAACTGTCCCTAGGTACCATAGCTCCATCTCTGACTGTGCACTATATAATGGTTTGTCTCCATTACCTTCAGCGTAATTTAAAGCTTTGTTCATTTGTCCTATACTAATTCTTTCCATTTTTTGATGTTTAAGGATTTGTGTCTCATTAATCTTGATAACCAAAATAAGATTACCCTCACAGTCTTCTACTGTGCACTGTAAAACTTCACCATGCTTGATTGGACCCTTCTAACATTTGTAAAAATGTTGTTATACATGTCATACTTGAATGTGGATTTTTTTTTTTGCTTCTCTATAGTTATTAGACCATTAATGTGTTTGTATTCATCTATGAACCCTGGAATAGCCAAATTTTGTTAGTGTCATGCCATTGCTACAATATGTGGTCGTGGGGTAAGCCGAAGACACAAAGACGACAAGGCTTCATGCCTTGAATGAGTAGCTTTGATATGGCTTTGTATCCCTTCTTGCTTATTGCTTATTGAAAAAAGGAAAAGAGTTCCCAGGCCCCCTAGCTGGCACTTCATGCAAACTTCAAGATAGTCACACCACTTACACACCCAATATGAAATTGCCTTTTTCACAGATTCAGCTGTCTTTAAAACAATCTTTTAATGAAACCATAGTATCACTTATTATAATCCTCCAGTTGAATTCTAATTTCCAATCATT
Source organism: Cibotium barometz (assembly GCF_041138505.1). Lineage (NCBI taxonomy): Eukaryota > Viridiplantae > Streptophyta > Polypodiopsida > Cyatheales > Cibotiaceae > Cibotium > Cibotium barometz. The sequence goes on from NC_141097.1 coordinate 24,608,497, forward strand.
CCTTCATCGATGTACCTATGGCATCATTGGTAACCAGAACGCTCACCACTTGTTCACTCAGGGGCCTTTTTAATAGTTCCTAGCTCATAGTACCCGACAATATAATCACATAAGAAAATCCAGATGGACTCTCCTTTGAAGATCAGCAAGATCAACCAACAGATCCATATAAAAGAGCCATGGACTCATCCGTTGAGGACCAGCAAGGTCAATCAACCAGATCCATGCCCGAGTTCAGAAAGCAACTCTAACACCTTGTTCTAGCAAGGTCAATCAACCAGATCCATGCCCGAGTTCAGAAAGCAACTCTAACACCTTGTTCCATTTTCTTTCTTGATGCACGCATGGGTATCTTCGGCGACCCAGAGCCCAAGCATCGTATGTCACATCACCCTCTAGGATCCTTCGCAGGGGGTCACCTAGCGCTTCACTCATAGGCCGCTTCCTTGGTCCCTCATCCACCATACCGGAAGCTCACCATTTAAATCGAACCAAGGCTGGTCAAGACCTCGATCGACCTTGCTATGCGAGACGTCTTCCATTGACTCTCCGTCAGCTGTTGTAACTTTATCACTTAGGTCTCCACGACCTCATTCACAAGATGGTCAAAATGCTTCTCCAGCATTCTTGACATAAAACAGTCATTTAAATCGAACCAAACCTCGGGCCGCCGACCTTGCTACGCAAGACGTCCTCCATTGACTCTCTGTCAGCTTGTTAACTTTATCACTTAGGTCTCCACGACCTCATTCACAAGATGGTCAAAATGCTTCTCCGGCATTCTTGACATAAAACAATCATTTAAAAATAGGTCATAAATACAGTTTCTAACGAACTCTCATCTTTTTACATCGTTCCACATCATTTCCCGTTATTCCACATTCTTCTAAATCAATTCACTTTGCCTAATCAACATCCAATCATATGTATTCCCATCGTCCTTCATCCATTCTCATCTAATCACATTATATTACATCCCATCACATCTATCCTCATCCATTCTCATCTACCCATATCCACATCACATCACATCTCATCCATTCACATCTATCTCGATTCACATCACATCTCACCCATTCACATCTATCTCGATTCATATCACATCACATCACATCCATTCATATCTATTTACGTCATGTTGCATTCACATCCATTCACATCTCATCGCATTTATTCACATTCATTGCATTCCCATCCCATTACATACATTCTATCCACATTACATCACATTCATACCCATCCATATCTTATCACATCCATACACATTCTATCTCATTCATCCACATCCATCCAGCCATCCACATACATGTCTATCCACATACATGTCTATCCACATCCAGCCATCCACATACATGTCTATCCACATCCATCCATACATTCACATTCACATCCACATATATTCACATCACATCACATTTCATCCACATCTCATCACATTCACATCCACATCCCTTTACACCACATCACATCTCATCCACATCCACATCCACATCCACATCACATCACATCACATCCTTTCACATCCATATCCACATTTATTTACATCACATCACATCCTTTCACATCCACATCCACATCCACATTCATTTACATCACATCACATCCTTTCACATCCACATCCACATCCACATCCATTTACATCACATCACATCCTTTCACATCCACATCCACATCCATTTACATCACATCATATCCTATCACATCCACATCCACATTCATTTGCATCACATCACATCTTTTCACATATCCTCACATCTCATTCTCATCTCTTCATTCACATCCACATTCATTTATATCACATCCTTTCATTTATCCTCACATCTCATTCTCATCTCTTCTTTCACATCCACATCCATTTCACATTTAGTAACATTTTCTATTTTTGATACCAATGGGACTTTTCTAATATTTCTGCCAATTGCCTGGCCTAGGTAAAGGTTCTTTTTCTCAACGGATATTTTCATATTCTTTATTAATTTTGCTCAAGTAAAATATATTCAATATTCTTCTTTTTGAGTAAAAGATTCATGGAACTTACAAAAATTAATTCTACCCATATTTCCCAATAATGCTCAAAATTTCACTTTTGATAAATACTCATAATTTGAATTATGCTAAAAATTCCTCTTTCTCCCATTTAATTTCTTGGATCTCAAATATCATGGGAATTCCTCTTTTTACATTTAATTGATTGAATTCTAAATGTCATGGAAATTCCTATTTTATCATCAAATAAATTTATCTAATATTCCTCTTTTCTTTAATAAAAATATCCATTAATTTAATATGCCAAGAATTACACTTTTACTATTTAAATGATTGATATCCAAAAATCATGGGAATTCCTCTTTTATCATTTAAATATTTCTCATGCATAAAATAAATTTATCTAAAATTCCTCTTCTTTGAATTTTAATAAAAATATCCATTAATTCAATATGCTAAGGATTTCACTTCTCCCATTCAAATGATTGAATTCTAAATGTCATGGAAATTCCTCTTTTATCATTTAAATATTTCTCATGCATAAAATAAATTTATCTAAAATTTCTCTTTGAATTTTAATAAAAAACATCCATTAAATCAATATGCTAAGAATTCCACTTTTTCCATTTAAATGATTGAATTCCAAATGTCATGGGAATTCCTCTTTTATCATTTAAATAAAATTACCATAATTTTCTCTTTTCTTAATTATTTAATTATGCATAAACCTTAAAAATTAGTTTTCATATGAAAATCATTTTTTTAGCATAGGATGACCAATCCTAGAATATGGTAGGAAGTCCTCTTTTCACGTTATACATAAGAATGAATTATGTATCAATTTCTTAAAAATTTTACCATAGCTCTGCTACTATTGCTGATAATTTTTATTATTTTTGAAAAGAATAAACTTAGTAATACAATTATGATAGTATAACTATCTTCTAAACTTAAATCCAATTTATGGATTCAAATCATAAGATTATCATAATTTTAGAAGCATAAAAGGTATAAAAAGCCACTTTCTTAATCTCCTCTAGCTTCACAAGCCTAGAGTTTGATTTGTGAATTGAGAATTTATTAATGAGAAGCATCATTTGAATAGAGAATTGGTCATAGGAATGACCATTCTTTTGGGGAGAGAGAGATAAACATAAAAAGCATCCTAATTAAGCATAAATATAAACTTTTCTTAATTATTCATTACAACTCTTAAGAAAAGCTTGATTTGCATTATAAATACTTAATTAGAAACTTCTCAAGCTTGAGAGGGGTTGAGAAGTGAAAAAATTGAGAATAGTAGAGAAAAACCATGAAATTACACCTTACCTCTTGATTTTGCTTGCTTCTCTATCTTAGAAGAAGCCCCCAACCAATCAATTGATTAGTGTGTTGAGAGAAAAGCTCCAAGGATGGTTTAAGAGAGAGAGAATCTCCAATATCTCCAAAATGTAGAGGATTTTTAAGGGATAATAGAAAATATCATTATTTTAATGTAATACTGGCATGGTATAATTCACAGATTTTTTTACAAAAGACTAAGGATCTATTTATAGGTTAGGGAGGCCTCTAACCGAGTCCAACTGGATTCTAGAATTTTCCAAGTTTAGTTTGGCTGAATTTGGACAAGATTTGGACTAGTTTAGCTTCCATTTTGATCTAAAAGAGAGGAGAGATAAGAATATCACAATATTTTTTAATTTAAAAACTCATCCACATGTGTGAAATAGGTGCCTACCTTAAAGTCTCCCCCCTCCTTACCAAGGTGTCAAAAATGTATCATTATTCTAAAATCTCATTTTTTTAAGTAATATCTCATAGTTTTTAACTAATAAACCTTGTACTACTCAGTCAACTCTTCATCTTATGTGAACATTTACTCATTTTTGGGTATTTTCTTTTATTATTTGGATTTATCTCATCCAAACACTTGGATTAATCTTATTGGTCCATAGGAACCTTAATTAGACCATAATCTAAATTTTTCAGAAAATCTTCACCCTTAGGCTAAGGTTCTTTATACATATTTTTAATTAATTCCAAATGCACAATGGAAAGTTCTTTTTGAATTTTTGTTTCAGGGGAAACCATTTTAAACACTAGGAGGATTTTTATATCCAAAGATATCTCGATTTGAGATTATCTCTCTCTAGATATTTTCTCTCTCTAGGCCAAAACAGGGTAAAACAAGATCTTTCTTTTATTTCAAAGAGGGGAATAATTACAAGAACAGAAGGGGAGGTTCTTACACCTTTACACCTCAAAAGCTGGAGGGAGGAGTCTTACATAAACACTGCTATCATACTGGCTTAAGAGCATGGTCTCCACTACTGTACTCTAAATTTTCTAATCGATATTATACTGGTTGAACAGTGGCATGATACCGGGTAAATAGCGGAAGGAGAACTTGGGGTGGCCGTATGATACCAGTGTTTTATACCGGTATGATACCATTTGGAACATTAGCTCTATGCAACATGCATTAGATATAAGATAAAGATCATTTTTGCTTTAGACAACACTAGTTTTGAAACAATATGATACCGGTGTTAAACCAATAAGATATCAGTTGGTGGTGAACCATCTGCATACACCTAGGAACCTATAACTACAAACCAGTCTCAAACCAAATGTTTAACTTGCTACTAACTAACGATGTTTTTGTATTAATACAAGTTGAACTATATTTGTTGTTCAAGGATATGCATCCATATGCACCAGCTCATATATGAGATTTCGAGAAATTAAATCCATACTTTGTGTTCAAGCTTAAGGATCAATACACTTGTTGCTGCGCATGACACATGTTCAGATGTCATTCTTAAAAGATGCCTTGAACGAGATTAGAGGATCTAGTTTTGGGTTACATGGCAAAGCATGTCAATGTGATTGTGTCATTTGTAATGTGGGTTCTCAGCCAGGTGGGTGCAAGGTTGTAGAGAAGTCCTATAAGAGCATCACAAGCACATGGGAGTCCATCCTATGTCCCAAAGTTGAAGGTACTATTTTCCATGATTTGAAGTGTCTCCAGGGTTGTTGCAAGATCAGGGTGTCCAGTTTTATCCAGTTTATGCTGGACTGGGACAATGCTTGGAGAGCAAGTTTTGGGGGGGGCAAGGTACTTAAAGTGAGATCAAGCAAATACTAGAAAACACGCTCGCCCTTAAACTAATCCAATATAACTTAAATTAATATAAATTAGTTTAATTAATCAAAGTTAATCAAAAATATGATGAAACGATAAAAAAATGATCCTTCCATACTTAGAGTGATCCAATTTATTTTTCCATAGATGCACCATTACAAGCACACTAGTCCCTATAGGTTTTATATGATTCACATCAAAAATGTAATTTTACTAATTAGATTATTAATATTTGCAGGCCTTCTGATAGTCTGGAAGAATTTTGAAAAAGAGATAATTAAAAATCCAACCATTGGATTTGTAATTTTTACTAACCACCACATTCTACTAATGTCTTAGTATCTACCCACTCTTTTGATCTACAAGATTGAGGATTTTAAGTGGTAGCTATTGTGGGTACAAAAAAGTGGCGTATATTTTAAGTGGTAGCTATTGTGGGTACAAAAAGTGGCGTATATTATAACACTTCAAAGACCTTGAAATATTTAAAGAAAATAGACAAATATCTTAAAATTTTCCCAAAAAATCAAGTTAAGCTCCATATTATGTGAAGATCCAAGGTACAAAGTGGGAATCTCATATGAGTTTATATGTAAAAGATATTAGCATTTTATGGAATCAGTTCAAATTTGGGACACGGTGTATACATTGACTTTGTACCTAAGAAAATGAGGACTTTTGACTATCTAATGCTTAATCAAATTATGCAACTATATTTCCAACTTTGAATATGATGTTCCAACAAAAGAACTTAAAACAAAATTTCTTCATTTACTAGGAGAGATTAGCTACTAAAAGTAAACAAATGCCTATTTTTTTACTGTTTATAGGGTGCTTGAGTGGACAAAACTGGGCACCCTGATCTTGCAACCACCCTCCAGGGGAGTTGCACTATTTATGGTCCTTGAAACATGGCAGTTTATCCAGTTGAATCTGCATATGTTGTTTGGCTTGTCACCCCGTGAAGATCTTTTAATACATAGAATGTGGAACCACTGATGATGGCAAGACAAAGAAGAGGAAAGAGTTAATACATAAGGAAATGTCATGCAAGGTATTGAATCAAATGTTCAACGACCATCTCGGAAAGTTTATCAAACATAATTTGGTGCATAGGTGGAAAGCTCAGCAATACAAAGAATGCTTGTCCAATTTTCCTGAAGATGTGGTAATACCTACTGTAGACTTTGCTGAGAATCACTCTTTTAAGGAGAAAAATGCGATGCTGTCAATGCACTGGTCTTCAAGCCAAGCGTCCACACGTGCACATTACATACTTTCGCAGTGTAGGTGACATCCACAAAACGATACACTTTTATATCTCTCATGATAAGAAGCATGATACACCCATTTTGTGCAACATTGTTTCATGCTACATTATAATTGGGTATTACCCTTTGGTATGCCCCTACAACTTCATTGGGTTTGTTCTGATGGTGCTTCGTCTCAATTCAAAGAAAAAAGTCCTTCTACTTCCAAGTACACTCCCCATCACAGGGTTGCAAACGACTTAGAATTTCTTTGGCTCTGGTCATGGAAAGGGAGAGCATGATGGTGGAGGGGATGTGGTGAAGAGAGCACTAACTCACAAACAACTCAAGACTAATGGTGGTAATCTCCAGATGTCATAAAGTTTTTGTAGAAACGCTCACCATTGGAGCCGAGAGTCCACATATGCATCACAAGCTCGGTATGTTAGTAGAGTCTTTTAGGAGATAACATTAGGTGATATAGATAGAGATGAGGTATGGAATGTCAAGGCTGTAACAAACACAAGATCCCTACATTTAGTCTTTACATAATCTCAATAGGATCCAGCAACATTGAAGGTGCATCGGTTATCATGTTATTGTAGTAATTGTATGGAACACTTATGGCGTAGATGCAGCAATTAGTCTCATATTAATAGCTGGGACTACATTGCCCTTGAACCATTGATAGATTCCACTAAAGAAGATAATGTTGAAATTGATGTTAACATCGCAAACATTGAGGAGCCACCTATACGAAGGGCACCATGATACCCTTAGTGATGTCCTTCTTGTAGGAGAAAATTTTGCCCGTGAGACAGCTGAAAAAAGGAAATCCAGAGAATGCGGACTTCTACATCTTGAAATGCATAAAGGAGGAATAGCTTTGCAAGAGACCTATAAAGGATGGATAGGGAAATGCCATTGCACGAGGTTGTTTTATTGTGAAAGGGTTCTTCTATGCACCTAAAGGGTTCTTCTATACACCTAAAGACGAGCAAACCTACGAGTTGTGGAATGGCAAGTCGGAAGCCTTGATAGCGACGAATCTTGTACGAGCAATCAAATTTCCAATGGACCCACACCCAGTTAACAAAAATATGTTTCTCCTATCCCTTGTTGAGGTACATGAAGCTATGTACAATAGTATGCCATTCAATTTTTAGCATACTTGTTAGATACAAAGCTGTGTAAAACAGTATGCCATCCAACTATGTGCATACTTGACATGTTTCTAATGAAAAAAAAGAGATAACAATATTCAATTTCAATGGAATTTCAGCTTATGTATAAATATATTCCAAAAAATATACACTTAGTGTATATATAAATGGGCTTATTTTAGGGGCAATGCGGTAGCGAGGTTTCTGTGATGAATGTGAACGAGAATGTGAATGTGTCTGTGATTGGGTTGGCCTTGGATGAAGGCTCTCTTCCTCTCTTGACATTTATTCCCACAAGCTTTCCTCTACTTGCCTATTGGCCTCTTGCTTGTTCTTGCCTCCAAGCCTCCAGCTCAACTTGTCTGGTGGATTTCACCCATTCATCCACTTCAGCTGTGCAGCTCTCAAATTTGTCGATATTAGCTTGCTGGGCTAGAACTTCCCTTTGGTATTGTTCTTCTGATGCCTACGCTCTTTGGCTTCCCTTGCAAAATCTCATGCCTATCTTATCTCCTCTTCTACACAATCATGCACCACCAAAATAAGTCTTTGTAAAACTTTTATCCTAAACACATGCAATTGTTTATATTTGTGTAGATTAAGTTCCTGTACACAAAGAAAAATGTTTTGTTAGAAACCTCATAGCTACGTTAGATGATGGAGATGTAGATTATAAAAATCACTTACATCAGGAATATTAAGAATCTTTTTCAACAAAAGAAATGCGTTAAGGCACGTCCTCCATCCACAGCTGACAGCTGCAGGCTGGACTGGTACCTTTATCCTTTGATATCTCATGGCTTGAATAATATTTTTCGAATAATAGGTGTTCCACAACTGATGCAAACTTTCAAGCACATCTGAAAGGTTGACAAAACAAGCATTAGTTTATCCTACTTCAATGAATCTATCTATGTGATTGTGGAAGAGGGAAATGTCAATAGGGACTTACTCTCTAATGTAACCATGATATCCAAATACAGAGTTTGCAAAGTAACATGTACTTTGTTCAATGTCATAAAGAAGCAAACTCCAATGTGCATTGAAAAAACAAAAAGGACACAGGTGTTATAAAAAAACACATAAAAATTACAATATATGTTATCAGTCCATAACTTAACACAAGACTCACTCTTCGTTATAAGCCATGAAAATAATTTGTGCCAGATCAAGGTTGACCTCCTTAAACCAAGCCATTAGGTCCAAAAATGATGTCCCCTCATTTTGCCATTTCCTTGATATGAGAGGGTCTATAACACATGTACTATTTTGTATCTCTTCTGGTAGAAGAGAAAGAAAATACCTACAGGCAACAATGAATAGAAAATAGAAGTAGGATTTGTGAGAAAATAGAAGTAGGATTTGTGAGAAAATAGAAATAGGATTTCTGAAAAATAGAATTATAATTAGAAAATATAATACAACACAATCATGCCAACATATATATCAAGACTTTTCATTTCCTTGAACCACTCACCATGACTTGTCATGTGGTTCAAAGCACCTGAATCAACATACTATACATCATCTTTACATGCTGCTACATCATTTCCAAACACAACATTAACCACATGTTGCATAACAAACAACCTCTAATTATCCTCATTATTTCTGCTAGAGGATGCATATTTGTTTTGTTGTACTTTTTCATTTTGCATGCCACTCTGCTTCTTCTAGCAATCTCCCTGCACATATCCAGGCTTACCACAGTAAAAACAACCTCGTGTATCATTATGTTTTCCCTTTGCCAATTACCCACCACCATGACCTCTTTTCACTCCCCCTGCCTCTAAACTGGCCTCTAAACACCTGTGTTTTGTTGTTGTGAATCTTGGGATTGTTGTTGCTGCTAACCATAATTCTGATTACATGTTCGGCCACCACCTTGGACACGTCCAAGACCTCTACCTCGTCCTCTACCTGCACTTGTAAAAGGCTTGATGTTGTGAATTGTTTCTATTTTTTGTGAAGACTGTTGATCTTCACCCAAGTTCTCTTCAATGATCAGCATTGATCAGCATTGACACCAAATCTATGAAGTTGGGAATGTTCTCCCGAATTTGAATAGTCGTCTTAAACGCCTTGTATTGGGGCCCGAGACCATGTAGACACTTCCACCTTATCATCATCTCATCTCACAAAAACACCAATTGATGCAAGGGACTCCACAATGCCCTTGATCTTCAAGGGATCTTCAAGGTATAATCATTCATAGACATATTCTTCCTTCTCCACAGTATGAAGCTCATTCTTTAATTGAATCTTGCATGCCTTGGTGTTAGCTTCATACGGTTTCACCAAGGTGTCATGTGCCTCCTTAGGTGACTTGGCATCCTTTATATGCCCAAACATGGTGTCGTGTATACTAATAAAAAGCTAATACATAACTTTCCTTGCTCCTTGATTCCAATCCTTGAACTCTTTTACATTTGCACAGCAGCAGTTGGATTAATCTCTGGTATCTCCGGTCCCTCCTCATGTTCATCTTCACCAGTGACCTTTTCCCATCATTGTCAATCTAAACCTCCAATCATGGAAGTTATTCTTGTCAAGATTCTCTGCAACAATCTGGTTTATTCCATTATTTGACATCTTTTCTATAGCATAAAGTTACCAAAAATAGCACTCTTGGCTTGACCTGCACACAAACTGTTGTATTCTCTGCAGCGCAGAGCACAGCAGTACTATATTGCACCCAAACTGTCATAACCAATGACCTCAATTTGCATACATACATCTAATGGGAAGTTTGAGACCTCTTTGTAGTACACAGTGTTTGAACAACCAATTGCCCTTCCTGTAGTTCCAAAAACAGAGTTCTGCAGAGCAGAGAATCGAAACTTACCCGAGACAGTGCCTGTGAACTGAAAAACCAAAGATCTAAACACGCATGAAATGCATTTTTGGCCCCAAAAATTATGTCCAATGGATGTATAGTTGGCGTGTATCTTTGCTCCCACGCGAAGAAAGCTCCTCAATCGGAGTTCCTTTATTGAAGCCTCCTGAAGAGCTTCTAGCAACAAGGGTGTAGTAGAGCCAACACAAAGGGGGAAGAGTAGATGAAGCTCTTACCCTCATACCGCTTCTTGTGCTTCTCTTTCTTGTCGCTCAGCTCTTTGCATGAACCATGCTCTAATACCATGAAAAGTAGGGGAGAAGAGAGCTTCTGACAACAAGGGTGTAGTAGCCAACACAAAGGGGGAAGAGTAGATGAAGCTCTTACCCTCGTACCGCTTCTTGTGCTTCTCTTTCTTGTCGCTCAGCTCTTTGCATGAACCATGCTCTAATACCATGAAAAGTAGGGGAGAAGAGAGCTTGAGCTCTTGCAAGTATACACACACTCACACAAACCCTAGCAGAGAACACACAAGGTGAGAGGCTGAAAATTCTTATTCTTCTTCACACAACAAAAGAGGTCTACAAAGAAGATAAAGTGACTAACACACATAATAGAGTATATACAAGTGGTACATAATGTGAACATGCTAAGTGGAGTGCGTAGATGTGCACTAGTTGGTGTAGTCCAGCTGTAGAATCTCTGGTGAAGACATGTCGGTGCTAGCTTACTACCAAACCTGTTAGTGATGTAAATTCAAAAGTTCATGCAGGCGCTTCGTGAGTGTTAGCTCATGTTGAGCTTACCATCTCAACACAGTCAGTACCAAGTGATTGGGACCTGTGGGATGCCAACGAGACTCTTGTCGATTGGTACTCACCTCGTGAGCAACGTATCCCAAGGGGAGTCAGTTACCAAGAGATATGGGGCCAATACGATGCCCACAAGCCTCCTATATCCCATGGTATTGACCCCTTGAGCAACATGACCCTAAGGGGGTTTGGTACCAAGTGATATGGGGCTAGTTGGATGCCAATGAGCCTCCTATCTCTTGGTGTAGACCCTATTAGCAACATTACCCTAACAGACCGCAATACGTTAAGATAAGGTCATTACCAGGCAATAAAGATCTCACAGAGAGTGCCTGCTATGAGCCCCTTATTGCACGGTACTGACCCTGAATGAACCCTTATGTTTAGGTAAAAAAGTCTCAAAATACCTGTAGACGTGATGGCCATAGAGGCGATGGCATTGTCTGAGTTTGGGGTGATCGATGAAAAGGCAAATGCCATTGTGAGGCAAAAGCAATAGGGCACTGTGATAATGTTTCCTAAAATAAATCAAACACATGCAAGAGAGGAGAGGAGTGAGAGTACCTAGCATATTGACGTGTCATTCATGCGTTAGATCTTATAAATGCCACTTATGTGATCAGTACACACAACGAGAGTGGTGCTAAGACGTCGTGATATAGCCACGTGGTACGAGACCATGTTGGTCTTTAACGACCCCTATCTCCCTCGAGAGCTTCATTCATTTGCATCGAGTTCCCTGCAATCTCCCTTTGTATCACCCCTCTGCATTGCCATCACCCCTTTTTCTTCTTTTATCTCCACAAGCAAAGTGAGGCTTTTAATCAAATCTATAGGCATGCTTTTCTCTCTCTCTCTCTCTCTCTAATTAAACGCTCATAACATTTATTTTGAACACACACACACACATGCATGTGCGCGCGCGCGCGCGCGCACACACACACACACACACACACACACACACACAACCTTACAGAAATAAAAAAATTATACTCTGTCTCCATAGAAAGAAAAAAAATATTCTCCTAAACTCTGATGCATGCTCATTTTAAAGGCATGTGATGAAACTTTTATTTGATGGGTTAATTCTAATATGCCATTTTTTTCCTATATGTAACAAGGGGATTTTGAAAAATTCACCCTTCAATTTTTTGGTGGCCTTATATGAAGGGTAAAATGGCTTATAAATGCATGAAATATTATAATGCCACTTATGGATAGGACACACCACACGCTTGGTGCTAAGACACCACGTGGGTCTAAAATGGCCCGAATCTCCTTGGGGACATCGCCTAAGACCCTTATCGCTTGGTACCGACCCCTTTTATATTAAGCATGCTTGTCGTAATCGACGAAAATGTTTCTTTAGGCATGTTGGCAAATGAGTTGGACATTCTCTTGGAATCGGATGATGAGGAGGCGGAAGAGTCTTGCACAGAAAAGCTATATATGTTCTTATTATACAAGGCACATGCCCACCACCGTGCTCCTGAATTTTCTTTAATGGTCAATGCAGAATTTTTTTTTTGAACATTATCAAGATTTCTAGGATTGTTCTCAATGACAAGGAGCAGGATTATGAACAGATAGTTTCTGGCAACATCATGATGTTCGATGGTGAACGATATATTCATCCATGTGATTTTGCAACAAACAAAGTCATGAAAAGAAGGCTCAACCATTGTCTTGAAAACATCCCCAACTGCGGTAGTAGAGTAGAGGAGAAATGCCTAGTACACTCAAAGAAGTGTCTTCTTCTAAACCAAATTCCTAAATGGATCCTATCACTATAGTGGTTGTGCGGCGGTTGGCTAAAGACTGATGGATCCCTAAAATGAGACTCAATTCTATTATGGTACGATAAATGAAGTAAATCCCAGACAGTCCTTGTTCTATGGAAAAGAATCAACGGCTATGCCTCTTGATGAGGAAAAAAGCGTTGGTCTCTATGATCCAAGTGCAAGTCTTTTCCTCGATCTGACCATGTGACTTATGGGTTTGATCGGATCAGTTCGGTTAGTTAAGGCTCTTGACTACGTTAGAATAAAAATATCTTGTTGGACTTCTGTCGTGGAAAGTATACTACAAAAGAGCAAGCATAATTTCTACCACAAGAAAAGAAAAGGATAGTCAACCAAGCTACCAAAGTAAGTAAGCATGTTTTAAAAAAGGATGAATGATGTTAGACCCACTCAATGTAAATTACACAACCATTGGTTTTATTTTATAGGAAAGAATAATGAGAAGCCCTCAAGAAAGGCAAATTGGTACATGTGACAAATGAGGATTCACGGGGGGTGGGGACGGGGATCTTACAGTTGGTATCAGAGTGATTTGGTTAATGAGGATCAACCCAGAAGCCAAATATGTCAAAAATTTATCAAAAAGCACTAAAAGGTTGTAATTGTGTGATAAAATTCTTACAATTTGATATTCAAAACTGAAATTCGTAAATTGGCAATTGGGTCTTCAGATGGAAGTACCGCAATTGTATGGAATCCCTGACTTGCTTGAGGCCTAGACATGATGGTATTTACCTTATAGTTCTAAGAACCATGACTACCCGTATATACCGAGGGTATAACTGTAGCTCTTTACTGGCAGTATATACGAGTAAATCTAATACTTAAAATTATAAGCATTAATGCTATTCAATTGATGAATTCGAATGTTATTGATATGATTTTTAAATTCTGGTTGAGACATGATGAGTTGATTTGGATTCTGATTAAAAAATGATGATCCCTGAAATTTGGTTGAAATATAATAAGCTGAGAGAAACCGCAATGAGGATGAATGGGACGAGTCCCTGTGATGATGTTCTTAATTGGAATGACGTTAATGACTTCAGCCAATCACTATGAGATTAGTGGATTGTGTTGGCAGATTGCTACTGTTAACTTTTAATTAGTGGATCAAGTTAAGGGATGATAAATTAAAAATCTGAAAAATTGAAATCCCCATGGAGGACTATTCAGATGGAAAAATTCAGTCTAATGGACCATTATTGTGATAAAGACATTAATGAGATATTTTGAATGAATTGTTATCTGATAATGCGTTCTATATGAGTATCTTTATCCCTTGATTCTGTGGGGAGCTGACCTAATTAGAGAACCCCAGAATCAATTGAATCAAAAAGGATTGAATCATAAATAAAGAGACTTAACAAGAATTTTTGTATTGATAGGAACATGGATCGAGATCATCGTGGTAGAAATGTTAACCCCCAACTCGATAAAGAAGAGCTCGACCTCGATGTTCATAAAAATCTTCATAGTTCGTAGCCTGGATCTTTCAAGGGTGAAGGGGAAAACTTGGGCGAGACTGTGGAGAAGTGGATCGAATCAATGGAAGAATACTTCGATGTCACTGGGTTCAATAAAAAGAGCAAAATGGCTCTTGTAAGGCTGAAGATAGTGGAGACAGCTAGAGTGGCATGGAGAAACCACTGCGAGACAAATCGTCTCGACCGAAATACCCAAACCTGGACTGATCTCAAGGCATTCCGTTAGAAAGAGGTTTTATCCCCCAAGCTTTCTTGAAATTAAGATGAATGAGTTCTTGGAACTAAAGCAAGAAAGCCGGATAATTGAAGAGTACCATCAGGCTTTTGCTCTTCTCCTTAAATATTCCCCTCAATTGGATGAAGAGCGGCTGATGGCCAGGTTCATTCGTGGAATGAACGAGCCATTGGATACTTTAGTCAAGAATGCAAAACCTATCTCAATGGCTGAGCAGTAAGAATGGCGAAGGACTTCGCCAAAGCCTTTGATGTCAAAGTCCTGCCAAAGCCAGTACCATCACCTTTCAAAAGGTTTTTATTCCCCAAAGATGATTCCAACCTTCCTCCGCCTAAGAGATATCAGGGACAAAACCCGGATATGGGAAGTTTCAGAACGGAAGAAATGTCCTTTTCTCGAAGTTCAATCCCCTCGATTTCAACTTCAGAAGTTCCACCCTTGAACAAGAGAGTGAAATGCTATAACTGTCAAGGGTTTGGACATCGTAGCATGGATTGCCCAACTCCTTTTGGATCGAGGTTTTCAGGGCAAGAATATCAGGGATCAAGGTTCCAGACTTCAGCCCCTTTCGTCCTCCAGAGTAATCAGGGTTCTATCTGCCAAAATCAGGGAAATCCCAAAGGTAGACCCTCTATCCAACCTCTGCAGTTCCAACCCAAACTAATGCAAGACCTCCAACTCAGAATAGGGAAAGTCAAAGAGAGTTGTTCCCAAATCAGCCGTCCACTTCCAAGGCAGTAACGCTGGAAGTGATTGAAGAAGAAGAAGAAGATGAAAGAGATCATACTCCACCTGTGAGATGAGGACATCTCGTGTGTTTTAAGTGGGGTAGAATGTAAGATTCCTCCCCAACCTCTCAGGATGTCCAATATCTTCCCCTGTAGTCAAATCCCTCTTCAGAAATATAAAAGATCTTGTTTCTAGAGAGAGAAAATCTTCTAGAGAGTGGTAATTCAGTTTTTAAATATTTTTGGATAGAAAAATATCTCATCTTATTAAAATAAGTTTCCCTGAAATAGAAGTTCAAAAAGAATTTCAGAAGGTGCATTAGAAAGTAAGTATAATCTGTTCAAGAGGCATTATCCTGGGGGTGAAGATTTTTTCGAAATTTTAAATTAAGGTTCCTATGGACCAATAAGATTCATCCAAATATAGGGAGGAGATAAATGAAGAAATAAAAGAAAAATCCCCCAAAAATGAGTAAATACTCACATAAGATGAAGAGTTGACTAAGGACAAGGTTAATAGTTAAAAAAGAGAGACATTTAGGTGAAATGATGCATTTTTGACACCTCAGTATGGGGAAATTCCCCTCATGAAGGAGGCGCCTATTTCACATGCTTGAATGAGTTTTAAACTCCCAAATAATGAGATATTTTTATCTCTCCTCTCTCCTGTTTTAACTAGATCCAAAAAGTGAGCAAAACTAACCTAAAAATGGTCAAAAATTGTCCAAACTAATGGACCAAAAAATTCTAGAATCAGTTTGCTTGGTTAGAGGCTCATTTTTTCCTATAAATAGAAGCCTCCCCCTTTGTTGAAACTTAATAGTGTTTTGCACTGCTACCCTGCCTCTCCCAAGTGCCAAAAACAGTGAATTTTACTCATAATTCATTAGTTTTTGACCTTCCCTCTTCCAAAAGATTGGTGGCCACTTTTGTCTCAAACAAGAGTTGAACCCTCAAACCATCAAGCCCAAGGAAAGCTCTCAAATTATCTATGTAAGTTGGAGATTCTTCTCTTTTCCATTCATTTTATGATTTTTTTATGATTTTTGTCTTCTCTACATTGCAAATGACGTTATGCCTCATTGTTGCAAAAGGCATTCCGCTCTCTTCTCTAGTAAATCTAACCATTCTTTATCCTAGATGAATGATTAATGAATAAAATCAAGTTTTTCATAATGTTTTTTTTAAATAAGTAGAAAAATGTTACTTTAGAATGATTTAAATACGCTTGGTGCATTTCTAATAATTTAGAGACTTAAAAATTGAAAAATGGTCAGCCATACAAAGGAGGTTATGGTAAATTTTTTCAAAAATTTAGAAATAAGTATTATCTTTTATTATTCTAAAAGAGTAATCCTTATGGTTTCTATTTTCTAAAGTATCAATTTCATGCATAGAAGTATGCATAAAAGATTATTTTTTTATATAAAAGTGTTACTTTTATCATATTTGATTTTCATGCATAGAAGTATGCATAAAAGATTATTTTTTTATATAAAAGTGTTACTTTTATCATATTTGATTTTCATGCATAGAAGAATGCATAAAATATTATTTTTTATATAAAAGTGTTACTTTTATCATATTTGTTTTTCATGCATAGAAGTATGCATAAAAGATTATTTTTTATATAAAAGTGTTACTTTTATCATATTTGATTTTCATGCATAGAAGTATGCATAAAGATTATTTTTTAATATAAAAGTGTTACTTTTATCATATTTGATTTTTATGCATAAAAGTATGCATAAAAGATTATTTTTTAATTATAAAAGTGTTACTTTTATTATATTTGATTTTATGCATAAATTAGATGCATAAAAGAAATTATTTTATATTAAAAGAGTGATTTTCATCATAAATAATTTGTATGGATAAACATATGCATAAGAGATATTTTTTTAATATTAAAAGTGTGATTTTCATCATAAATGATTTTATGCATAAATTAGATGCATAAAAGAAATTATTTTATATTAAAAGAGTGATTTTCATCATAAATGATTTGTATGCATAAACATATGCATAAGAGATATATTTTTTATATTAAAAGTGTGATTCTCATCATAAATGATTTTATGCATAAATTAGATGCATAAAAGAAATTATTTTATATTAAAAGAGTTATTCTCATCATAAATGATTTTATGCATAAATTAGATACATAAAAGAAATTATTTTATATTAAAAGAGTTATTCTCATCATAAATAATTTTATGCATAAATTAGATGCATAAAAGAAATTATTTTATATTAAAAGAGTGATTTTCATCATAAATGCTTTGTATGCATAAACATATGCATAAAAGATATTTTTTATTAAAAGTGTGATTTTCATAATAAATGGATTTTATGCATAAATTAGATGCATAAGAGAAATTCTTTTATTCTAAAAGTGTAATTCCTACTAAACTGGATTTATGTATGGAAAGATGCATAAAGAATTTATTTTAATCCAAAAGTGTTATTCTCATCAATTTTGATTTTTGCATAGAAAGATGCATAAAGAAATCTATTTTTATTTCAAAAGAGTTATTTTCATCAATTTTAATTTTATGCATAGAAAGATGCATAAAGAAATCTATTTTTAGTTCAAAAGAGTTATTTTCGTCAATTTTGATTTTATGCATAGGAAGATGCATAAAAGATTGATTTTTAATTCAAAAGTGTCATTCTCATTTAAAATGAATTTATGCATAGGAAGATGCATAAAAGATTGATTTTTATTTTGAAAGTATTATTCTCCTTAAAAATGGGATTTATGCATAAATAGATGTGTAAAGAAATCTTATTTCAAAAATAAGAATTCTCTTGTATTCTATAAATAGATATGAGGATATGAAATGAATCAGATAGATAAAAATGAACTATGAATAGATGGAGATGTATGTATGTGAAAGAATGGATGTAGCTATATGAATGTGAATGTGAATGAGGATGTGGAATGTGGATTTGGATGTATGGATGTGAATGTGAATGTGGATATGGATGTATGCATGTGGTGGAAGTGGATGTATGCATGTGGTGGAAGTGGGTGTATAGATGTGGATATGGATATGTATGTATGAATGCGGATGTGGAAGTGGATGTATGGATGTGGAAGTACGAATGTGGATGTGTATGTGGAATAATGAATGCGAATGTGTATGTGAAATAATGTGACGTCGATATGAGTGAATGGATGAGATGTGATGGCATGTGAATAAATGATATGTGATGTGAATGAATCTGATGTGATGAGATGGAAAATGATGTGATTGGATAAGAATGAGTACACATATGAATGGAATGTGGATTGATGAGGGATAATGTGGAAAGATGAGAGTTCAATATAGAAATTGTATTTGTAAACTGTTTGTAAATGACTGTTTTATGTCAAGAATGCTGGGGAAGCATTTTGATCGTCTTGTGATTAAGGTCGTGGGAGACCTAACTGATAAAGTTGCAACAACTGCTGATGGAGAGTCAATGGAGGACGTCTCGCGTAGCAAGGTCGGCCGAGGTCTTGACCAGCCTTGGTTCGATTTAAATGGTGAGCTTCCGGTACAGTGGATGAGGGACCAAGGAAGCGGCCTATGAGTGAAGTGCTAGGTGACCTGCGAAGGATCCTAGAGGGTGCTAACCATACGGTGCTCGGGCTCTGGGTCACCAAAGATACCCATACGTGCGTCGTGGAAGATATTGGAATAAGGAGTAAGAGTTGTTTTTTGAAACCGGGCATGGATCTGGTTGATTGACCTTGCTGGTCCTCAACGGATGAGTCCATGGCTCTTTTATATGGATCTATTGGTTGATCTTGCTGATCTTCCATGGAGATTCCATTTTGTTATGTGAATATATTGCCGGTTACTATGAGCTAGGAACTATCGAAAAGGCCCCTGAGTGAACAGGTGGTGAGCGTTCTGGTTGCCAATGATGCCATAAGTACATCGATGAATGAATGATTGGAAATATGGATTCAATTAGAGATTTTGAGGATAGTGATCAGTGACATAATGGTTTCATTAAAGGATTGTTTAAAAGTTAGCTGATGCTGAGAAAAAGGTAATTTCATATTGGGTGTGTAAGTGGTGTGACTAGTTTTATGTCTGCATGAACTTCCGGCTAGGGGACTTGGGAACTCTTTTCCCTGGTACCCGGGACAAAACCTAACCAAATTCTAAATTGGATCCCATCACTACAGTGGTTGGGTGGTTGGCTAACCCATGATGGGACTGGATGGGGTTAGGCTGGACTGATGGATCCGTAAAATGAGACTCCTTTCTGTTATATTACGTTAGATGAAGTAAATCCCGGATAGTAATTGTTCTATGGATAGGAATCAATGGATAAGAATCAACGGCTGTGTCTCTTGACGGGGAAAAAAGCATTGGTCTCTATGATCCAAGTGGAATCTGTCCCTTGTTTTGACTATGTAACTTACGAGTTTGGTCAGATCAATTCAGTTAATTAAGGCTTTTGACTACATTAGGAAAAAAGTTATCTTGGTGGAATCGCCCGTGCTTTCCAGGCAAGGGAAGTTTTTCTAAGTTCATCGGTTTTGGGAAGAAGCGAGGAATTAGTCACCTGTCCGGATATCCGTGGGCGAGGCCCCGAGTGTAGAACCCTACCCCATGCAAGATGTGCTACTTTCGTTGCTAGCACCCAGAATCCGTTGCACGGTGGGGACGGGGATCTTACAATAGTGAGAGTGATAAACGATGACGAGCCTCTTTCTCTAGGAAAAAAGTAAGTGTAAATGTAACATTGACTTACGAGAAGTCTCATCATGGATGGTAACATATTTTTATGTTTGACAGAGTAGGACAACAAGCTGGTGATCCTAGTGGGGCAACAAAAACTGATAGTGAAACTGAAATCAAAAGGTATTCTATAATGGTAATCTTGTCTTCTACAAAATATGAGGTGCATGAGAAACATGTTGTTATGAATCATGAAAAAGGAACTATGATGTGAATGGAGGATAGTGGAGCCCTGAACTTTCAGTGTATTATAGGAGCATTGGGGTCACTCCGCCAATGAAAAGTAGGTATCTCGTGTGAGGGGAAAAGCAGTTGGTGGCATGTGACTTGATCGTGGGGGTGATACTGCCCACTGGAGAAAAGAGAATGTGGGGGAGAGAGAGAGCTTGAGTTTCTTGCAAGCAAAACATACACACACACACACACACACACACACACACAAGAGATTACAAGACACAAGAGAGATAGATGGCTGATTTTTTCTTCTATCTTCTTCTCTTCTCTACAACCATATAGCTAAAAGATAAGAGTACATACATAAAGGGAAATTACTCTCCTATAACATACAAAGTGGTCGATCTATAGTGTGAACCTGACTATATGAGCTGGTACTATAACTATGCTATAACTCTAGTACTCCAACGTGGTTGTCACACAACATGTCATCCACTAGCGGCATATCAACCCCATAATCGCACCAACCGTGCCAATGAAATAAGTATGGAAGCTATCACCCAAGTGAGTCATTAATGTCCGTTTTGTAGCATTAGTTAAGCTCAATATCTCAACACTCCCCCCCTCGATCTCAACTCCACACACTACACTCCAAGTAAGCTTCTAAACCTATGGAGAGTCTCTTTGCCAATGCCTTTGTGTATATGTTAGCTACCTGATCCTCGGTGCTTACATATACTAGATCTACATCACCTGCTACTAAAACCTTCTCTCTCACAAAGTGATAGTGCACCTCAATGTGATTTGTTCTAGCATGGTATACTGGGTTGCTAGCCAACTGAATGCTATTTATGTTGTCACAATAAATGACAACTACCCTATCCATGGGCTCATCCATATCACCAAGTAGCTTTTAAAACCAAGTTACCCTATCCATGGGCTCATCCATATCACCAAGTAGCTTTTAAAACCAAGTTACCTCACAAGCTGCCATAGCAGCACCCCTATACTCAACAAGGCAACTATTGGTTGCTTCTTACTGCTCCAACTCATAGCAGCACTCCCAAATGAGAACATAAAACCATTGGTAGGTCTCCTATCTACAACACTACCAGCCCAATCAATATCTGTGTATCCATGTAGTTGTATCTCTATACTAGCCTCATAGAAAAGTCCATAATCAACTCTGGACTTTATGTACCTGCGAATTCATCTAGCCGCATCTAAGTCTAGCTTCCTAGGAGCCTGTATAAACTAACTCACAAGTTCAAAAGCATAACACAAGTTGAAAAGATGTAGGGGATAAGAGAGCTTGAGATCTTGCAAGCACATACTCACACAAACCCTAGAAGAGAACACACAAGGTGAGAGGTTGAAAATTCTTCTTCTTCTTCACACAACAAAAGAGGTCTACAAAGAAGATAAAGTGACTAACACACATAATGGAGTATATATAAGCGGTTCATAATGTGAAAACGCTAAGTGGAGTGGATAGGTGTGGACTAGATAGTGTAGTCTAGCTGTAGAATCTCTTGCAAGATATGTTAGTGCCAGCTACCAAACCTCGGGGGGGTCACTATATGTAAAATATTCCTATCACGTGCGTTCACGGCCTATATTTTAAATCCCTTATTTGTGAATTTTTTAATCTATATAATATCCCCTTTTCTTTATGAATTTGTAAATTTTTTTGAAAATTTTTTAAATCATACCCTTATGTAAATATATTTCTGTAAGTTTCATAAATTAAAATTATGCTTCTATTGAACGCACGTGATATTCACATTTTTTTGTGAGTGACCCCCCCGAGTACCAAACGCACTAGTGATATAAATGTCTAGTAGTCATGCATGCGCGTCATGAGTGTCAGCTCATGTTGAGCTTAACATCTCAACACTCCTCCTCAAGCTCACCTCTAGCGCATGAAGTCCAAGCATATCTTGAAGTCTGCAGAGCTTCTCAGCTCCCAAGGCCTTTGTGAAGATGTTAGTGACCTGATCCTGTGTGCTGACGTAGGCCAAATCGATGTCTCCTACAAAGACTCTCTCCCTGATAAAGTGGTAATGTACCTCAATGATGTGTTTCATTTGCGCATAGAAAACTAGGTTCATGGGGCCAACTGTATACTGCTAAGATTGTCACAATATATGACAACCTTTCTCTCCATATGCAACCCCAAATGAGCAAACAACAAGTAGCTTGCGTAACCAAGCTACCTCACACGCCACCGCCACTCCTATGTACTCTGCCTCAGTACTCGACAAGGAAATTGTGGGATGCTTCTTGCTGCTCCATGTCACAGAAACACTCCCCAAATTGAAAACAAAAATCCACTCATATATCTTCTATTTAAGATGCTACCTGCCCAATCTGCATCTGTCTACCCATATAGCTCCAATGTACACTTGCTGCATAAAATAATGCAGAATCAACGATGGTCCTCAAATACCTAAGTGTGTGTCTTACACTATCAAGATGTGGTTTGCATGAGACTTGCATATACTGGCTCTTTAAGCCAACAGTGTAACTCAAATCTAGCGTGCTGATTGTGACATAAATCAAACTCCCCACAATCTTCCTGTACATAGTGGGATCCTCCAACACGTAACCTACATCAGCACTAAGCTTGTCATTTTGATCTAATGGCACCAACATTGACTTACAGTCAGCGATCTTATACTTTACAGTCAGTCATCTTATACTTTATAGTCAGCCATCTTATACGTGGACAACATGTGCAACACATACTGTCTCTGTGAGATAGCCAAATACCATCAGGTGTGCGAATGACCTCAATTCCCAAAAATTAGTGCAGATCTCCCAAATCCTTCAACTCAAACTTCCTTTTGAAATAACTTTTCACATGCTCAATATCTCATCCAAGTTGTCAACCCCAACAATAAGATCATCTACATAGATGGTGATGATTACAATACCTTTATCAATCTTGTGCACGTACAAAGAGTGATCTGCATCTGCCATATAAAGTGTGAGATCCTTGCCCCCTCTACGCAACTATGAAGTGATGGCAGAGCAGAAGTAGCAACCTTGCGTGTGCAGGGTAGAGCTTCCCACTCAGGGCCTCGCCCATAAATGTCCGGACAAGAGACTAATCTAGCGGTTCTTCTAAAACCAAACCTGGAAAAACTTTCCTTGCCCAAAAAGCACAGGCAATTCCTCAAGGAAAAATTTGCTAATGGGAATTTATCTAACAGGGTCAAGGGCCTTAACTATCCTTTTTATTCCAGCCCGTGAACCCGTAGGTCACATGGCCAAATCAAGCAGGGACTGCACTTGGTTCATAGAGATCATCACTTTTTTCCTCTCAAGTGAGGCACAGCCCGTTGATTCTTCCCCATAGAACACGAATCTCCATGGCACTTACTTTAACTCTCGTAAACTTAATCTTAATTGAACTTAGTTGTAGGAATCCACCGATCCAGCCCGGCCCATGGGTTACCGCCCAACCACTGTATTGGTAGGATTCCTTTTTATAAAAAATTGGTTGTGTTTATTCCCAGGTACCAAGGAAAAGAGTTCCCATGCCCCCTAGCCAGCACTCATGCAAAATACAAAATAGACACACCACTTATGCACCCAATATGAAATTATCTTTTCTCAGATTCAACTATCTTTTAAAACAAAATTGGAATGAAACCACAGTGTTTCCATCATAATTCTCAAAATTCCATCCCCAGACTCTCCGTTGAAGACCAACTGGTCAACCAACAAGATCCAATTTCCAGTTTCCAGTTCACGTAGTTAATTTCTCGCCAATCCGTGAATATCTTCCTCGACATACGTATGGGTATCCTAGTAGCCTGTGAGCCCATGAATCGCTTGGTCAGAGCCCTCTAGGATCCTCCTTAGGTGTCCTAGTACATCTCTTAGGTACCGCTTCGTCGGCCCTCGACCATCCTACTGGAAGCGCACCATTTTCAACCATACCGAGGTTGTTCAAGACCTTGGCAAGCTTTGCCACCACGGAGACATCCTTCAATGACTGCCCGCTGCCAACTTTTACAACATAACTCTCCTTAGATTAAATCATAAGCCAAATGCTTTCTCTAGCATTTTGGCATAAGATAGTCCTTTAAAAAAAACAGAGTTTCTATGCAAGTAAGAATTTCCCATTGAGTTTGGTTTCACGAGACTCCCTTATTTTCAACCCAATCTTTCTCAATGAAAATCACAAATTGTGTATCTCGATGGTCCATCCCTCAATTACAACGAATTTTTAACTGGTTTCTAGATGATTTCGGGTCTTAGGGAAAACTTCTCTAAATCAGTCGATTATCCATTCTTTGTAATAATGAAGAAATGGGATTGGTCATGGACAGGCATATTATTGACCCACCTTTCTCTCGTGGACATGGTCTAGCACCGAATTACTCGAATTTATTCCTAAAGATATTTTTTAAAAATAATTTTCCATTTATCTGATAAATTAACTGCGATTTCTAATTATAAAGGTAAAATCCAAAATTATGAAAATTCATTCTTCCTTGGATATAATAGAACTATAAATAATTCTATTCATAAATAATGGAATTTAACAAGGATATTTGTTTTTCCCATGATCCTTTTTGTGAATATGCATATATCATTTATTTAAAATATTCATAGAGAGTTATACTAAAATATTATTTTCTCCATTTGGACCTAGGCATCAACATGCCCTAAATTATCTATGTAGAATTATGATGAAACTTTCTCTTTTGATAACGAAATTAATTTATGAATTTTTCCTAATTAAAAGTACGATGAAAATTCTACTTTTTGATCAATAAAAATACCCATGTATATACCATGAATATACCTATTTTGAAATATGACAAAAACTCCTCTTTTAATATTTAAAATGTTTTTTTCATAGAATATCATGAAAATTCCTCTTTTTGCATCTAGACTTTTATGCATGCACATATAAAAATGAATATAACAAAAATTTCTCTTTCCTCCATTTAAACATTTATGCATAAATACTATAAAATTATTTAAAAAACTATAACAAAAATCCTTCTTTTAGCATTAAAATTCTTGTCCATAGAATATGATGAGAATTCCTCTTTTTGAATTATCAAATTTATGCATAGAATTAAATTCATTTTTTTACAAGGTAAAATTTTTACCATAGCTTCGTTGCATTTTTTGAGAATACTCAAAAATTCTACTTTTAATATTTACTTCTAATTATTTAAAATATGGTGGGATTTTCTCTTTTAATCTAAAAATTCATTATGCATACCTAAGCATAATTACATTGAAACCTTTTATTTATTTTTAAAAATATCTCATTTTTCCATATGAAAATAATTACAAAAATGTTAGCATAAACTCTCTTTCAACTTAAAATGAATAATTATGAATTTCTAATCATAAAACAAGCTTGAATGAATTAATCCTCATTTTAATTAGAATAAAAATCATAAAAATGCTTAATCTCTATCTCTAGCTTGCTAAGCCCAGAGTTTTGATTAAGAAAATGAGATTAATACTAAGATTCATCCTTCCAAGAAGGATTAATCCATAAAGGTGAGTATTCTTACAAAAAGAGAGATTTACTACTAATGAAAAAAAATTATATTTAAGCATAAAAGATTAGCATTAATCCATTTAAACAATATGAATCACTAAAAGCTTGGTTTTAAGAAAAAAAACCATGAATTAAAATGCTTCCCAAGCATTAGAGAGGTTGGGAAGAAGATTACCATTCCAAAAAAGAGAAAACACCATTAATTTAAGGCTTACCCTTGGTTTTTGGCTTGATTCTTTAAGAAGAAGTGAAGCCTCCAAGAGAAAGCTTGGCCAACAAGATGAAGAGGGTAATCTCCAAGAGAGGATGAAGATTAGTGAAGCTCCAAATCTTCCCAAAGGAGAGACAAAAAAGAGGGATAATAAAATTACACTAAATTGAAGATTATATTAGCGTGTAAATACACAAAGATGAAAATACAAAGTATTAAATTTATAGGTGAGGGAGGCCACCAACCAAGTCCAACTGGGATCTAGAGGTTTCCAGCTTTAGTTTGATCCATTTTGGACAAGTTTTGGACCAGTTTGGCTCACTTTTTGATCCAATTTGAAAGAGGAGAGATGAAAATATCTTATTTTTTGAATTAAAAATGTGAAGTAATGATGGATTTTAGGCGCTTCCTTCATGAGCCCCCTCCCCCCTTCCTGATGTGTCAAAAATTTATTTTTTTACTATAATAAACCTCTTTTTTTAAAACTAATAAACCCTAGTACTAGTCAACTCTTCATCTTACGTGAGAATTTACTCATTTTTGAAGGATTTTCCTTTATTCTTTGCATTTTTGTTATTCCAACACTTGGATTAATCCTGTTGTCCCTTTAGAACACTCTTTCAACCTTTTTTTTTGAAAATGTGGACCCTTAGGCTAAGGTGTCTAATACACATATTCAATTAATTTCTAATGCATATTAGAAAACTCTTTTTGAACTTCTGTTTTTGGAGAATTCATCTTAAATAAAAGGGATAACTTTATATCCAAATATATCTCAAAACTGTATGTTTTCTTGCATTCTGAAATAGAGGATGATTACAGGGGACTGAGAGGAGAGCTTATACATCTTTTAGGGCTGAGAAGGAACCTTACATCCTGTCCCACTTGAAAAACTCCAAATGTCCTCATCTCTCGCAAAGTGGGGGTTGTCCTTTATCAGTTCTTGTTCTTTGTCCCAAGTGGCATCCTCTAAAGGATAGAACTTCCACGTGACTAGAAACTCTCTAAGGACTCTGTTCCTGAGAGCCTTCTCCCAAACATCAAGGATTTCTTCGGGTTGGCCTTGAGTCTGAGAAGTCAACTGTTCATCATCCACCACATGGCTCGGGCTGGGTACGTACTTTTTAAGTAAACTGACATGGAACACATTATGCACCTTGAGATGGGGAGATAGAAGAAGTTCATAAGTTAGATCTCCTACTTTCTTAGTAATGGTGTACAGCCCGCAGTATCTTGGAGATAATTTTTTGTACTTCCCTAGAGAGATAAAGAACTTCCCTTGGGTTGTGCACGAATGAAGACCATATCTGATTCTTCAAACACTCTCTCCGTTCTTTTCTTGTCTGCATACTGCTTTTTTTAATCCTAGGAAGCCTTAATATCTTTGCAGATTGCCTGCATTTGCTACTTCATATCATCAAACATATATCTGGATATCTCAACCCTGATCAATGGGTCTGGCCAAGTTAATGGTGTGAGGCAAACTTGTCCGTACAGAGCTTTGAAAGGACTCATCCCGATACTTCGGTGATAAGAGGCATTGTAAGAAAACTCTACTAGATGTAAGTAGCTTAGCCCCTTCTTGGGTTCTCTGCCGCCACAGCATGGCCAAAGAATATCTTCAATTACTTGGTTGACTCTTTCTATCTAGCCATCTATTTCGGGACGATAAGCAATACTGAGATCTAAGGAAGTTCCCACTGCTCCGAAGAATGCAGTCCAGAACCTTGATGTGAACTTAGAATTTTATCGCTCACTATTCGGTAAGCCATGCAGCCTAAAAATCTCCTTGAGAAAGACTCTGAAAATCCACTACGGAGTAGGTTTCTTTTATTGGAATCAGATGGGCAACCTTGGTTAATCTGTCAACTACCACAAAAATGGAGTTGTAACCTGATTGCATTGACGGCGGTAATCCAATAACAAAATCCATACTGATACATTCCCACTTCATTTGTGGAATGTCTAAGGGATGCAGCTTTCCTAGCATCTTAACCCTTTTTGCCTTGACTCTTTCACATGTTAATAAGCACTGACATACAAGATTGAGTACATCCCTTTTGAGTCATGGTGGCCAGAAGAATCTTTTCTTTACTACAGACATGTAGGTCTTTATGAACCCTGGATGTCCAGCTACTGGGCTATCATGAGCTCCCCTCAAAATTTTTCCCTTCGTTTCCTCATCATTAGGAATGCATAGCTGATTATTGTAAGACATGCATCCTTCATCCAATTTGTACCCAAGAACTAGACTCATTTCTTGAGGAGTCTTGCTTTCCTATATCATTAGGGTAGCAATAGGGGCAAAGAATTTATCCTACATGATCTTCTCTCTTGCTTCACTGATCAAAGGATTTGACACCAATGTTTGCAAGTAAGGAGGCTTTCCTACTACTGAGCGCATCGGCTTCTTTCTCCCTGGTCAGTACTTTATCTCAAAGTCAAATTCCTGTAGTGTAAGATTCCTCCTCAACCTGAATAATGAATAAGCTTTTACCTCAATCCCATCTAATCATTAATTTTTTCATTTTTGAATATAAGAAAATATTATTTTTCCTTGTTTTTACGTAGAGAGAAGAAAAATTCTAGAGAGAGGTAATTCAATATTGAGATATTTTTACATATAAAAACTCTCCTAATATCTAAAATATATTTTCTTGAAACTGAAGTTCAAAATAAATTCTCCAATGTGCATTAGGAATGAATTAAAAATGATATAAGGGACCTTAGCCTAAGGGTCTAGAATTTAAGAAATTTCTTGATTATGGTCCAATTAAGGTTCCTATTGTCTATTAGGATTAATCCATGTGTTGGGATGAGATAAATCCAATGAATAAAAGAAAATACCCAAAAATGAGTAAATGCTCACATAAGCTGAAGAGTTGACTGAGTACAAGGTTTATTAGTTAAAAATTAAGAGATATTTTAAAAAAATGATGAATTTTTGACACCTTGGTAAGGAGAGGGGCCCCTGTGAGGTAGGCGCCTCCTTCACATGTGTGGGAGGATTTTTATATCAAAAAAATTATGATATTTTTATCTCTCCTCTCTCTTGGATCAAGCTGGATCAAAAGGGGAGCCAAACTGGTCCAAATCTTGTCCAATTTCAGTTTCACTAAAATTGGAAAATTCTAGAACCTAGTTGGACTCAATTAGTGGCCTCCCTGACCTATAAATAGACCCTCATTCTTTTGTATTCTCATCTGTGAGCTATACCGTGCTAGTATTACATTAAAATAATCATATTTTCTATTATCCCTTAAAAATCCTCTACTTTTGGGGACCTTGGAGCTTCTCTCTCTCTTCAACAACTCTTGGAGCTCTCTTCTCCACTTGCTAAACCAATTGATTGGTTGGGGGTTTCACTTCTAGAAAAAGAAGCAAGCTAATCCTTGAGAGGTAAGAATGAATTTTATGGTTTTTTGTTAATATTCTTGAATGGCTTCTCTTTTGAACCCCTCTCAAGCTTGAGAAATTTCTAATTGGTTGTTTTAAATTTAAATCAAGCTTTCCCTAAGAATTTTAATGTGTAATCAAGAAAAAGTTAATCTTTATGCTTAATTAGAATGCTTTTTTATGTATATCTCTCTCTCTAAAAAAAAAGTCATTTCTATGGCTAATTCTTTAGCAAAAGAATGCTTCTCATTGATAAATTCTAAATTCAAAATCAAACTCTAAGCTTGTTAAGCTAGAGAATAAGAAAATGTTATTTTTATGCTTTTATGTTAAAAAAATAATGGTTAATTCTTTTAGAATTTTTATAAGTAGTTAAAAACTACTTTAATTGATTCTAAATGAGAAAGAGATAATCCTATCAATTTGGAAAAAGAGGAATAATGAAAATAGTTTAATCTAGTAGAATAATCATAATTAAGTTTATGATTATGGTTAAAATTATGTTTCAAATTCATACTTTAGATTTAATTTTAAGAATAGATCTTCTATCATATTTGCATTACAATGTTTTATTCTTTTAAGAAAAATTAAAAATTATCAGTAATAGCAGCGAAGCTATGAATTTTTTTTTAGAAAATAATACATATCTTATTTTATGCGTAATGATAAAAGATGACTTCCTACCATATTCTAGGATTGGACATCCTATGTAAAAAGAATGATTTTTATCATATTCATGAAAAATAAATTTTTAGTATTTATGCATAAATGGTTAATTAAAAAGAAAAGAAGAACTTTTATTTTTATGCAAAAAGAGGAATTCCCATGATAATTGAAATACAAGTAATTAAATGGTAAAAGAGAAATTTTTGGCATATTTAAAATAATGGATATTTTTATTTAAAAGAGAAATTTTAGATAAATTTATTTTATGTATAAGAAATTTTAAATGATAAAAGAGGAATTCCCATGACATTTAGAATTCAATCATTTAAATACAAAAAGAGAAATTTTATGCATATTCAAAAAAATAGATATTTTTATTTAATTAAAAGAAGAATTTTTATGGTATTTTAAGTAGAGAAAGGTTTAAATTAAATTTTGGTGACAAAAGAGGAATTTTCACCATAAATCCACCTAGAAAATTAGGGTTGATAGAAAGAATATTCTTGGATATTTTATGTGGATAAATCACCAAATTGATATTTACCCAAAATTAGATTAATGGAAGAAGAGTATTTTTTAAAAAATTCGATATTCTCTTATAGAACCATAGTCTATTATGGTTAGGAAGGAATGAAATTCATAAAGTTGGAATTTTCCTTATACGGTTAGAAGTTTAGTAGATTTTTATCTGAAGAAAATCCTTATGAATCAAAGTTAGAAGTAAACCGAATAATTTTGGTTAGACCACGACTGTGAGAGGGGCGGCCAGTAAACTACTTGCCCATCTCTCGAATCTGAATCAAGCAAAAACCTCGTGAGACCAATTCCAATTCTTGACACAAAGAATAGATTACCGTTGAATTAGCATAGTTTTCTCTTAGTTGAAAATTCAGTCAAATGATGGGTAGATTACCCTGATGAGAGATCAATGATTCTCATTAAGAAAATCCGGAGTAAGGGAAAAAGGTTTTGAGGAACCAATCTCGAACCAGGAATTCTATTTGCATAGAACCTCTGTTTTCTTAAAAGGATTGTTTTATGCCAGAATGCTGGTGGAGGAAGCATTTGGTATGTGATTAGCTAAGGAGAGACTCGTTATTTTGCTAGGGAGTCATTGAGGGACGTCGCTCGCGGGCAAAGCTTGCCAAGGTCTTGATCAGCCTCGGTATGGTTAAAATGGTGCGCTTCCGGTTACAATGGGCGAGGACCAATGAAGCGGTCCCTGAGTGAAGTGCTAGGACACCTAAGTAGGATCCTAGAGGGTTCTGACCAAGTGATGCACGGGCTCGCGGTTGTTAGGACACCCATGCGGACGTCGAGGAAGGTACGGAGGAACTTAAAAGAATGACTTTTGATATTGGATCTCATTGGTTGACCAGCTGGTCTTCAACGGAGAGTCAGGATGATATATTTTGTAAAACAATGGACTCAATATTTAGGAGGATTATGATCAGTAATACTATGATTTCATTGATAGATTGTTTTAAAGACAATCAAATCTGTTATAATGGCAATTTCATATTGGGTGTGTAAGTTGTACGCCTAGCTTAAATTTTGCTTGAAGTGCCGGCTAGGGGCCTGGGAACTCTTTTCAACACCATATTGAGGAATATGGAAATTTTCCACAAGTTTGGGACACATGGTCAAAAGTTTGGATTAACCATAACTTGAACACCACTAATCCAAAATGAGTGCTTTATAGCTCTTTAGATTCCATTTTTCAAGCGCTTTCCAACGATAGGTCATATGATAGGGTTTTGAGAAACTTACAAATATGTTATCTATGTCCCCTTTTTTAAGTATTCAAAAATAGGAATTGGGAAATTCCCAAATTCACTAATATGGTGTTTTTCCTTGTCGGTCGGTACTTGGGCAAAACATAATTAATGTTTTACAAAGGAATCCCACCAATACAGTGGTTGGGCGGTTGGCTAAGCTGATCGAGGGATTCCTGCGATACAAATAGTTATGATTAAGTTACGTTAGTTAGATTAAGTCTCCTAGAAGACCCTTGTTCTCTAGGAGGGAATCAGCACGGCTGTGCCTCGTTAAAGGAGGAAAAAATCGATAATTCTATGGACCAAGTGTAAGTCTCTTCTTTGATTTGACCCAGTGTGTGGATCCCTACCCTACGCAGCAAGAGGCTGATGCTACTTCCGCCACCAGGGCATCGCGGAGGGGGCATTGCAGAGGGGGCAAGGGTCTCACAGCTGGTATCAGAGCTTTGTTGAAAGCTAATAAAAAGAAAAAATGAATTCTTATCAGAAATTTATAATAAAAACTCAGAAAGAGCATTTACGTATTGTATTTTCATTCCTTAAGCTTCATTAATGAAGATTTTTAATCAAAGAGTTTGGTTTTATAGATGAAAGTTCCACACTTATTCGATATTCCTGATCTCAACCCAGTCACAAGATATGACTGCTTTCGCCTTCGAGCATATCATCTCTTCCGTTGAACGAGCCGAGCCAGACTCGCAAGCCATTTCGAGGATTTATATTTCCAAGACCCAACGGAGAGACGACATCACAAGTGGTTTGCAGAGCAGTATGTCCACCCCTCTTGTGCGACCAGCGCATGATGCTGAGGGATA
The DNA here is from genome assembly GCF_041138505.1 of Cibotium barometz. Lineage (NCBI taxonomy): Eukaryota > Viridiplantae > Streptophyta > Polypodiopsida > Cyatheales > Cibotiaceae > Cibotium > Cibotium barometz. The sequence continues at coordinate 24,641,259 of NC_141097.1, forward strand.
ATATCTTGTTGGGCCATGATTCTGATGAGGCTAAAAGTGATTCATGGTGCTATTTTATATCACCCTACACCTCGAGATTTCAGACTTTCCTGCCATATCTACAGACTTCTTAGCCACTTTATTCCAAAGGAGAAGATAGTAGCTCCCTTGGCATTAAGGGAACATTTATATTAGGGCATGTCTGTAGCCCAGTATCGCCGTCTTATGCATTTCCCAAGGAGGTTTTGACTTTTTGGAGCCGAGATTCTCTATGACATATTGCAACATTTATATAAATAAAGAAATGTTTTATGGAAAAATTTCCTGTTGTATAAGTGATTGTTTATTATATGACGAATTGATGAAGCAAAATCTGCTACTCGGCGGACATATATCATAGATCTCCAATAAGATCATTTATCTTGTTTAAGAAATTATTTTCCAAACCTCTTAAATCTTAGGATCTCATTGACGAAATCAAAATAAAAATTTAATAATGTATCATTTTTTTGGCAGAATTATGAGGCGAGGGAACCATGGCCGACAGCTAGATCCTCTCTGATGAGGAAGAGCTTGACCCCAATGTTCGCAAGGCTCTTCACAGAACTTAGCCAGGACCCTTCAGAGAACTTGGGCGAGGCTGTGGAGAAGTGGGTTGAGGCCATGGAGGAATATTTTGATGTCACCGGATACAACGAGAGGAGCAAAATGGCTCTCGCTAGGTTGATGATTGTGGAAGTAGCCAGGGTGGCATGGATAAACCATTGTGACACCAACCATCTGGATAGGAATACCCAGTCTTGGAACGATCTCAAAGCTTATCTAAGGAAGAGATTTTGTCCCCCCGGATTTTTAGAAACCAAGATGAATGAATTCTTAGAGCTAAACCAAGGGAGTAAATCTATTGAAGAATATCATCAGGCATTTTCTCTTCTCCTCAAGTACTCACCACCGCTACACGAAGAGAAACTTATGGGGCCAGGTTCATTTGGGGAATGAACGAACCTTTAAACACCCTAGTCAAGAATGCCAAGCCAGTTTCCATGGCTGAAGCTATAAGAATGGTGAAGGACTTCGCCAAAGCCTTCATCATTAAAGTCCTGCCAAAGCCAGTTCCCTCATCTTTCAAGAGATTCCAGACACTGGGAAGTTCTTCCAACCTTCCGCCTCCAAAGAGACACCAAGATCCCAACCAAAATTAAGAGTCAGGAAGTTTTAGGAATGAAGGAAGATCTTTTCCTCAAATCTCTTTCTCAGGAACTCCGGCTCTTTCAAGAATGCAGAGGGAAGAGCTTCGAAGTGAGAATAGGTGCTTCGGATGTCAGGGGTTTGGGCACCAGCTCAAGGATTGCCCATCTCCTTCTATGGGCCAAGGAAGCCAGGGTCCCAGAGTTCGGAGACAAACTCCTTCGTATCAGTCTAATCAGGGTCCCCCATGCCAAAATCAAGGCAACTCCAAAAGACTTCCAGCTCAACCTACAGCCTCCATGTAAAGTAATCCCTCCTAGAATTGGGAAAACCAAAGAGAGAGAGAATCTCGAGGATTGATGAACTTCTGGATCGGTTAAGTGGGACCCAAATGTTCACAAAGATAGATCTCAAATTCGCGTACTACCAGATCAGAATCAAGGAGCAGGACTTCCTGAAGATAGCATTCAATACTCGCTATGGGCATTATGAGTTCACAGTCATGACATTTGGATTGACTAATGCCCCAGTGACGTTTAATCCTCTTATGCATGATATTCTCATAGAATACTTGGATGAATTTGTTCTGTCTTCTTTGATGATATCTTGGTATACTCAAAGAATGTTGCAGATCATGAAGATCATGTGTGCAAGGTCCTGGAAATCCTAAGGAAGCACCAACTCTTTGCAAAAAAGAGCAAGTGTTCTTTCTCTATTGACCAAGTGGAATACTTGGGATTCATAGTGTTTAAATTTGGGATTTCTCCTGACCTTGCAAAGATCCAAGCAGTTGTAGATTGGCCGGAACTAAGATGGTAAAGGAAGTCAGAGGATTCCTAGGATTAACTGGATGGTATAGGATCTTTATACCCAGGTATGCTCAGATAGCCTCCCCTTTAATAACTAACCTTCTCAAGAGGAATACCCTATTTGAGTGGTCTACTATGTGTCAGAGTGCCTTTGATAAGCTGAAGATAGCCTTAGTAACCAAACTTATCCTTAAATTGCCAGATTTTACTTTTGAGGTAGTTACTGATGCCAGTGGGTTTGCCTTAGGCAGTGCTCTTATGCAGGAAGGTCATGCAGTGGCCTATGAATCCAGGAAACTCAGAACACATGAGAGAAATTATGCCGTCCATGACTTGGAGTTACTCTGAGTAGTTTATGCTCATTATCTTTTGGGTTAGAGGTTCACCTTGATGAGACAGATCATCAAAGTCTGAAGTGGATCTTTACCCAAAGGGATCTTAACATGCGTCAAAGGAGATGGATGTAGACCCTGCAGGAATTCGATTTTGGAATCAAGTATCGGCCAGGGAAAGAAAGGGAGAGAATCATGCAGGACAAATTCTTTGCCCCTATTGCTACCCTTTTGATGCAAGAAATCAAGACTCCTTGGGAAATGAATTCAGTTCTTGGGTACAAATTGGATGAAGGATGCATGTATTATAATAATCGGCTATGCATTCCCAAAAATGAGGGAATAAAGGGAAGGATTATGAGAGAAGGCCATGATAGCCTGAGAGCTGGACATCTAGGGTTTATAAAAACCTATATGTCTATTAAGAAAAGCTTCTTCTAGCCAGGACTCAAAAAAGATGTACTTGATCATGTGCGGCAATGCTTAATGTGTCAGAGAATCAAGGCAGAGAGAGTCAAGATGCCAGGGAAACTACAGCCTCTAGACATTCCACAAATGAAGTGGGAATGTATCAGTATGGACTTTGTCACTCGTTACCTTCAATACAATCAGGTTATAACTCCATTTTTGTGGTAGTTTTGACAGACTAACCAAAGTTGCCCATCTGATTCCAATGAAAGAGACATACACTAGAGTGGATGTTACCAAAGTTTTCCTTAAATAGATCTTCAGATTGGATGGCTTACCCAGGAGGATAGTAAGTGTGATAGAGATCCCAAGTTCACATCAAAATTTTGGATTGCATTCATTGAAGTAGTAGGAACTTTCTTGGATCTCAATACAACCTATCACTGCGAAATAATTGGCCAGACTGAAAGAGTGAATCACGTAATAGAAGATATCCTTCAGTCATGCTGGGGTGGCAGGGAGCCCAAGAAGTGGTTAAGCCATTTGAATCTGGTTGAATTTGCTTATAATGCTTCTTATCACTGAAGCATTGGGATGAGCCCTTTCAAAGCTGTGTATGGACAAGATTGCCTTACACCATTGACTTGGTTTGACCCATTGATTAGAGTCGAAATGTCTAGACAAATGCTTGATGACATGGACCAACAAATGCAATCAATCCGTAATATTAAGGTAGCCCAAGATAGGCAAAAGCAGTGTACAGATAAAAAGAGATCAGAGAGAGAGTTTGAAGAATCAGATGTGGTCTTCATTCTAGTACGACCAAAAAGAAGTTCCTTATCTTTAGGTAAGTACAAGAAGCTCTCTCCCAGATACTGTGGACTATATGCTGTTATAAAGAAAGCAAGTGATCTAGCTTATAAACTTCTTCTACCTCCCCATCTCAAGGTACATAATGTATTCCACGTCAGTTTGCTTAAGAAATATGTACCCAGTCCAAAACACGTGCTTGATAATGAACAATTGATTTCTCTGACTCAAGGCCAGATGGTACTCCAACCTGAAGCAACCTGAAGGCCGGATGGTACTCCAACCTGAAGCAATCCTTGACGTTCGGGAGAAAGTTCTTAGGAGAAGAGTCCTCAGAAAGTTCTTCCCTCTAGAACATGCTACCTAGGAGAAACAAGCAAAGTTGGCAAAAGATTACCCCACTTTGGGAGACGAGGACATCTCGTGTTTTTCAAGTGGGAGAGGATGTAAGATTCCTCACGTTTTTCAAGTGGGAGAGGATGTAAGATTCCTCCTCAACCTGAATAATGAATAAGCTTTTACCTCAATCCCCTGTAATCACTCCCTATTTCTGAATATAAGAAAATATTAGTTTTCCTTGTTTTTGCCTAGAGAGAAGAAGAATTCTAGAGAGAGATACAATTGTGATATTTTTATCTCTCCTCTCTCCTAGATCAAACTGAATAAAAAAGGGGAGCCAAACTGGTCCAAATCTTTTCCAAATTTGGTCAAACTGAAGCTGGAAAATTCTAGAAGCCGGTTGGACTCAGTTAGTGGCCTCCCTCACTTATAAATAGATCCTCATTCTTTTGTATTCTCATCTATGAGCTATACCATGCCAGTATTACATTAAATATCATATTTTCTATTATCCCTTAAAAATCCTCTACTTTTGGGGAGCTTGGAGCTTCCATCTCTCTTCAACAACCCTTGGAGCTCTCTTCTCTCCAATTTCTAAACCAATTTATTGGTTGGGGGCTTCACTTCTAGAAGAAGAAGCAAGCTAATCCTTGAGGTAAGAATGAATTTTACAATTTTTTGTTAATATTCTCTTCGGAACCCCTCTCAAGCTTGAGAAGTTTCTAATTGGTTGTTTTAAATTCAAATCAAGCTTTCTCTAAGAATTTTAATGTGTAATCAAGAAAAAGTTAATCTTTATGCTTAATTAAAATGCTTTCTTATGTATATCTCTCTCTTAAAGTTTGTTTTTATGTTATTCCAAAAGAGTAATTCCCATCGTTTGTGCATTCTAAAAGAAATATTCTAATTACTCCATGTACATATTCACCTATGAATATGCATGGATATCACTGATATTAATTATTAAAATTGATTTCTATGCAAAGAAAGATGCATAATGGAAATTGTTTTGTTACAAAAGTGTTACTTTCATTAAATTTAATTTCTATGCATAGATAGATGCATAATGGAAATTTGTTTTTATTATAAAAGTGTTATTTTCTTTAAATTGATTTTATGCATAGAAAGATGCATAAAGGACTTATTTTTATTTTCAAAAGTGTTATTCTCATTAAAATTGATTTTATGCATAGATAGATGCATAAAGGATTTATTTTTATTTCAAAAGTGTTATTCTCATTAAAATTGATTTTATGCATAGAAAGATGCATAAAGGATTTACTTTTATTTCAAAAGTGTTATTCTCATTAAAATTGATTTTATGCATAAATAGATGCATAAAAGTATTTTTTATAAAAGTGTTATTCCCACTAAAGTTAATTTTTATGCATAAATAGATGCATAAAAGGATTTTTTATAAAAGTGTTATTCCCACTGAAGTTGATTTTTATGCATAAATAGATGTGTAAAGAATCTTTATATCAAAATTAAAATTCTCTTAAATTCTATGTTTAAATTCTATGAGATAGATGTGAATGAATGGATGGATGGATGTGATGTGAATCAGATAGATGTGAATGAATGGATGGATAGATGTGATGTGAATAGAGGTGATGAGATGTGAGGTGAATAGAGGTGATGAGATGTGAGGTGATGAGATGTGAATGAATGGATGGATGGATGTGATGTGAATCAGATAGATGTGAATGAATGGATGGATAGATGTGATGTGAATAGAGGTGATGAGATGTGAGGTGAATAGAGGTGATGAGGTGTAATGTGAATCAGATGGATGCGAATGAATGGATGGATGGATGTGATGTGAATAGATGTGATGAGATGTGAGGTGAATAGATGTGATGTGAATCATATGGATGTGAATGAATGGATGGATAGATGTGATGTGAATCATATGGATGTGAATGAATGGATGGATAGATGTGATGTGAATGATATGGATGTGAATGAATGGATGGATAGATGTGATGTGAATGAATGGATGGATGGATGTGATGTGAATAGAGGTGATGAGATGTGAGGTGAACAGATGTGATGTGAATCAGATAGATAAGAATGAATGGAGGAGATGTGATGTCATGTGAATCAGGATGTAAATGAATGATATGGGATGTGAGTGGATATATGTGAAAGAATGGATGTGAATGTGTATGTGAAGAATGGATGTGGATATGTATGTGAAAGAATGGATGTGGATGTATGTGAAAGAATGGATGTGGATGTGTATGAGAAAGAATGTGATGTGGATGTGTATGTGAAAGAATGTGATGTGATGAAAAGAGATGTGATGTGACATGAATATATGTAGATGTGAAGTGATAGATATGAATGTATGAATAGATGTGGGTAGTCTACAGGTGAACGATTGGATGGATGTGGATGAATGAAATGAGATGTGTATGAATGAGATATAATGTGCATTGATGTGGAGCAATGTAGAAGGACGAGAGTTCGTTATAGAAACTGTATTTATGACCTGTTTTTAAATGACTGTTTTATGTTAAGAATGTTGGGGAAGCATTTTGACCGTCTTGTGAATGAGGTCATGGAGACCTAATGTGATAAAGTTGCAACAGCTAACGGAGAGTCAATGGAGGATGTCTCGCGTAGCAAGGTCAGTTGAGGTCTTGGACCAACCTCGGTTCGATTTAAATGGTGAGCTTCTGGTACGGTGGATGAGGGACCAAGGAAGCGGCCTATGAGTGAAGCGCTAGGTGACCCTGCGAAGGATCCTAGAGGGTGCTGACCATATAGTGCTTGGGCTCTGGGTTACCAAAGATACCCACACGTGCCTTGGGGAAGATATTGGAACAAGGAGTAAGAGTTGTTTTTTGAATTCGGGCATGGATCTGGTTGATTGACCTTGCTGGTCCTCAATGAATGAGTCCATGGCTCTTTTATATGGATCTGTGGTGGTTGATCTTGCTGATCTTCATCAACGGAGATTTCATTTTGATATGTGAATATATTGCCGAGTACTATGAGCTTATAGGAACCATCGAAAAGGCCCCTGTGAGTGGACAAGTGGTGAGCGTTCTGGTTGCCAATGATGCCATAGGTACACCGATGAAGGAATGATTTAAAATTAGGATTTAACCGGAGATTTTGAGGATTATGATCAGTGACACTATGATTTCATTAAATACAACTGAATCTGTGAAAAAGGCAATTTTATATTGGGTGTGTAAGTGGTGTGACTAGTTTTAAGTTTGCATGAGTATCCGGCTAGGGGGCCTGGGAACTCTTTTCCTTGGTACTACCCAGAACAAAACCTAACCAAATTCTTAATTGAATCCCATCACTACAGTGGTTGGGTGGTTGGCTAATCCACGGGACTGAGGCTGGACTGATGGATCCGTGAATTGAGACTCAATTATGTTATGGTACGATAGATGAAGTAAATCCCGGATAAAAATTGTTCTATGGAAAAGAATCAACAGCTGTGCCTCTCAATGCGGAAAAAAGTGTTGGTCTCTATGATCCAAGTGCAATCTTTTCCTTAATCTGACTATGGGACTTACGGGTTTGGTCAGATCAGTTCAGTTAGTTAAGGCTTTTGATTACGTTAGAGTAAAATTATCATGGAGGAATCGCTCATGCTTTCCGAGCAATGGAAGTTTTTTCGGGTTCGGTTTTAGAAGAACCAATGGATTAGTCTCTTGTCCTGATATCCGTGGGCGAGGCCCAGAGTGAGGGACCCTGTGCAAGAAGTGCTACTACCGCTACTAGCACCCCTGAATTCATTACGCGGTGGGGATAGGGTTCTCTCAATTATGATGATGATGATTATATTGATATCTTAGATCATTATACTGACATAGTGGATGATGTCTTTGACATTTTGAGGATGCTACTTGGGATGATAGCATTGGTTCACTCTTACCCTTGCATGATGCTTACCTTGAGATATGTTCTTTTGTCTCCTACAGATGTCGACATGAGCCTATGTTCTTTAGAGCTAGGACATTTTACTTCGGATGTATTCTTCACCAGTATAGTTTTTGGATATGTGGCTCGACATTCAAATGCACCTACGACATATCTCAGTCTTAGCCTACACGATGGCTCTTGGATCGTTTGACATTTTGGCCAGGAGTTTCTAGCTTTTTTGGTGGATACCTTTCGTGCCAGATTTCCATTGCGATCGTGAGGATGGACTTATGAGTTTTCCTTTCGACCCTAAAGCTACTATTTCTTTGGAGTTGACCTTTCCTTTTGATCTAGGAGCTACTACCATCTAAGCTTTGAATGCATATGCCTTTTCTTTGGGCATGACCACCCTTTGATTTCAAGGATGAAATAATTGTAGGAGGGGATGGTTTGTAATGAAGTAGTTTTCATTCTCGGGGGGTGCACCTCAAAATATGTAAGTCTACCACGTGCGATCATTAGGTGGGGTTTTTTTAATCCAAAATATTGGGTAAATTTACAGAAATACAATTACAAGTGGGGTATTTTAATTGTACTTTGGAAAAAAACCGTAAGTTTATAAAGAAAAAGGGGTAGTTTTATTAGCTCAAAATTCACAGATAAGGGGATTTTTAAATACCGCTTGAACGCACGTCATAGGAGGGGCTTCCATATAGTGGACCCCCTGAGTTTTCATTGCACATGCACATGGGGAATGGGGCCTAGGCACTTTGGCTTAGGGACATTTACATGTGTAATTTTGGGGGGCCTTGGACTATATTAGGTAGGCTTATGGAAATTTTACCTTTTGATCATTTACACTTTCATGAGTACACTTACTCTTTGGAGCTCTATGCTTCCATGGTGAACTTCTCCGTCTTGGAGAAGTTATGTGTGTACTCCATTATGAGTGCAATCGGTGCTACTCCCTATGATGAGTGTGGGACATGTGTGTACTCCATGCTAATGAGTGCAACCCTATGATGAGTGGGACATGTGTGTACTCCATGCTAATGAGTGCAACCCTTAGGTTCCCTTCATTGCAACATTCAACGAGGCTGATGATACACCAAGGTGTGCATAATATGCGATCCAAAAAGGAACTTCAAGAGCTACCCCATTAATAGGACTAATGAGCTTGTTAAGGAGCCAGTATTTGATTTATCAAAATTCAAATGAATATCATGAAGTGTCTTGTAATGGATGCAGTGGTGAGAACACCAAGTACAATGGAAAATCAAATCGGACTGATGGAGCTTGGAAGTCTTTTATAAGAAATGCAACCTCTCATTCAAGCACACAGGCAAAGGCTTCCAGAATCTATATACTTTGAACTCTTTTGAGGGAACTTTTTTCCATCTAGTGTTATTATTTCTTTTTTCCAACTTAGGTTTAAGAGAATGGTTAAGGCTTCAAAGCATGGTGGTCACTCTCAAGTGGTGCAGAGACAAGCATACTGGAGCTGGAAAGACAATGTGCATATGAATTCTTTCACGTGAGTAGATTCCAAGGACAAGGGAAAAAAGACCATGAGTGTTGCTATGTATTTAAGATGTCAATCATTGGACCATCATCAGGTGGTGTCAACCTTGTGAGTAGGATGTATCACTATGGGAATGGAGATTTGAGGTAGGCCTCGATATACTTTGACCATGTACGTAGGGTTGAAGGGAGGACCACAATGGCAACACATGTTTATGACCCTAGGTATACTTTGCGATATAACTTATACAATGTCCATGCTCTACTAAGATTTTACATGTACTCATACACTGAAGTACATACTTCAGTGTGCAGGAGCTTATGACAATTGCCACTTGTTGGAAAAATTAAAGAGGAAGACATGGATGCACAAGAAATCTTTTAGTAGATGCTTAATGAGGTAGTGGAGTAAAAGGGGCTACCAAACCTAGACTTTGCCAACTTCATGGGGAAGACGAGGCTCAAACAAGAAATCTTTTAGTAGATGCTTAATGAGGTAGTGGAGTAAAAGGGGCTATCAAACCTAGACTTTGCCAACTTCATGGGGAAGACGAGTCCCAAACAAATTAGAGGGTTGTGAAGTCTATTGACGATGGCAGGCTAGATAAGAGAATGGAGGGCAAAGAAAGATCATGCTTGTTTCATTGTTGGGAACAAGCATGATGCAGTAGACAGACCTGGCCAATGCACTACTTCAAAGTGTAAAAAGGCAAGCATTTAGTAACAAGGGAAGAATTTAGGATCTCATCCAAGCATCACAAAGTTATTAGAGAGGTTTGCGAACAAAAGTGGATTATCACCTAGGCCCAACTGAACAAGTAGGTTGGTGGGAGAAACAGTTCAAGGAACTCCTATGTTCCACGTTCCCAATGTCATGGTACCAATAAGATAGTGCATAGTAAGTGGCATCCACAAAATATAATAAATGAGGATGGAAATAGCTCCCATAGGCTAGAATATGTTATAGAGAATAAACCCCAAAAGGCTAAAGGAAAAAAAACTTGATTTTCTCCCATAACAACAAACAAACAGAGGTGTGCAAAGAGAGGAGGAGGAGAGAATGCAAAGAGTGTGGAAAGTAGAAATTCATGATACAATATGGGCAATTTGTCGCATGAAAATAAATAGCAAAGTCACTTGTCAAGCATGGCTAGGTGGCCAAGTAGGGAAATGTAGAAAACAAATCAAACAGTCAAGAAAGGGAGTCCCGACAAAAACGCGAGTGGACTAGTCAACAGTGTAGATAGTTCATGTGGTTCTACAATACAACATGGACCACAAATGGTCCATATGAGCACAATCACAAACGCACCTGTGTGGTCTCCAAGTGTTTGGCCAGATTAGAACGACACAAACCTTACAAGTGACAAGGTGCAAGCTTAGAAGGAGTTGGGTTTGTTCTATAGAACGAGGGTTTACCAACAAGAAGAGAACACAACAAGAGGCACAACCTCAAGGTATAGATTAGGAGTGCCATAGATAGCAACCAAGAGGATAGATAATTCTCTCACTTTGTTAGCTCAATAATTACAAAAAGGATTATGAATAAAATGGAGCATGAGGTGTTTGTAGTAGAGACTGATTCTTTGATGATGCAAGGTGAGAGATATGATGTCACAATTGCAAAGCTATCTGACTGTACATATGTAGATTTTTAGATGAGCAGGTGACAAATGTCTGTTTGTTGCATGTAAGCACATATATTTTGTCTATCTACATGTCCTTGGCCTCGATGTAAACAATAACATATTTATACACCAACCACATCTCAAAAAGGAAGATGGCCAAAATTTTGGGTGCAAAAAGGTCTATGCCAATGTAAGCACGATGTGCCCTAGGAAGAGTTGTGTCTATCTCTTTTTGAAAATAGGGTGGCATTATGGGAGGACTTCCAGTGTCATGATCAACAAAAGCCATCGGATTGTTTTGTTCTATTTCTATTTCTGTCAAGTTTTTTAAAGGTTTTGGATTTCTTGACTTGCGTGTCTTCGCACACTGTCTAGAACTTATGAAGTAGTCTTTGAATTTTTTATTTATTTTTTAAACAAATAATTTTGAAAGATTTTACCATGTAGCTAATTGGGAAATGTGTGTCTTTCAAACGACCTTGTGAACAGTGTACTGATAATTGACTTTCATTACTATTAACCATAAAAATATAATTCACTTTTTCTTTTTAAAAAATAACAAGTGTTTACCTCGTAAAAAGGGTAGTATCATGTGCACTCTCTCTCTCTTCTGCACTCTCTTTGAGATTGAAAGCACCAAAAAAAGGAGAGGTGTTCCTTTAATCACTCTAACACCATATTAGTGAATTTGAGAATTTCCCAATTTCCATTTTTGAATACTTAAAAAAGGGGACATGGATAACATGTTTGTAAGTTTCTCAAAACCCTATCATATGACCTATCGTTGGAAAGTGCTTGAAAAATGGAATCTAAAGAGCTATAAAGCGCTCATTTTGGATTAGAGGTGTTCAAGTTATGGTTAATCCAAAATTTTGACCACGTGTCCCAAACTTGTGGGAAATTCCCATATTCCCCAATATGGTGTTCTCTTTTTTTTGTATGCGCAAAAAAAAGATAGGTGTTCCTTTAATTAGTACTTTCTGTATGCAAAAAAAAAGGAGAGGTCCCTCATTGAATGAGATTAAAAAAAATGGAGAGGTCCCTATTGAAAGTGAAAAAAAAGGGGTCTCTATGAAAGTGAATCTACTGCCTCCACATTAGAGGAAATTTGGACTCAAATTGGGCCCTTTAAGGATTGCTGCACATTCTCTCTCTGCAGAGGGAATTCTTGAATATGCAAAATTGCCCATCATACTATATATCATTGGAAATGTCTCGAAGAGTAGATTCCAAATGTCCAAACTCTGCTCACTTCTGAGTTGATTTGCAAAAAAATTACCATGAGCCAATTTTTGCAGAGAGGGAATGTGTAGCAATCCTTAAAGGGCCCAATTTGAGTCCAAATTTTCCCTAATGCAAATTTCGAGTTGATATGCTCAAGTTATGCATTAAGATAGATTCTAACAACTTTGACACTTATGTTACATCTACCACCTTTGATAAATTTGGATTTGATATGTTTAAGTTATGCCTTCCAATGTTTGTGTCATCCATGTAACTAGATGTCAATTACATGGCTGTCACGATCGTTGGAATCTACCTTTTAGTGGGCAAGGCATAACTTGGACATATCAACTCCAAATTTATCAGAGGTGGTATATTTAAAATATACTTTTCAACAAGTGCCAAAACAATATGTCATATGTGGGGGTTTTGATGTAAGATACATAAGGTTCACTAACCACAACAATCCCTTTTTTTCTAGTAAAGTGATGACATGGCCCTTCTTAGAGGGTCCTTTTTTTAGTCCAAATTTTGCCTAATTCTTAGAAGGCTGATGTAGGCTGTCATTATATGGTCAAGCTCTTATATCAGGCCTTTATTGAGAGTTCAGGTGTTGGTGCCATTTTGACTCATTTGAGCTCGTGGTGCAGTCTAGAATCCAAACCATTATGACTATTGAAGGTTTTCCCAAGCACTCCCCCTACGATCCAAAGGGGGGTTTGTTGGGATTCAGAGCCTTATGTGTGAACACTCCCTACAAGTGTGTATGCGTGTGTGAATGCACGCTTAGGTGTGGATAGGATAAGTGTGCCATGTGTCACTCATCCAGTGTGTGTGTGAGATTTTAGTGGGTCAAAAATAAGGTTGCATGCCTATAAAAGCATTATGCTTGGTGAAGGTTAACACATCAATCAATCAAGTAATCATTGAGTCGTGAAATACTCCCTCCCTCTCTCTCTCTCTCTCTCTCTCTCTACTCTCTAAAGGAATGCTCACCATTCCTAAGCCATTCCAAGGACAAAATCCAAATTAAGGAGAGAGATATGTGAACCACATTGGTTAACATTACCTTTTCGAATGCGTAGGTGCTTTTGAGCCTCACTTTTATAACCATGCTAAGCACTTTATTATATGTTACAACTATTGGGATGCCAATCTTAGTATATGTAAAAATCCACCTAGAAATTGTAATATAGAGAGCTTAGGAGAATCTAGTCACATTTGGAATATGCACCCTAAATGTTTGTGGGTGACATGTAACATAAACCCAAAGGGCATTTATATTACACATTTTCAAGGAATGAGAAAGGGCATGGGATAAATATTGTACAATGGATTGAAAATTTTGAAAAGAAAAATAGATTGGCTTGCTTTTAGAAAAGTGGTACTTTACATGAGAGAAATATATATATTTAAGAGTCTTTTTTTATTTTTCATTTTGTAATATTGGATTATTTTAAAAAGTTTTCATTTTGCAAGAGTGTTCATAATAAAGGTACAAAAGTGTGACTTTAATGGTGAATAGTAAAAGAGTGTTCATTTTGCAAGAGTTTTCATTTTGTCATAATAAATGTACAAAAGTGTGACTTTAATGGTGAATAGTAAAAGAAACCGTTTGCTCATTGTAATCACTCATAATAATTAAGTGGCTAATTGAAATATACCCTTCGGAAGAAAAATGATTGATGCCATGGATAGACCAACCTTTCACTTCTGCAATTTCTGAATTAAATTCATACCTTTGACCACAGCAATTGCTGAGATAATTTCATTGCACATTCTAGGATGTATACAAACTTTATATTTACAATGCTATGAGAAGGAGATTTTCTGCTGGAGCTGGAGTTTGTCGATGGCCGTTTGGACGAGGCGCTCCATGGTGAGGTGGTGGAAGGCGACGCCAATGGCGCCGGAGAAGGTGGCGTAATTCTCCAGGTCGGAGGCAGTGGCGGACACGCTGTCCACATAAGATACAAAGTTGTTTCTCTCAAACAAGGGGAGAAAAGAGGCCGAGTCAGCGTCCACCAGCGCCGCCACCAGCTCCAGGCAGAAGCGCCGCACTCGTGGCAGCTTCATAGAAGGCTCCTGGTGGGCGTCCAGCACATTCCCTACCATCACCACCACGTCTTCCTTCGTACACCCACCACCAGAGAACAAAGCTTCTACCTCCTCTGGTCTCAATAATGGCAGTGTCTTGGACGCTAACCCTATTGCTGCCTCCTGTGCTCTCTCGTGCTCCTTATCCATCACCATCACCAGCTTCATCACCTGCATATGCACACACACATTGCGTGATGGATGTTCAAGGGCTTCAATCAAAATGTGTGTGAACCTATGATTTATCTTTCTTTTCTGGAGTGTGTGAACCTAGAAACTTTTTATGCATGCGAAGAACTGAGTAAAAGGTTCCTTTGCACGTCGTGAAAAAGGTATTAACTGAGTAAAAGGTTCCTTAGTGCACGTCGTGAAAACCTAGACACTTGATGAATCCAGTGTGTGAATTGCAACTACGGCCTGAGGTAGTGTTGGCATGACTTAGGGTTCGGGAAAAATTAGGTTGGCGTCCCCTCCATCTGCAATGCCTTTCTTAAGAGAGCGATTCATGTGTGAGAAGTGGGTTAGAGCAGATGTTAGAGCTGTTAAGTGTGTACCTCAGGAGTGGATGCTGCGATGCGGAGCTTGTATTCTTGCTCGACTTTGTTGTCACAGAAGCTGTGCAAGATGAAGATGGCCAGGTGCCCACGGTGTCGATCGCCCATCATCTCGATCAAGGCATCCACGACGTCTCTCCTGCTACCACAAGAAATGCTTCCAGAGGTACTTGCAGAAGCGAGCTCGTCTCCTTCTTGCTGTTGATCATGCAGCTTCAATCTTAGCATTCTGGCACAGTTCTTGGAGTCCTGCAAGGCAAGCAGTGTTAGGGCCTCGCCTGCTTTGATGGCGACCTTCATTTGCTCCTTCCCGTCCTCTTTCACACGCGTGAGAAAGAGGTCGAACAGGCTGCGCATAATGCCGCCCGTCCGGCCGATCACCTCTCTCACTTGGGCATCCATGGCGAGGCTGGATAGGGTGCTAGCTGCAAGCTCTTGCAGTCGGCAACCCCCTTCTTTACTATTCAAAATGTTTCTCAAATTAGTGATAGATAGTAGAACTCTTGCAATGTCCTCTCTCAGTGTCTTCCCTGAAGGACCTGGGCAAGCTGCCAATGTATTAAGCAACTCTAGGGACGAGAACCACAGTGTCTCCTCCTGCTTCTCTTTACCATTCCTTAAAATCCCTTTGTTTACATCTATGAAGCTTATGAGCCTAGCAAGAAGGCCTCTGGTTGCCCCTATCTTAGCACAATTAATTGGGTTTTTTGCCATGTTAATCAATATACGGAGCCCTAATTGAACATGGGTGACCACTCTGGGCCTCTCCACTATCTTGGCGAGTGTTTCTGCACGGGCATATTCATGGGCATAAGAAGAGTGGGTATCCTCAAATTTATCATCTGTGAGCAAGCTGAGGATGCCCTCTATAGATCCCGAGATTGCTGCCACTCTTATCCCTGTGCGATCATAGCCCACAAGCTTGCACAGCAGGTTTGCTGCTGCCTCCCTTATAGCCTGCTCTTCATCATTCTTCCATGTTACCATCTCCAACAGCCTCTCCACTGCCCCTTGCCTTGTCCCTATGGTCCTTAAGGTCTCTTGGCTTGACTCTGCATGGCATGAGAATGCAAATAGCGCCCTCACCCCATTCAACTGCTCCACGTGCACATCTGATTGTAGCCATTGCAGCGCATAATCCACCAAATCCATCTTCAACCCTTCAAACACACTCTCCGTCAAGCACTTTGCATATACATCATAGAAGAAACGTCTGACAGTGTAGCAATCTTCATCATGTTTTAGCCTGCAATTGTTGTTGACATAGCGCAGGATGTTCGTCACAGAGATCTTGTACTGCCAGTAGGCCCTCTCCATGAGAAAAACCAGAGCTTCGAAGACAGTGAGGCTGTAGAACACTATGAGGGCAGATGCGTGATTGCTCTCTGTATCTCCTTCATCAGGTTTACTGAAATCCTGGGTGCTCAAACGCCAAACTGAGAGAGCTATGCTAAGCATTGCAGAGAGGATTTGCATACAATACAGAAAAGCACTGACACGTTTAGCTTCGAAAATCAATCTCATGAAGGGTACAAAGGAGACTTTTGAGGTAGACCAAACCCTTCCAAGGTGGGCAGGATGGAGGCTATGATTAATCCTCTCACCTCCAAGGAAGACAGTGTCCACACTTGCGCCGTGCTTTGATTGGGAGCCCCGTGGAGTGACCAAATTAGAGAAAACTGTACCTATTGCCCGGGCACTTCGGTGGATTGCGTCTGAACCCTTATAGTAAGCTCGGGTGATGGTGTTTGTGCCTGGATCTTGGTGCTGCCACTCTAATTCATGACTTCTACTGAAGATTCGAGCCCCCTCTGTTACTAATATCAATGTAACAAACCAGAAATCGATCTCTTTTAAGGTGATTGCATAGCCACCAAGGATGACAACAGTGGCCCATATGAAACCAAGGGTGCCCACATAGGTTGCAAGCTTCTCTAACACAGCTAGTCTCATGGCAAACAAAGTGAGATCTTTCTCTGGTGCTGCCTTCTTCTCAAGCTCACGGAGCTCTCTCTTGCTGGCCTTCTTGCAGTCCTGCCGTTCATTATTAATATAGCGGATTGAAGGCTTACTTGTCTCGGAGGGTGTATTAGCTTGTCTCGGGGCAAAAGGCGAGCCATAGCGTAGACTTCCCCCATCCGTGCTAGCACTCGGTAAATTGTTATTGTCATTCACTATCTCTAGCACATGCTTGTCGCCTTCTTCAACAATGAACCTCCTGTGCAAGCTCTCCTCTCCGACCTTCACCACATCCACAGACAAGCTTACCTTATCCGTCGTCGGCATGATTAAGCAGCTATGGAAAGCTCTGACAAAACCACATCAAAGACATTCCTTTAACATTAATCACAAGAGCAATATATGCATCAAATTATGAAGGGACAAAACAGATGCTCATTACTCCCCAGGCATTAAGACAAGACAAATGCAAATGGTAGCAATAAGATGATTCTAACCACATCAAGGCATTCAATTACAAGAGAAATTAGATGAGACCATATGGGAATCAATTCGTGTGAGAAGGCAAAATCGAATTATTTTAAGAGAGTATGGGAGATTAGTAACCAGATAAAGGTAGGATCTAATGAGCTGCGCCAAGTAGTGATGTGGTAGGTGGTGGCAGCTTGCTGCGTGGAGGAGAGGATACAAAGCCTGCATAGGCCATAATTGGATAATAGGATACGTGTAGGGAGGCTTAGCAGGGCATGACATGAGCTATAATATAAAAGAGGCGGGGGCGCGACGACTACGCAACGAGATGAGGATAACTCTCATAGCTCAGAACGTCCGGTAGCGTGAATCGTGATAACGTCGGGAAACTCTCATAGTTTGGACGGAGTCACGGAGTGACGACGGAGTCTATCCCTTTGCCGAACATGGCCTAGCTGGCGTCACGGAGTCCGGAGTGACGACGGAGTCTGTCCCTTTGCCGAACATGGCCTAGCTGGCAACCTACCCCTACAGAGAGCTTACTGCCAGATTCTACGATGGCCATTTGCCAGCGTCTGATTGGCCCCCACCATGACAACATGCCAGCTTGTGATTGGCCCCACGAGGACTAACACGGCTGTACGAACCGAGCGACCACGCCGGCTGCGGTGCATCCGCCTTTGACACCGCCCCGGGTCCTTTGTTTGAACATTGCAACTTGCACCATTAGGTTCCTTTGATTGATTGATTCTTAAGAGAACTTGGGCGGCTGATCATGAGCCTTTTACAACAATGCCTTTCACGTGCTGCCTTCTCAACTACGTGCACACTACTCCCATCGACTCCAGCTCATATTTCGCATTAAGGAACCAAAGGTACCATACAAAACATGGCATCTTTAATTATATTTTATGAGAATTACTATTGCTTAATGAACTTCAAAGTTGATGGTAATGCTAGCTGGCAATCATGGAACCCTCACTTTTGAAGAATGCGGATTTCGGAACCCTTCTTAGGGATTGCCTTAGTTTGCAGGTTGCAAAACCCTCCTTAGGGCTTTTTACCCTTCATATAAGGGCATCAAAAATTTTGCCCTTTAAAAGAAATGCTTTGATTTAAAATTTTACTAAGGGTGCTCTTCCAAATTATAAGGAAAAATTGCTAGTCCAACTTTTACCCTTCAAATTGAATAAACCAAGGACTATGGGCCTTCCAAATTATAAGGAAGAATTGCTAGTCCAAATTGTACCCTTTAAATGAAATAAATCAAGCACTCTCAGTTGGGTTGGGCCACCTTGTGATTTGGCACCCCACCAAACAAGGCAATCTACAAAGCATTGCAACATAAATGACCTTGTAAAAGACAATGCACGTACTTTTAGAAGGAGGCAAATACTTCTTCTCAAACTTTGGAAAGAGATAAAAGATACTGCATGTACTTCTAGCTTTGGTAAGTGTATCAAGCTTACCTTGCAAACTCCTCTTTAATAGCCTCTAAATTTATTTCTTTAATGCACACTAATGTGGAATACACACTTGAATTAAAAAAAAACTAATAATAAAAATGCTATAGGTGCATAACTATCTTTAAAACATTATTAAGTTGCAAACCACTAGTTTGCTTCAAAAAACACTTTCATATCAAACCATATAATTTTGTTGACTAGAGAAAAAAGCACATTTATCACAAAGTATTGTTGTAGCACTACCAACACGTTGTGAAAATGTCAATAAGGTCCAATTGGTCCCACCATTTAATACAAGCATTTTTGCCATTTGGCAAATGACAGTAGCTGGCAATCCCTATTTTCTTCCATTTGTTGGCAATCCAAACCATCTCGAAGGTTAAAACCTCAAACAACTCGAGCCCCACCCATTGTATCATGCATGCATTTCCACCTCCTACTCCCAACCCTATCCTTCCATGATTTTCAATAGCATATTTAATTGAATCACATCTTAGATGTAAGTTTAACATATCTTTTACTCTTCTTTGATGTAGCTAGGAGAGTTATCATTTGCTCTCTCTCTCTCTCTCTCTCTCTCTCTCTCTCTCTCTCTCTGTCTCTCTCTCTCGGGATGACATGAACCCACAAGGGTTCAAGTCTCTCTGTCGATTGGTCTCTTTAGATCAAAAAAGTCGACATTAAGCGGTCTCGTCTGTGGGTGTGTGATTTAAAGAGGACAATTCGCACTACCTTTCTATCACACCCAAGTGTGACGCTTTAAATTGCTTCTTATTTCTCTCATCTCTCTCTCCAATTCTAGGGATGGCTACAATTCAGGAGCAACATAATTTTTTTTCCCCTTCTCTCTCTTTCGCTCGGGCAGTCACGGTGGCGATGGTGGATTTTCTTTCTTTTTTTTCTTCTCCTTTGCGTGCTGTGAGGGGGGATGACGAGTTTTCAGCATGGAGAGAGACGCCTTAAGATAAGCTTTAATTAAAGCTTAATGTTTAATTAATTAATTATATATATAGGGCCTCATTTTCTTTTTATGTGCTGTCTGTGAGGTGAAAAAAAGAAAAAAGAACACTGCCTCTATAGCCCTTCACCTCCCAAACTTGGAAAATAATAACACAACGGAGGCACCACCAGCCACCACCGGCTGGAACACTTCTCACTCTTCTCCACCCACCCACACCAGAAAGATAGCTCAAACAACGATAGACAACTGATCATTCACATAAACATACAGAGCACCAAACACCATGTACAAACTCAGCAATTACACCAAAAACCAGGACTCTGGCCAGGATTATTGCCAAGGGAATTCACCCTTGCGTCTAACAACCAAGCCTCTGTCTCCCGGTCTCTGTTTCTCTTCAGAGGGCGCCCCACCAGCAACCCTCAACTTCCTCTGCAACCCTCGATCTAATGGTACCGGCCCTTCACACTTGTCTTCAGCACTACCAGCCACCTCTGCAGCTGCTTTACGTACCAGTGACACTTTGAGACGGCCTCCAACTCTGCACTCTGCTCTAGGCTCTCTCTCTCTCTCTGGTCAGCATCCACTCTCTGCGTGCAGTCGTCGTCCACACAAAACCAGCCACTTCTCTCTCTTCAGAGGTCGCCCCACCAGCAACCCTCCAGCAGCTCTCACTCTATGTGTGTCATGACCAACAGCTTCGCCAACCACAGAGCCTCTGCACAATCTCTTCAGCACCAGCCACACTGTCCACTAGCCACCTTTGTACACACTACTCCCTTCGCCACTACGGCTTCACCCACACGGCCCACACAAGCCGTCTCTTTGCGCTTGTAGTAGAACCACCAGGGAGCTCGCTATACAATGCAGCCACTTTCTCCAGCGATCTCAACTCTGCTCCTTTTCTTTAGCGCCTCAGCAAGGCGGTCTCTCTTCTACCAGGCGGCCCTTGCCTTCCCTCACGTCTCCTTTTTGCAGAATCCCTAGCACTCAGTCGACTTATCTTCCTCTACCTTGCTGCTGCTCTTCTCCTGCACCAACGGCTACGTTCCACGCTCCCCCTCGCTCTTCACTTTCACCCCCAGCGCCTGTCAGTAGCACCACTCGAGAGCTACAAAGCGGCTGTGTCTCTCGAGCGCCTCAGCCTCTACAGTATCACCTCAGGCTTCTCGTACCCAAGGTGGCTATCTTCACTTACGACCTTCGACCAGCCCCAGCCCGTTCGCTTCATCACCACCAGCCACCTTTAGACGACGCCTTACGCCTGCAGCCTGCAATCACCCCCACGAGCCCTGCTCCCACAAGGCGACTCTTCCCAACCCTCCTATTGAATCCCAGAGCCACTTTTTTTATCACACGGTGATCTCCTTTTGATTGTCTTCGCCTTCGCCAGCCTTTCAGATGGTCTCGCTGGTAGCCAAACGAAATCTCCACGTAGCTACAAGCTGGCCACTTGTGGTGTATTATTTATTTATTTTTAAAGCCTCAAAGCCTGAAGGATGGCCACACAATGCTACCATGGCCCCTCCTTCTCCGTGCTTCAGGTTAACACACCGCGCCCACGACCTTCCAAAACAAGAGCTGCCCACAGCTCGTAATCAGCAGCATCATGACTTATCAAAACCCGACTATTGCCCCATGCTCTGCCGATCATCGTCACACGCTTGCTAAAAATGGAGCGCCATCTCTACATCCAGAATCAGCCCCAGATTCACCAACCATCATCACATTCAGGGTTCCCGTAACACTTTCACGTACAGGCATCACCATCAGCTCGTAAAAAAACCATAAAACCACCCACTCTATACCTTTGCCAGGGCATTCAGGGCAAAGCTTACTCACACACCATGCACCCCATATGTACACAAGCCAAAAACACCTTTCAGATTTTTGCCTGACATACTTTGCCCAACCCCTAGCCTGCTGAATCATTTATGATCAGCAGCAAGTATATGACCACGTTTCCCTCCGTCAATCCTTTGAGCATCATACAGGGTAATCAAAACATCCCTATTCCATGTGATCAAAGAAACAATGTCATCTTCCAAAGGCATAGTTTGCCATCCCACATCCCACAACATATCATAAGAACTTCTGGAAACAAAGCTTCTGACATACATACCATCCTGCCTCATCTCAATTCCAAAATCACTGATGTGGTCAATACCAATATTGGAGAACCAATGAAGCAATTCCTGCTGAGGGTAAAAATTGATTAAAGCTTCATCAAGAAAAACCTGTTGTGCCATAACATTTTCTTGTCCATCAGCATAAGAAGGATCATCATCAAAGCCAACCACTACAGGCAAAACAAACTCCCCTTCAAAAGGCACCATTCCCAAAGCATCCACCTCAGTCCCTGTATGCTCATCTTTATCAAGGCCAATAAGAAATTCATCTATCACAGCATCCATAGTCTCATCCATAGCATCCACATCATT
Organism: Cibotium barometz; assembly: GCF_041138505.1. Lineage (NCBI taxonomy): Eukaryota > Viridiplantae > Streptophyta > Polypodiopsida > Cyatheales > Cibotiaceae > Cibotium > Cibotium barometz. Next base: position 24,663,334 of record NC_141097.1, read on the forward strand.
CATAGTCTTCTGGAGTTGCTCCTCCTTCATAGCCTCAATTTTGCTTTCTTAACATTAATGCACATCTAATCATCCGACTCCAACTCAGGTTCATCATCCTGCAGACTCTCTATATCCCACTCATCCCACAAAGGTTCATTATTCAAAGATTCAAAAGCATACTCTTTCACATCACATGCATACCTTTGCTCATGATTCACTTGTACCTCCTTGCATTCTTCCTGTATGGCCTCTTCTTGTGGGCAACCTCATCACCAAGCACTTCATCAATAACCAGGGCATCCATCTCTGCATCCTCCTCATTGGATGAAGTGTCTTTTATTCCCTCACTATAGTAGTGGTGCTACTAGTCGTATCATCAATACTTCCAGCCATGTCCTCCTGTAAATTGTAGCTTTTCTGCCCAACCCCCAGTGGAAAATCAGTTACCTGAAACTTCCTACGAGACTTTTGCTTCTGCTTGACCTTTACATCCCCTCCTTCCTTCACTTTACCTTTCTTCTTGCTAGGCCCTGCAGCATCCCTGCTTTCCCTTTCCTCTGGCATCCGTTTCCCCAAAGGCATCACATCAGCTTCTGTCTCCTTCGTCTTCTCAAGGGTGACCACATCTATCACCTTAGATTTACCTTTCTCCTCATTTGTCAACCCACTGGTCCTTGCTTCACCTTTAATTTCAATTCCATAATCATTTGCCCTGTTGGGAATCTAAGAGGGTAAAGGATACATATCACCTCCCATTTGCCGAGGCTTATCACAATCTGTACTTAGATGTCCAAGTTCACCACAATTCCAGCATGTAGGAATAAACCGTCTACCCCTGCCAAAACCACGACCACTTCCATAACCTGCTATCTGACCTTCAACCCCTTTCTGATTATAGCCTCTGCCTTGGCCACGTCCACCACATGTGTTCTCCATCATTTTCAAACTCAAATTCTTCATACAATCCACCATTTTCCTCATGTCCTGTTTAAGCCCTTCATCAGAAGTTGTAACAGCTGTAGGTACCACCTTTGTCCCCTGTGGTATGGCATTATTCACTTGAGCTTCTGTCGGTTCCACTCTTTCCAACACGGTTCTCATCGGTACCGCTTCTACCCTTCTCATTTCAGGCCTCACTGCCACTAGAACCATCCCCAGCTGGTTCATCCGTTGCAATTTCCAATCTTTTGATTTGGCTATCTCCACTGCATCCTCATAAGACCTGGGCTTCTTTAATTCCACCTTCTAGTGAATGCCTCCCTTCAATCCTGCAATAAAACAATCCTTCTTCATCATGTCCGGGGTTACCTGATCATCTCCCAAAGCCCTGCACAAGGTCTCCCACAGCAAAGAGAATTTCTTCACATAATCATCAATTGGCTCCAATTCACCCTGTGTCAACCCCTGCACCTCATGCCAAACTCTGTCTGGATCCTCAACCTTCTTAAACCTGTTCAAAAGTGCAGTCTTCAATCCATCCTCAGTCATTGGAATGCGCGGCTCAGCATCCTTTAACGACTCTTCAAAACTTCTGGACCATGCTCTCGCATCTCCCTTCAAACATATATTCAGCAACCGCAATACCTGTGTCGGCTCATTGATGTGATTGCTTATGCATGCAACATCCATCCTTTCAAGAAAATCTACCACATCTTCATTAGGACCACCAAAAAACTCCGGATACGACATCATTTTGATCTCCAAGCTTCACCTTCAAATCCCAAGAAAAAACCAAAAAACACCTTCCTTCAATCTCCTACTCTGGGGCATACACCCTCGTAAGAGAAATACCTGAGCTCTCCTCTGTGGGGGCGCCGGAAGAATGTGAGGTGAAAAAAGGAAAAAAGAACACTGCCTCTATAGCCCTTCACCTCCCAAACTTGGAAAATAATAACACAACGGAGGCACCACCAGCCACCACCGGCTGGAACACTTCTCACTCTTCTCCACCCACCCACACCAGAAAGATAGCTCAAACAACGATAGACAACTGATCATTCACATAAACAAACAGAGCACCAAACACCATGTACAAACTCAGCAATTACACCAAAAACCAGGACTCTGGCCAGGATTATTGCCAAGGGAATTCACCCTTGCGTCTATCAACCAAGCCTCTGTCTCCCGGTCTCTGTTTCTCTTCAGAGGGCGCCCCACCAGCAACCCTCAACTTCCTCTGCAACTCTCGATCTAATGGTACCGGCCCTTCACACTTGTCTTCAGCACTACCAGCCACCTCTGCAGCTGCTTTACGTACCAGTGACACTTTGAGACGGCCTCCAACTCTGCACTCTGCTCTAAGCTCTCTCTCTCTCTCTGGTCAGCATCCACTCTCTGCATGCAGTCGTCGTCCACACAAAACCAGCCACTTCTCTCTCTTTAGAGGTCGCCCCAACCCTCCAGCAGCTCTCACTCTATGTGTGTCATGACCAACAGCTTCGCCAACCACAGAGCCTCTGCACAATCTCTTCGGCACCAGCCACACTGTCCACTAGCCACCTTTGTACACACTACTCCCTTCGCCACTACGGCTTCACCCACACGGCCCACACCAGCCATCTCTTTGCGCCTATAGTAGAACCACCAGGGAGCTCGCTATATAAGGCGACCACTTTCTCTAGCGATCTCAACTCTGCTCCTTTTCTTTAGCGCCTCAGCAAGGCGGTCTCTCTTCTACCAGGCGGCCCTTGCCTTCCCTCGCGTCTCCTTTTTGCAGAATCCCTAGCCCTCAGTCGGCTTCTCTTTCTCTACCTTGCTGTTGCTCTTCGCCTGCACCAACGGCTGCGTTCCATGCTCCCCCTCATCTTCACTTTCAACCCCAGCGCGTGTCAGAGTAGCACCACTCGAGAGCTACAAGGCGGCTGTGTCTCTCGAGTGCCTCAACCTCTGCAGTATCACCTCAGGCTTCTCATACCCAAGGTGGCTATCTTCACTTGCGACCTTCGAACAGCCCTAGCTCGTCCGCTTCGTCACCACCAGCCACCTTGAGATGACGCCTTACACCTGCAGCCTGCAATCACCCACGAGCCCGGCTCCCACAAGGCGACTCTTCCCAACCCTCCTACTACTGAATCCCAGAGCCACTTTTTTTATCACACGGCGATCTCCTTTCGATTGTCTTCGCCTTCGCCAGCCTTCTAGATGGTGTCGCTGGCAGCCAAACGAAATCTCCACGTAGCTACAAGCTGGCCACTTGTGGTGTATTATTTATTTATTTTTAAAGCCTCAAAGCCTGAAGGATGGCCACACAATGCTACCATGTCCCCTCCTCCTTGCTTCAGGTTAACACACCGCGCCCCACGACCTTCCAAAACAAGAGCTGCCCACAGCTCGTAATCAGCAGCATCATGACTTATCAAAACCCGACTATTGCCCCATGCTTTGTCGATCATCTCTACATCCAGAATTAGCCCCAGATTCACCAACCATCATCACATTCGGGGTTCCCATAACACTTTCACGTGCAGGCATCACCATCAGCTTGTAAAAAAACCATAAAACCACCCACTCTGTACATTTGCCAGGGCATTCAGGGCAAAGCTTACTCACACACCATGCACCCCATATGTACACAAGCCAAAAACACCTTTCAGATTTTTGCCTGACATACTTAGGTAAAAATCTAAAAGGTGTTTTTGAGTCTGTGTACATATGGGGTGCATGGTGTGGGAATAAACTTTGCCCTGAATGCCCTAGAAAATGTACAGAGTGGGTGGTTTTATGGTTTTTTTTACGAGTTGATGGTGATGCCTGCATGTGAAAGTGTGCCGGGAACTTCGAATGTGATGATGGTTGGCCAATCTGGGGCTGATTCTGGATGCAAGGATGGCACTCCATTTTTAGCAAGAGTGTGATGATGATCGACAGTGCATGGCACCGATGGAATTGGTCGTATTTTGGTGAGGAAAGGTGCTGATGATGAGCTGTGGGCAGATATTGCATCTGTTTTGGAAGGAAAGTGTGGGCGCAGTATGTTCACTTGAAGCAAGGACAAGCAAGGGAGCCGCCAGCCCTCTTAGTGTGTGGCCATCTAATTGAAGGTTTAAAATAAAGAAAATAATGAGCCACATGGAGACTTGGTGCACTGCCAGTTTGACCATCTCGAAGGTTGGCGAACAGTGAGGTGGCCGCTTCGAAAATGTGGAGTCGGGTAAAGCAGAAACAGGGCCGCTCTCTGGTGATACTTGGGGAGGCTGGCGAGAGAGAGGCGAAGCTGAGGGTGATTCTGCAGACAGGGGGACGTCTGAAGAGAGAGGTGGCCGCTGGAGCAGGGCTCGCGGGTGATCGCCTCGTCATGGTGAAGGTGCTCTGGTGAGTTTGCAGGCGCCGAAGGGAGTGTTGCCGCCTCGTCTAGGCAGGGAGTCGCCCTGGAGCGCAGAGCTGTAGCGAAGGCAGCCGTAGGTGTAGGGGTAATAGCCGCCTCGTGAAAAGAGGGAGTCGCCTGTATAGGCGAGAAGACGAAGTTCTGGTGCTGAGGCGAGGAACAGTGGGTGGTCGCCTCGTACAGGAGAGGCAGTATCTGGCGATGACTGGGGATGCGATAAGAGACGGGCTGGTGTGATATGCCCGCCTCGTTGTGGTGAAGTCGCCCTGGTAATTCTGCAGAGAGAGAGACGCAAACGAGGTGGGGAGTTACCGCCTGGAGGGAGAGCCGCAGGCACTGTAGAGGGGAGCCGGCAAGGAGGTCTTGCGCGGAGTTGCTGAAGACAAGTGGGCTATTGGGGCGGCCCCTGGAGTGGACAGCGAAGGGCTAGTCGTCAGTTGAGAAAGGTGGCTGCAGGCGAAGATAGAGGAGCACAGCTAGAGAAGGTGCCCTTGTTTGTTTGGTGTGGCTACTGTTGATGATGCTGATAACCCAGAGAGATGGTGTGTAGTTGTGTTTGAGGACAGCGCAGCTGAAGGTGCTGCAGCGAGTGGGTGGAGTTGCCGCCATGCGATAAGAGACGGGCTGGTGTTGGGTTGGTGATACAGGTAGTGACTGGAAATGTGAAGTGGTCTAGCGAAGGGAACTGCTGAAGCTGACGAGCAAGGAAAGCTGCAGAGGCTCTATGGTTGGCGAAGCTGCTGGTCACGACACACAGAGAGTGAGAGCTGCTGAAGCTGAGGGTTGCTGGTGGGGTGCCCTCTGAAGAGAAGAGTGGCTGGTTTTGTGTGGGCAACGACTGCAGGCAGAGAGTGGATGCTGATGAGAGAGAGAGCCTAGAGCGCAGTGCAGAGTTGGAGGCCGTCTCAAGTGTCACTGGTACATAAAGCAGCTCTGCAGAGGTGGCTAGTAGTGCCGAAGACTGGTGGATGGGCCGGATGCAGGGAGAAGACCAGAGAGTTGAGGGTTGCTGGTGGGGCGCCCTCTGAAGAGAAACAGAGACCGAGAGACAGAGGCTTGGTTGTTAGACGCAAGGGTGAATTCCCTTGGCAGTAATCCTGGCCAGAGTCCTGGTTTTTGGTGTAATTGCGAGTTTGTACATGGTGTTTGGTGCTCTGTATGTTTATGTGAATGATCAGTTGTCTATCGTTGTTTGAGCTATCTTTCTGGTGTGGGTGGGTGGAGAAGAGTGAGAAGTGTTCCAGTCCGTGGCTGGTGGTGCCTCCATTGTGTTATTATTTTCCAAGTTTGGGAGGTGAAGGGCTATAGAGGCAGTGTTCTTTTTTCTTTTTTTCACCTCACACTGTCCATATTTTTTTTTCTCTTCTCCTTTCTCTCCTTTTCGTTGCTAGACCAAATTTATTGTAAATCTTAAAAGTGAGCATTTGTTATTAAAATTATATATATATATATATAAATTCATTGCCCTTTCTTCTCTCTCCTGTGAACTATATGCCTGGTGGTGGTGGTGAATGACTTCTTCAGATCGTGGAACCTCATTTCAGCTTTGTTATAAACCTTATTAAAGCTTTTAAATAATAGCTTTAATTTTTGAATTACAAAATCACCCCTTATGCGCTGGCCGCTAGCCAAATTTTTGCTAATAGCTTTGCAATGAAGCTAAAATTAAAGCTTTTAAGAGCTTTAGTTATCCTTTTAAAAAAGGCTTTCAAAAAAAAGTTTGTTTATTTTAAAGGCTAAATCTTTAAGCTTTAGAGCTTTATAATATCAAAAGCTTTTAAAATCTTTCATCCTTTTAAAGCCCTTGTCTCATACATAAACTTTGAAAACGAATAAGCTCTAAAAGCTTTTATATATATATATATATATATATATATATATATATATATATATATCAAAACCTTATGTTCTAAAGCTTTATAATATAAGCTCTAAAATGCATATTATAAAGCTTCTTTTTATAAATTTTATGCTTTAACATTTTAGTTTAGATTTTAATTATTTATTAAAAAAAACAACAAGAAGGGCTTTACCACTCAAGCACAAGCTTCAAGCGAATTCAACACCAAGGATTACAAGGAAAAGCAAATTTGAGCAAACTCAAGATCTTCAAAGCATTATCCAAGCCTTAACATCGAAGCCCTATCAATAATGTCTCATACTTTTGTTAAGACTTACTTTTTGCATATTAAATCAAGGCTTCCTAATTACACTACTTACTCTTCGATATACGAGCTTCTGACTTCTTACGAATTACGAGTGAAAACTAAGTAATAATCACACCTTCTAAATTTTATAAATTAACAATTGAAGTTTGATACTATAGCAAAATCTCCACTGATTTACCAATTAAGTATTCACCTTGTGTAATTTGATTACTTACATAAAATAAAATTGTTGGTTGTCGATTTGTTTTCTTCTAAACTGCTATTTTGCAGTCCAACCTAAGTGAGTTTCTCCATTTTTCATAATTTTAATCATCAATAAATTAAAATGTCACATATGCTTGTAATATTTGTGTCCTTTTAATGATGTATTTTGTTACAAAGCTGTCCAACACTTGCAAGTAAGGTGCTATCCTCCATAACTTATTAAATAATTCTTCCAATATTTCTATGTAAGTTTTATCTTTCAAATAGTGATTCAAACACCTTCCAAGTAAGTTTCTCATTTCTATCCTTACAATAGTGATCATGCTTAAATATTTATGCGTAGAATTTCAAACCCTATTACTATAAGTTTTATTTCTTATAAGGTCATAATTTAATATAACCCTAGTTATGGTTGGAAGAATAATTTAATATAACCCTAGTTATGGTTGGAAGAATAATTATATTTCAATACATTCGCATTGATTTCTCATTTTTCTCAATGTATAACATCATTGCAAATCGAATATATAAAAGGTACAACTCTATTATGCTTAACTAAACCTTATGATTACTAAGTTTCATATTTATTATTCAAGTTTATTTCAACTTGAAATGTAAATTAATATTTTCATCGTCTAGACTTGCTTACTTAATCAAGATTTTTAGAATTGTTACTAGTCATTCATACTTATATTTGTGGTTAAACTAAAAAATCAATTTATCTATTCTTCATTTACAATCTCACACCCTCTCAAACAGATTCTCAACTCAAGGTTAGTATTTCCTATTCATATCTCCATAATCAATTTATCTTTATAATGTTAAGCTTCACATGAATTTTGTTTAACAATTCATGTCTATTTGGAGTGTGAAAATTCTTTTTGACACATAATATAATTTTAATAACACCACAACGATGGAGGTATGTATATATTCACGTCCTTTTGTAAAACTTTTTCAAAAGTCTTTCTATCATATTTTTACAACCTAAAAATCTAATTAATAAACCATAGATTAAACATTAAGATTAGTTTAAGTTCAGTAACTTAAATAAAATTTCAAGATAAAGAAATGTTGTGTTGGAATTTAAGTTTCAGAGGGAATTGGCCCCTCCGTCTCAAACTTCTATTATGAAGGAGTGATGAATGAAATTAATCTGGTGGTATGGGACATAAGATTGGTTTCATATAATTACTCCAGACACATTTATGTCTTCTATCTTTTACCATCCTATGTGTGTATGTGCAATGCACCTATGTGGTATGGGACACTTAGAATCCTTTCACCACTTAGAATCCTTTCACTTACATTCATTTGATTGGTTCATTGCATATGCATTATGTGTTGATCTAGTCCTCCACACGAACCATGAAGCCATCCTCTCATGCATTTATGCAATGAAGGACAATTGCAACCCTCGCAAGAGAGAATGAAATGAGAATTAACTCTTATTTTTTGGAAATTATATTTTTTATTTTATATCGGGGATGCCCGTATATACCATGCCTATGGGCCTTCAATGTTTGTTTCAGTTGGTTTTTATGGAGGGGTCATTCTCGGGTTACTTACATGTGGCAAACATGTGCATGGCTATAATTTGAATACTTATGGGTTGCCTATATCTCAAAACGACGTTGGGATTAATTGATGTGTTCAATTAATTGTTTAACTAATATGTATTATGTCTATGAGTATAGGTAATGAGATGTGTGAGGGTACCGATTTAGGTGTCACATGGCATGAGATGTGTAAGGGTATTGTGTCTATGAGTATAGGTAATGAGATGTGTGAGGGTACCGATTTAGGTGTCACATGGCATGAGATGTGTAAGGGTATTGATTGAGGTGTCACACTATACGAGGGTACCAATTGAGGTATCGTATGGATGGTGGATTGAGCGGTCGCGTGAAGATGAAGATCATCTTACTAATCATGTATTAGAATTTTATGTCATCTATAGCCTTTCATGTTGCTAGGTTATTTTATGTATATGATTTGTGATTTGATGGATGAGTGCAAGGGTCACCAATTTAGGTGTCGCACGAGTTTTGTTTTTGCAATCCATGTTCACCCCAGCTTCTGAGCCATGCTTGGTCAATGAACCTCTGAGTTTGTTTGTGGTAATCCATGTCCATATAAGAACCTATAAGCCATGCCTAATTAGCCTCTAAGCCATGTTTAGACCTTTGAGTTTACCTTGCATGTTATGACATCGATAGCTCTACAACCATGATCTTGTTGTTGGAGCATTTTTTTACACAACTGAGGATAGTTGCTTCCTCAAATGGGAGGACTGTTACAAGTATATATTTTGTTGCCATATATATAGGCAGTGATGTGTGTGAACACACTTAGGATCGCCGGGGAACTTTTTCCCTCTTTAGGAGGTTTTTTCCCCCGGCTTGTATATAGACCCATTATTCTAGGGCTAACTTATCTTTGTACATTGACACAATCTAATACACTTTGTGTTGTGTGCATTCTTGCTTTTTCTTGTCCAAGCTTTGTGTACTTTCTTGCAACCCTAATTCCAACAATTGGTATCAGAGCAGGCATCGGCTCCTAGGGCTACACCGCCAGCACCCTTCGACTCATGTTCTCTGATTGAGGTGAGCTTTCACTAGCACTTACACAACCCTATACTCTACAAATAAGCTCGTAGGGCTTTGCGTTCTCAGAAATTGTATCTGAGGTCGTTTCGGGCTCCGTTTTTGCATTTCAAGTTCTGCATAGGTGTTTTCGTCATTTTGTGTGCAAAAATTTTAAAAGTGCAGTTTTCTGCAAAACAGGCATACGTATTCTATTGTGGGCCGTGCTACATAGCACGAGTTGTTTTCTGTTTAGTCTTTGCTTCATTACAGGTAGCTTTTGCATCAGTTTCAGTCAGTGGCCATGGCTGATAACAGCAATGATATATTTCGCATGTTATCTGCTCTGATGACAAATTGGATGGAGACAGCAACTACCCACTTTGGGCATACATGATGCAGCATGTTTTGGTTGCAAAAGGAGAGTGGAACATTGTGCAGGATATGGATGTACGTCCAGGTTCTGTGGATGTAGGATCTGTTGATAATATTGCAGGTTCTAGCAGCTCTACTATTGCTACTGTTTTACCCACTACTGAACAAGCTCGTTGGGATGGTAAAGATGCGTAGGCTCATGCCTTGATTGCACTTTCTATCAAACGTAACATCACCCCACATATTCGTTCAGCTAAAACAGCAAAACAGGCTTGGGATATTCTACTTGGTTTGTATGCAGGTCGTAACGAGGCAAAAATCTCTTACTTGCATAAAGAGCTAGAATCGAAGATTATGCAGGAAGATGATGACATGAATGTTTTTCTTGCTGAGATTAAAGATCTTAAGGAATAGTTGATTTCTGCAAGTGAGATTATTCCTAATCATTCTCTTGTGCGCAGACTGTTCTTGATGCTTTACCTGAGTCATATCAGACTTTTGCTTCCACGTGGAGACTTGTTATTACTGAGGACAGACTTGATGTTGTCAAGTATGATACTTTAGTCAACAAGCTCTTGCAAGAAGCGCAGTCCAGGTAAAACAGGGCTAGGCAGCGTGCAGTTGATCAGGCATTTGTTGCTGCCCAGTAGAGAAGAAGTGGTAAGGCAGCCCCTTCCACTGTTTCTTCTCCTATTAGTAGGTCTGCAACTTCTTCTCCTTCCACAAGTAGCAACAATAAATCTGAGAAGGCTCTTGATAAAGACAAGAAAAAAATGAGGTGTAACTATTGTAAGGCAACTGATCATGTCATTAAGAAGAGGCAAAGAAGAAAGAGTCAAATGCAGCCAAAATAGCGGATGCTTCTACAAATGCAGATTCTACAAATGTTGTGCAGGATACAGAATGGGCGTTTAGCGTGTATTGCTAGTATGATCCATCTATACATGATGCATGTTTGGCAGTTTCCGTTGACTCTTTTGTATGGTATTTTGACAGTGGTGCTACAAAGCACATTACCTCACATCGTGAAATGTTCACTTGTCTTGAGGCTGTCCCTAATGGGAATACTGTCACATGTGTCAATAATTCTTCTTACCCAGTGAAGGGAATTGGTAAAATTATGCTTACTGCTGTAAATGGCAGCGCTTTCACACTTTTAGAGATGCTTTGTATGTGCCAGGGATAAAGAAGAATCTATTGTTTGTCTCTGCGCTTGCTAGACTTGGACTTGTTGTCAAATTTGTGGATGACAGATGTACTTTGTAGAAATTTGATATGGTTGCTTCATTGCCCCCTCTTTTGAGGCACCATTGAAACATGTTTGTGAAAAGATACATGCATATTTGACTACACATGGTTAATCTTTTCAGAATAGTCCAACATGGTATGAAAAGATACATGCATATTTGACTGCACATGGTTTTCAGAATAGTCCAACAGAAAGCACCTTGTATGTTAAATGTGTGGATGATGTACATCTAATCATTGCTCCCTATGTCGATGACATGCTGCTCACAGGACCAAATGAGAGTCATATTGCTGATTTTAAGTCTGATTTGAATGCCTCTTTTGAGATGTCAGATTTGGGGCATTTGCATCATTATTTGGGGATACAATTTAAGCAGTGTGATGGAGGTATTGCTTTGTGTCAGACAAAGTATATTGAGACATTGTTGCGGAGATTTGGCCTTGAAGACTGCAAGCCTATTGCTACTCCAATGGAGACAGGTTTGAAGTTGAGTCTTCATGATGCTGGAGATCACTTTGATGTCACACTCTATCAGACAGCCTCATTTATGTATGCATTACGAGGCCGGACATTCAGTTTGCAGTCTCACAGGTGAGCACGTTTATGCATAGCCTAGGGTCTCAGCATTGGAAGGCAGTTAAACGTATCTTTTGCTACTTGAGTAGTACCATACATCTTGGGTTGTTTTATCCCAAGGGGGGATCGTTGCCGCCAGATTTACATGATTTTTCGGACTCAGATTGGGCTGGTTGCTATGACACAAGAGTGTCCACAAGTGGTTTTTGTTTCATGCTCGGTAGCTCATGCATATCTTGGTTGAGCAAGAAGCAACCTACTGTAGCCACTTCTAGTTGTGAAGCTGAGTACAGGGCAGCTTTCACAGCTACGGTTGAGTGTGTGTGGCTCAGACAGCTTATGGCTGACTTGGGTGTTAGACAGGAGTCTGCCACCTCTATCTTCACTGACAGTCAGAGCGCATTGACAGTTGCGAGAAACCCAGTTTTTCATGCTCGCACAAAGCACATTGAGGTGCATTATCACTATGTCAGGAAGAGACTCTTAGCAAGAGAGATCAGCTTGGCCTATGTGCCAACACATATGTGCCAACACAGGACAACCTCGCCGATCTTTTCACAAAGGCACTTCCTCGTGAGAAGTTCGAAGCTTTCCACAAAGCTTTGGGCTTGATCCCCTTTGAGGACTGATCTACTTCGGGCATGGCACTTCCCTATACATAAGTGCCAGCTCTTGTTCACACCATCACTCCCAAGGGGGATTTGTTGCCATATATATAGGCAGTGATGTGTGTGAACACACTTAGGACCGCCGGGGTACTTTTTCCCTCTTTAGGAGGTTTTTTCCTCCGGCTTGTATATACGCCCATCATTCTAGGGCTAACTTATCTTGGTACATTGACACAATCTAATACACTTTGTGTTGTGTGCATTCTTGCGTCTTCTTCTCCAAGCTTTGTGTGCTTTCCTGCAACCCTAATTCCAACATATTTTATCATATTTTTTATGCTTAATAATCTTAAGAAAATATGTTTGATTACCACCCCATTGCAAATTCTCAATGGCTACTTGATCATGCCCTTGCTACCTATCCATCCTTGATTACATCTTACATTCATAATATCCCATGATGATTATCTATGATTTTGTAACAAGTGAGAATAGTTTCTTGTCATCCCTAGGACATGTTATGAGAAATTAATCATTAGGAACTCAATGGAGTCTTTTTGGGCCCTTTAATTTGCCATGAGGTTATGGAAACGTTTAACTTTTTAACAAATAGGAGCCCGCCATGTAAGCAAAAACCAATGGTTTGTACGAGAGGTGTAAGAGTGGTCAAAGGGTGCACTTTTTCCCCCAAAAAGGGGAGGGGGTAATTTTACAATTTTCGGACCTCCATAACTTCTACATACAAGCTCCGATTTGAGCAGAGATTACAGATCCGTGATCTACGCATCAAGAGCTTTCCATAGATATGTTACATGATATGGTTTTATCCGCTAGATTTTAAATTCCATTTTCTCCCCAAAATTCAAATTCGAATAAAGTAGCCGTTTTGAAGCTTCTAATTAGAAAACGTTTCTTCTTAAGAGAAAAGGTTTGACTCCCTTAAACTGCCAAATAAAAGGGCCCAAGAAGACTCCATTGAGTTCCTAATGTGACAAAATTTTATATTCCCGTGTTTCCCATTATTTATGGACTCTCCTAGATGGGTTTAGATTGGGACACATGATTGTTCCTTACTTTACACATACACGACGGGTGATTCTGTATATGTGTGAGAGTATGGGTTACATCATCTTGTTGTTATGAGTTTTCATATGGTTGTTATAATCACTTAATTTATTAATTGATTGACATAGTTTACATAAGTGCAGATCATTGGATTGGATAATGGAGGCGTGCTATAGTGGTTAGGAGTATTTTGAGACACTTGGATTGGATAATGGAGGCGTGCTATAGTGGTTAGGAGTATTTTGAGACACTTGATTTTGGGTGTTGGCGAATACTATTTGATTTTATGGCAATGTGCAAAATTATTTCATTTTTGGCCATTAGGGAAAATTCGAGCTCCAAATGGGCCCTTTAAGGGCTTTCTCTCTCTTCCTAGAATCTAGGAAAAACCGAGCTAGTTGCATGTCCTTGGCAGATATGGTAATCCTCTTTGCATGTATTGCAAGGAGGTTGGTGTCTTCAAATAGCCCAACAAGGTAAGCCTCGGAGGCTTCTTGCAATGCTTCAAGGGCAATCCCCTGCACACGCAACTCTCTTCTATATCGTTGGAGAATCTCCTTCACTGTGCGAGCGAAAGGGGCTCTTCTTATCATAGCAACTCAGTGTAAAACTTGATTTCTTGTAGAGCCCTATGCCCTTGGCGCAACCTTCTCCTTGGAGCTCTCTGTGTTGTGTTGGTGCGTTGGCGAGGTTGGGACTTCCTTGCTAAAATAATATTATTATATTGGGTTTCTCTTTCTTCTTTTAGAATATAAATTTATCTTTTTTCATATTTTCTAAATAGATTCAATGCTTATTTTATTCTTATGTGCTTAAATTCCACCTAACTTCAACCAGTATGAGTTAGATTTTATAAATTTGAAAACCTAGTACTCTATAAAGTAAGAAAAACAAGTAGAGAATACTTCTGACATAAGTAACTATGTAACTTCAAGTACAACATGGAATTCAAAGATGTTGATTGGAAATGTGGCATTTAAAAAAAAACTCAAATTTATCTTAAAGCAAACTTAGTATTTTGAAAAATGTTTTTCTTCAGTGCATATAAACACGCTTAAGTTCTATTCTATTTTCATGAAGTTATGGTAGAGACTGTTGGGCGGGTTTTCCTCATTTAATAGGGATCTACAACAATGAGTGAAAAAACATTTATTAACTAGTTGATGGCTGGAGCGAGAACATTAATGAAGTAAAACGTTATCTTATTAGTATTTTGATTAAAGTTTTGAATTGAATTGTATGTACCTCAAACAACATGAGTGAGAGACAGCTATTTAGCATGAATGTAGCCTTTCCTCTTTTGGCCCAATCTCCACTTAAATTTCCCTCCATTCAAATCTTCAATCTCTCAAGAAATCCTCTAATATAAGCTTTCGCTTGAATCTCTCAAGAAAGCCTCTAAGCTTTCACGTGAATCTCTCTTTCTTCACATACTATTTATGCATGAACAACAATGAAGAGAGATTTTATTTTTTGGTGCCATGGAACCAAAAAGGAATATTTTTTTCATTGATTTTTTATACCCAATTCCTCTACTGCTAGGAAGTGTTGTTTCATCAAGAAGTGTTGCTACAGTGCTCAATGGAGATATGGATATGTTTAGAGGGTATTAATTTTATGTTATTTTAAATGTAAGTGCCTAAAATTAATGATGATGTTTTATTACACTTATATTTTTGCAAAGAAAGGAGTTAATTACAATTTCAATATTATTTTATATTTTGTAGAACATCAAAAAGAATTCTAAGGGATTTATAAATCTGGACCTAGATGATGAGTATGCTCCTCTCTATAAGAGAACAGAGGCTTCTAATGTCAACCCTTATGTAATGCAATAGGCCAGGAAATTAGGGAGAAAGCATGTTGATATATGGCTAAAAAGATCAATTTACCCACCTGATCAATCAACCCAACAACCACCTAAATTTTCATGGCTAGAAAATAATAGGATCTTCTAATTTAGAAGGCCTATTGGAGTGAGAAAGTTTTAGAAAACTTCTTCTACAATCAAGACACAAAGTTCGAATCTCACAAATTTCTTATTGAGAGATTTCCAAGGGGTTGCATCTCATCCACTCATCTTTAGTCCAATAGCTGCTTCTTTATGGAGTTGAATATGAGATACAAAAGGGATTGAGTTTCCTTCAATGCTAGCATGTAGTGCAAACTTCTTCTCCATCCTCGTATAACTGACAAGTCTTATTGATCATCCCAACGAGATTATATAAAAATGCATGAAAATTCTTCAATATCAATATGATGTGTGTTCCTTGGTTTTCTTGCAAGAACCTAGCAATGTTAAGAGGTTTTGATGCATAAAACATTTGTACTTACTCAAAGGAACATTTTGAGGTCTTCTGTATAAGAAAGTGACCCCTCAACCTCTCCCACGTAGATTTCCAACTTTTATTCCTAATATGTTGAATTTGAATTCATTTTTGGATAGAGCATGAAAAATCGAGCACTTTTTACTTTTTATAGCTTGTTAATCTGAGGTACAGATCAAAAGTTATAGTCATTTCTTTGACACTCTTGAGAAAGTCACTACAAAGCAATTTGGGAAATCTAACAATATTGTGACCATATAATTGCCTTGTAGTGCTACTACTTTATTTTCACACATAAGTTCTCCATAATGTAATATAACACCAATTCTTTGACACCCTTGAGAAAGTCACTACAAAATGATTTAGGACATCCAACAAGATTATGACCATCTTATCGCCTTGTAGTGATTCTGCTTTATTTTCACACAGAAGTTCTCCATAATGTAATACGGCACCCTTGAGAAAGTCACTACTACAAAGCGATTTGGGACATCCAACAAGATTGTGACTATCTAATCGCCTTGTAGTGATTCTACTTTATTTTCACACATAAGTTCTTTATAATGTAATATGACACCATTTCTTTAAATATGACCCCATTTCTTTGACACCCTTGAGAAAGTCACTACAAAGCTATTTGGGACATGCAACAAGATTGTCACCATCTAATTTCCTTGTAGTTATGCTTTATTTTCACACATAGTTTCTCCATGATGTAATATGACACCATTTCTTTGACACCCTTGAGAAAGTTACTAAAAATCAATTTCGGACATCCAATAAGATTGTGACCATCTAATTGCCTTGTAGTGATTCTACTTTATTTTCACACATAAGTTCTTCATAATGTTATATAACATTATTTATTTGACACCCTTAAGAATGTCACTACAACGCAATTTGGGGCATTCAACAAGATTGTGGCCATCTAATCGCCTTGTAGTGATTCTTCTTTATTTTCACACATAAGTTCTCCATAATTTAATATGATAACTTTTCTTTGATACTGTTGAGAAAGTCACTACAAAGAGATTTGGGACATCCAACAAGATTGCGACCATCTAATTGCCTTGTAGTGAGTCTACTCTATTTTCACTCATAAGTTCTCCTATATAATGTAATATGACACCATTTCTTTGACACCCTTGAGAAAGTCATTATTACAAAGGGATTTGGGACATTTAACAAGATTGTGACCATCTAGTCTCCTTGTAGTGATTATTCTTTATTGTCACATAGAAGTTCTCCATAATTTAATGAGACACCATTTCTTTGATACCCTTGAGAAAGTCACTAAAACGTGATTTGGGACATCCAACAAGATTGTGAACATCTAATCACCTTGTAGTCATTCTGCTTTATTTTCACATAGAAGTTCTCCATAGTGTAATATGACACCATTTCTTTGATACCCTTCAGAGAAAGTCACTACAAAGAGATTCGGGACATGAAACAAGATTGTAACCGTTTAATCACCTTGTAGTGATTCTGCTTTATTTTCACACATAAGTTCTGCATAGTGTAATATGACACTATTTCTTTAAAACCCTTAATAAATTCACTACAAAGCGATTTAGGACATGCAACAAGATTATGACCATCTAATCGCCTTGTAGTGATTCTGCTTTATTTTCACACATAAGTTCTCCACCATAATGTAATATGACACCGTTTCTTTGACACCCTTGAGAAAGTCACTACAAAGTGATTTGGGATATCCAATAAGATTGTGACCGTCTAACTTCCTTCTAGTGATTCTGCTTCATTTTCACACATAAGTTATCCATAATATAATATGAAACCATTTCTTTGACACCCTTGAGAAAGTCATTATGAAGTGATTTGGAACATCCAATAAGATTGTGACCATCTAATTGCCTTGTAGCGATTCTGCTTTATTCTCACATATAAGTTTTCCATAATGTAATATGACACCTTTTCTTTCACACCCTTGAGAAAGTTACTACAAAGTGATTTGGGACATCTAACAAGATTGTGACCATGTAATCGCCTTGTAGTAATTCTTCTTTTTTCTCACACAAGTTATCCATAATTTAGTATGACACACTTTCTTTGACACCCTAGAGAGTGTCACTTCAAAGAAATTTGGTACATCTAATAAGATTATGACCATCTAATCGTCTTGTAGTAATTCTCCTTTATTTTCACATGTAAGTTCTCCATAATGTATAGATGGAAAGGTTACAATATCAAGGTGATTCCACAATCTCTAGTAGGAGATACAAATAGAGTAGGTTTTGGAAGCTTCACTTCTACTTCTAGTTTTCCTACCATCTACCTTAAAATAGAAATCCCTTGGTGCATCACTACACATCAATTGGATCTCTTTTCTAAGAAGGGACAATGGCAATTGGCTTTCTAGATTGACCACTAAATAGGTCTGGACCTTGTGATTGGATTACAACATCTATGTGATGGGGAAGAGTGAGTTCCATCACGCATGTCTTGATCCAAGCTTTGCCAGATGCCTCTCCACAATAGTCACCATCTTCTGTAACGAAATTGTATTCCTCCCAATGAAATGACTGGTCATTAGAAACAATCAATGCTACAAATTAATAGCTGTTGCCACCCTAACAGAATTTGCTACAAACATTATGTTCTGATTTCACCTGAATGTAACATCTGGCATTGTTGCTTTGCATTCAATGGCATCTTCAGTAGAGGTCCTCTTTACAGCCCATCCCTCCCCCAAAAACTGGTTCATTGAATCATTATCAAGTGAACTCACGTAATATGTTATCTTTGTTTTCTTGACACCCTCACATGATGCAAATATCTATGCAAAATCACTAAATGATATAAGCCAACTCAGATGGATGCCCTTAGAGCCTGTTGATGGTTTCATTACTAGATGCATATCTCTTCTTATCTTATTCTTACATGCTACAATGATGTCTGTGCAATAACAAACTAATTCTTAGCTAGATAATGGTGGTAGTGGGATAGACTCTAGTATACTAAATTTATCATTTGCATTAGCTTAAAAAATACATGGAATTATAAAGAAAGATTCCATGTTTTGCTAAATGGATGGGTGGGTTGTCATATAGCATGTGCCTATCTCTATGAGAAAGACATCGATTCTTCCACTGATGCACTTTGCATTCTGCCACTCCTACATATTTGATGATTTAAAGGTGTAAGAAAATTTTAATTCTTATCTATAGAACACAAATCAATTAGCTATTGAACACAAAAAATAAAGACTAGCTACTAAATCTTAAAATTTGTCTTAGATCTTATGCTTTGATCATTGCTAATGTAGCATTATGTCCTTGCACATATAAGCATGCTACACAAGGACCTCTATTGCACCATTTGGCCATCTTGTAGAACTCCATGATCCTACCTTTCTAATGCTTGTTAGGATCACCGATGTCTTTTCGTTTTACCTATGCTCCTCGAGTGCTAGGTCTCTCGTGATCCAATATAACTTCTTAAACCACTGAGGGATCCAACTGCCATCATCATCCTTCCTATTGAAAAGATCCACACTTTCAGTGTTGCAGATGTGCTTTCTCCTAGAGCTCATCTACAAAGGCAGAACATAAAATTATTACCATTTCAACTTTTACGGGATCTTTTTGTACTTCTTGAATAAATAATTTATAACTCACAAATACATCAAAAAATTAAAAACAAAGACTTGAATCAAATTGATATCAAAGAGCATAGCATAGTATAAGACAAGAGAAATAGAATAACATCACCATCATCATCAAGACAAGATTGGGTGCAATTCCCCCTCCCCCATGCGTGCAGCTCCACTTCTACGACATGAGTATTTAGAGAATTCTATTCATAAAAATAGCCCAAGGAGATAGTAATAGATGTGCGTACAATTTGGGATTGCTTTTTCCACTTTTGGGTTCTACTTAACATATTATTAACCATATCAAAGTTCCTAAGGTTTGTACATATCAAAACCTTTGCCCAAATATAAATGCTAATGGGCCTTTACATATGAAATAACTTTGTGCACACTCGCACATATAAAAACCTTGTGCACATTCGCACATTCCATTAAGCCGATTTCTATCTGTGATAAATATTACATTTTCTTGTTGGTGTTTTCTCATGGTTTAGAATAATTTACGGCTTGATTATCTCAAAATCTTTGTCTGATGAGGGAGGGTCATCATAGACAAGATAAGCTAGAAGAGGGTATCTAAATGGTCTTAGTAGACTAATGTGGAAAGCGTTATGAATGTGCCAATTTGATGAAATATCTAAATGGTAAACATTGTCATTAATTTTTGTTAGAATCTTAAATGGACCATAAAATCTAGGATCTAATTTAACTACTGGGTGTCTCTCTATACTTAAATTGAGTCTTGTTTTTTCTACACAATGCCAAACAAAATCACCATCTTGAAAAGTGATTGCCTTACATTTCTTATTGGCTTGGTTAGTGTATTATGTTTGGGATTTAGCTATAGTTTCATGTACTTCTTGAAGTATACGGGTATGATCTCTAGTGAAATCATCGGCCTACTGGAGGATAATATGTGAAAGTCAAGAAGTAGTTGTTGGCAATTTCTTACCATACATGACTTCAAAAGGAGATTTTCTTGTAGCTAGCTGTGGTGTTTTATTGTAAGAAAATTATAGCAAATGAATATGTTGGTCCGAAGTACCTAGTGTAGAAATGGTCTAGGACCGTAACAAACCTAGAATGGTGTGCTATTAGTTCCCTCGGTTTGGCCATTACTTTCAGGATGAAAAGAAAATGTGAAATCAATTTTAAATCGAAGTTTGAGAATAAAGTAATCCAAAAGTCATTACAAAGTCTAGAAATGTGATTAGATACAATAACTTTAGATATGCCATAATGTGTAAAGACATGTTTAATGAAAAGATATGTAGCTTCTAAAGTAAACATTGTCTTTTTGCATGCAATCAAATATGCTTGCTCACTAAATCTATCAATAATAGTCCAAATCATATCATTTCGTATCGAAGTAATAGGTAAATCAATCAAGAAATCCTTAGATATTTCTTCCCAAGGACCATCAGAAATAGGCAATGGCATGAATAAGCCATTCTGTTTTCCATGATGTCGCTTAACTTGACAAAAACAACACATTTAGAAATAAAGTTAGAAACATAATTCTTTACATTAGAGAAATGTATTATTGATTTCAATGTAGTAATTATGTCTCTATGACTAATGTAAGGATTGTGCAATTCTAATAGAAGCAATTATCTAAATGGAAGAGTTATGCATAAATGCTAGAAATCTATCATGGTATGAATAATTATCTATAGTCAAATAATTATTAGAATGTAGTTTCAACCATGGATCATGAAATTCAAGATCATTATCATATGTATCACGTGTAATAGCATCAATGGAACATGTTAAGGACATAAATATTTGTAATGGAAGGGCATCTACTTAATGCATCTGCTATAATATTTTCCTTACTTGGTTAATAATGAATGAGAGGGTGAAAAATAAATGTGATGATGAGATATGAAAGTTTGGGAAGATATATGCCGTATACTTTGTTGTTGATCAGTTTTAATGAGAAATTCAGAACCCATTAAATAATGTTTCTACATCAAAGTGCATCGACAATAGCAAGAAGTTCTTTATCACAAGTGTTGTACTTAGTTTTAGAGAAGCTTATGACTTTCATATGCAAGAGGATGACCATCTTGTATTATTAGGACTGCACCAATATCAGATCCATCGTGAAAGGTCTATAAAAATCAAGTAATTAAAGGACTAGGGTATATGTCAAAATATTCTTAAGCATGTCAAAGGATTTTTGTTGGTGTTCACCCCAACAAAAAATAGTCGACTTTCGAAGAAGCATAGTTAAAGGTAATGCACACGAACAAATTTTCTATAATAACTACAAAGACCTAGAAAAAAACAAACCTAAGTAACATTCTTTGGATTTCACTAAGTCCATTTTTGGGATCTGCTCTAATACCTTCAACACAAATAATGTGACCTAAATATTCAATTTTCGTTTGATGAAAGAAAGAACTTTTCTTTTTATTAGAAAATAATTGGTTTTCTTTCAAAAATTTGAAGACAGATGTTAAATGTTATTTGTGCTCTTCTTTATTTTTACTGAAAACAAGAATATCATCAAAGAAAACAATGATGAAATGTCGGTGTTTCAAGAAAATGTAGTTCATCATTCTCCTAAATGTGGCAAGTGCATTGGTAAGACCAAAATGCATAACAAGAAACTCATAGTTATGTGATAGAGTGTGAAAGCAGTCTTATAAATATCAAAAGTATGCGTGCAAACTTGATGATATCTAGATTTCAAATCTATCTTACTAAAGACACATGCACCATGGAGATTATCTAACAAGTCATGAACACAAGGAAAAGGATACTTTTTTTAAATAGTTATTTTATTCAACGCTAATAGTCGATGGACATGTGATAGGTTTTTTTCTTGTCCTAGACTAAGAGTATTGGGGCCAAAAGAGGAACTACTAGTTCGTATGAGTCCATGGTCTAGGAGTTCTACTATTTGTTGTTGAAATTATTTTTGTTAAATTTGATTTTGTCTATAAGGATGGGGGGTGCACTACTAAGAACCCCTATGTATCACGTGCATTCAAGGGGTATCTAAAAAACCTCTTACATGTGAATTTTTCATGAATAAAATGACCCCTTTTTCTTTATAGACTTACAGTTTTGTAAATAGATTTTAAAAACCTGTTTTGTAAATGTATTTTTTATAAATTTACCTTAAAATTTTGAATTAAAAATCCCCTTCATTTTAACTCACGTGATATACTTATATGTTTTTAGGTGAACCCCTTGAGCAATAAGGGGCCTTATGAGGTGGTTAACTACCAGGAAGAACATCAATGATATGATCTTCTCTGCAAGATAAAGGAGGTCTTGGGGGTATTTCATCTATAAAAGAGTCTTTGAATTGATCGAGAAAAACTTGTTGGCTATGTGACAATCTATGGTGGTCAGAGTCGCTTCAATTTCTTTATTAATATAAATCATGTATTAAGCTTTATTTTGTTTCCTTAATGAACATTTTGCATGAGTGTGTGATAAAAATGGATAGAGGTCATGTGTGACATCATTGTAGAGTTTTATTTTGATGTGTGATCCCCAGTGTATGTGTGCCATAGTCAATAATTTGAGAATTGAATAACAAAATGGCATGCCTAAGATGATATTTATAGTGTAGAGAGGTGCAATCAAGAAGTATCTTTTCTCTTTATAAGGGCCAATAACAATTTTTGATTGCCTAATCTTCTTTGTGCCATATAACGTGTACTTTGGAATGTAGATTTAACCTTATAAAGTGATGGGTGTGTGTGTCTAACTATAATTTCTTAACAATACACTCAAAAGTAAAATCATGTGTACTACCATCATCATGAAAATAGTAAATCATGATCATTAATTTTACCCTTCATTTTAAGTAATGAATAAAATGAAATAGGGTTACCTAGCACATCACTTTGGTTAAGATTACCCTCATCATGTAGTGTATCTTTACAAAAATCTAGAGCATAGCCACCATTTTTGTTAGGTACCTCTTTGATGTTATGAAGCTGAGAAACTGTTGATTTGGAAGTCTTCTGACATTGAGAAGAAAGTGTGACCTTCTTGGTTACACTTGTAGCGCGAGGTTTGTTTGTAATATTAGTGTTGTGACTAATAGGCTTGAGTTGAGTTATAACATTTCTTTGATCATTAAGCCTTTACATTTTGATTAGAATTTATGTGTGCATTACTAGGTGTGACTACCCAAGGATTTATATCTGTATTGAAATTATTAAAAAACATGATTCAATAGGAGCACCATAATGACAAGGAATAGGTTGTTGATTGTTGTTGTTGAAGCCTCAGATTTGCTATGATTATTTGATAAAGAAGTGTTAAATTGATGAGGAGGCTTGTGCAAACCTCTTTTTTAGGTTCTAGATTATGACTTAAAGTAATAGCTTCATCAAATGAAGTGGGCTTGAACATACTTACCTCTGCTTGAATAGTTTCTTCAAGTATAGATTTTTAATGACATTAAATTATATCTTCAAGTACTGCTTCAAGTATACGAAGTTGAAGTAGATTATATCTTCAGGTACTTCTTCAAGCATACGGAGTTCAAGTAGAGTTTACCAAAACTTCTCCATGTATTGGGGTATTTTCTCGTAGTCTATCATAGTCAAAGTGTCCCATGCACAACGAGCTTTGAAGGTAAAGTATGGTGATTGAAATCTTGACTTCACTTTGCTTTATAATTTCATCCAAGTAGTGAGTTTGTATCATAACTGCTACAAAAAAATGATGCACAGTAAACCATATGGTTGGTAACACATTTTATCTTATCCCTTTCTAAAATGGTCTCCTCAAGAAAATAATCATCCAATTGACTTAACATGAAAGCACAAGACAAACATCCTTTTTACCATCAAATTTAATAAAAGAAAGTACGAGTCTAATCTTACTATCCTTTTTTGTTTGTTGATCATCAAAAGTAACCTTAATGATCTTAGCAATGCCTGCGTCTTCAGAAAGAGAAGTAGAGACTTCATTTACCAATAAGTCACTCGAGGACGAGGTGTTTTTAGTGTTCATCTTAGAGTAGCTACTTGAGAAGTTGAATAAGATCTTCAAAAGTCAGTTACAAAAGTGAAGAATTAGGAAATCTATCATGTCAAACATTAGCATCTTCATTGGTGGTGTTATCGTTGATGGGTTGGTTGAAATCAACACCCAAATCCATTGGTTTGATATGAAGAGATTTTGGTTATGTGGCTAGAAATCTTCTCAATTTCTTGTAATTTTTCAATGAATTTTATTTTAATTTGTGGACTTGAAAATATCAATTTTGGGTAAAAATAAGGATTTTTAGGCCAAAAAAGAGCTATGTAATTTTCTAGATTGTTTTGAAGAGAAATATTTTCAAGATCTTTGTTGAGTTGTGGGAAATGATTTTAACAATTTGAGACTTTCATAGGTTTTGAAAAAGCTTTAAGGGAAAAGCTTTTGTAAAGCTTTAATAAGCTTAAAAGCTTTATAATTTTAAAGATTTGAAGCTTTAAGTAAATAAAGCCTACAAAAGAAAGGAAAACTGGCTATCCACTTGTGCAAAGGATAAAAAGTGAAGTAATTTAGGAAAGAGAACGTGCTCTGCACTATTGGAAGAGAGGGGAAGATGAAGTTAATCCAGAAATCAAAGGATGGATGGAATTGAGGACTTCGGGGTGAGAAAAAAGCATCTACAGTGTCAGAGAGGTGGAAGAGGGAAAGAAAACTGAGAAAACACTTTTGGGTTTTTGGTGGTTTCAGGAAGTAAATTTTCCACCTTTCTTTCACTTGTGGGTTTTAAAAAATGGCTTTTGGTTATCTAGTGGTGGGCAAAACAAGCCTTCCCTTGAACGTTAGCCTTTCCTTGAAATTTATAAGTGGAAAATTACCTTCCTTTGAATTCCAAGGCTACTTTGTCTTCTAGTTCTAACTTTACAATTAATCTTGGCTCTGATACCCTATTGGGAGGGTGAAAAAGAACACACTAAAATAATTGTAAAGTATTAATCACAAAGCATAAAATATGAATTCCACATAACATAAGATTGGGTTTGATTTGCCTCCACACAAAAGTGAGCCCACACTTCCTCTTGGTGTATTTAAATCATATTTCTTGAAATAACTTGTGGGGCTCAAAATAATGTCCACTTTTACAAATATATTAACTTCTTCAAAAATATCTTATAAAATCAAATATGTACAAGGGTGCTTTCACATGTCCCAATAAACATATAAATCGACAATAAATAAGGACGATGCCCAAAATAAATTAATGATGTGCATTGTGAAAAAATCAAATAGTATTCACCGACACCCAAAATCAAGTGTCTCAAAATATTTTTGACCACCGACTTACCTCCATTATCCAACCCAAGGATCTAAACTTACATTAACTATTCTAATCAATTAATAAATTAATTCATTAAAAATATAAACAACCATGATACAAAACTCATAACATCAAGATGATATAACCCATACTCTCACGCATGTATGGAATCACCCACATACATGTAAAAAAAGCTATGATTGTGCCTGGATTTCAAAAGGCATCCCAATCTAAATGCATCTAGAAGAATTCATAAATAATAGGAAACGTGGTAATATAAAATTCCATGGTTAACTCCTCATAATAGTTTGTATGCAAGAACAAACAATAATAAAGTCACCCCTTGAATTAACTCCTCATAAAAGTTTGTATGCAAGTACAAACAATAATAAAATCACCCATTGAAATGGATATATATGGGTATTTTTGGAATGAAGAAAAAGGTAATGGCACACACATAGATACATCAAGTAATGAGAGATGTAGAGAAGCACACCACTCAAAGTGGATTAACGAGAATGAGTGAAGTACAAGTGAAGTGACATGATGCAGTCACTTGCACACTCACTCATAAGAGTATCTACATATGCTCGAGAGAAGAAACCTCCTAAAAAAGGAGGGAAAAATACCTTGGCCCATTATTAGCCTATGTCCACACATCACTACCATATAAATGGCTATACAACTTCCCCATGCAGTGATGTAAACATGTATAGGAATCATATGGTTGATTAATACCAAAGTGATGATGTGAACATGTACAGGGATCATGTGGCTAATACCAAAGTGATGATGTGAACATGTACAGGGATCATGTGGCTAATTAATCTGTAAAAATCTACAAACGTATCTAATGAGAGAGCCTTAATGAACATATGTGCCACATTGTCATGTGTAAAGACATAAGCTAGGGTAATCTCTCCTTCAATGAGCCTCTCCTTGACAATGATAATGTACCTCAATAAGCTTTGTACGAGCATGAAACATTGGGCTCCTCAATGACTAATGCACTCTAGCTACTATCAGTGAAGATGGAGGTGGGGGGACTGCTACCAACACCAAGATTTACCAAAAGTCATTTAACACTAGTTTGGTACCAAAACAGGACACTTGAGTGTCCTTTTTTGGGGGTTGCGAAAAAAATCAAACTCCTAATGTAGGCTTTAAAAACCAAAATGCTTCATTGGGCATGTAGAACATAACCCTATGCTTATGTAAAAAATGCTAAACATATAAAATGCCTTTTTATTTGGAAGTACATAAGCAACAAAGTAGCATATGTCTTGAAAATGAACATTTTTCAGGATTTTTCAGGATTTTTCCAAATATGCAAGCATCATTCTCTCAGAAAAAAAATCCAATGATATCAATAGCATTTTTCCCAAGATATTTTGATAGCATACATCATTCCAAGGAGGTAGAAGTTCACCAAAAAAAAACATTTTCCTTTCCTAGAATTTTTTCCAAAAAAGTTGTATAAAATCAACAAAAGTAACGCGTATTATCAAAACTCAATCACGCCACTAAAAAAAATTGTAGCCCTATCAATGAGAATGTTGATTATTGGTTTTCATGCTTGAGATGAGATAAATAAGCCATAATTTGATGTGTATGACACTAACTTAGCCTCCACTTAAGTAGGTTCTTATCGCCTAGTTCTAAAAAAACTGTAAAAAATAAAAATACAAAATTTGATCATCTTTTTTCAAAAACTAATCATAACTATGCTTGCACAAGTAGTCTACACCTATAGTTACAACAAATAATGCACTTACACAGCTTTTTCCTTTGATGAAAATCAAAATTACGCTCATAATTAGACATTTTACGTACTAAAAATAGGTTGCGCAAAAGGCCATGCATGAGAAGAGGCCCAAAAAGTGGCTCTAAAGTTTTGGAAAATTCAAAACAAAGTAGTATTTACCCTATATAACATGGGTGCACCTCAAGTTTTACATTATTAGCTTGCATATGGAAGGAGAAAAATTCATGCTCCACCTGTATAAAAAACATCATTTCAATATTAGCGAGTCAAAAATTTATCTAATAATTATCGTTTGATGATTCCAAGATTTAGTTTACATCATGGGCTTTCCATTAAGCCAAGTTTCATGATCAAACTATGTCCCTTCTAAAAGTTATGTACAAATTACTACTATTTTGAAAACAACAAAAATCATGCGTTTTATCAACATGCGTCTAAGAAAATTAAAATATTGCCTTGCAAAAGCTAAGAAAAGTGCAATTTAAAAAATCTCAAATTTTTTTTGGGTCTTGAGGAACATCTGTGGATGTTAAGAATTTCAAAACTCTTAATAGATTGCCCACAAAAATTCAAGAAAAATGCTAACTTTCAGGACACTTTAGTGTCCTCAGGACACTTTAGTGTCCAATTACAGAACTAGTGTTAAACCATAGAAACTCCATAGTCACAATAAAAGATGTTGCCTTGTACTCAATGCCACAGCTCAAAATGGCCACACATGCTACTTCTTGTTGAGCCCTTATAGACGTGAATCACCAAGATGAAAGAAAAATCCACTAGTGGAAAAATCTAGGCCAATCAGAGTCACTAACAACATGCAGCCAAATATATCCCCATTTTATCATAGAACAACCCAAGGGAGTGAGTGCCTTGTAAGTATCAGAATACTTTCTTGGTAGCTTACCAATGCTTACTTTTGGGACTAAGCATAAACTTAATAAACTTGGGAGACCCCAAACTAAATGTCTGGTCTCATATTGCATAGATATATGAGACATTCAATAGCCTGGTGTGATAAATTGATATATTAAATGATTCACTTGCATCCTAGAGAATGAGCCTAACATCTATCATCTATCTCTACTAGTGTAGTAGAATCAGGCTTATAGTCTTCCAACCAAATGGTTCACATGCATCCTAGAGACTGAGCCTAGCAATATGAGACCAAATGTCTCATATATCTATGCAATATGAGACCAAACTAAATGTCTGGTCTCATATTGCATAGATATATGAGACATTCAATAGCCTGGTGTGATAAATTGATATATTAAATGATTCACTTGCATCCTAGAGAATGAGCCTAACATCTATCATCTATCTCTACTAGTGTAGTAGCATCAGGCTTATAGTCTTCCAACCAAATGTTTCACATGCATCCTAGAGACTGAGCCTAGCATCAGGCTTACAATATTAAAACCAAATGGTTCACATGCATCCTAGAGGCTGAGCCTAGCATTGTCTATTAGCGTCAGGCTTATAATCTTCAAAGAAAATTGTGTAAGCAATCTATGGATGACCAAACTGTGTAAATAATCTATGTATGTACTTTGATTGTAACATCATAATACCTTCAGCAATACCATCGTCATGTAGCATAAACTACATGCCTAATGCAATGATCCAAAATCTGTCATCTCAAATGGGACATGTTCAGTGACGACTGAAATTCTCTTTGTTAGGGCCTGTGGGCAGCACGTCTTCAATGTATAAAATGATGACCAAAATAGAATTCTTACTGAAAGATCCCTTCCCCCCTCCGTGCAACGAATTCGAGGATGCTAGCAGCAGAAGTAGCACTTCTTGCGTAGGGAATAGCCTGTCACTCAGGGCCTCGCTCACAGATATGCAGACAAGAGACTAATCCCTCGGTTCTTCCAAAACCGAACCCGAAAAAACTTCCCTCATCGAGAAAACACGGGCAAGACCAATGCTTTTTTCCTCATCAAGAGACACAGCCGTTGATACTTTTCCATAGAACAAGACTATCCGGGATTTACTTCATTTATCATACCATAACAGAATTAAGTCTCATTTTAGGGATCTATCAGTCCAGCCTAGCCCCATCAAACCCATGGGTTAACCAACTGCCCAACCACTATAGTAATAGGATCCAGGTAGGAATTTTTATTATGTTTTGTCTCAGGTACCAAGGAAAAGAGTTCCAAGGCCCCCTAGCGGATGCTTCAAGCAAACTTCAAGATAGTCACACCACTTACACACCCAATATGAAATTGCTTGTTTCACATATTTAGCTGTCTTTAAAACAATCTTTTAATGAAACCATAGTATCACTGATCATAATCCTCCAAAATATCCGGTTGAATTCTAATTTCCAATCATTCCTTCATCAGTGTACCTATGGCATCATTGGCAACCAGATTGCTCACCACCTGTCCACTCAGGGGCATTTTCAATAGTTCCTAGCTCATAGTACCCGGACATATATTCACTTGTAAAAATCCAGATGGACTCTCCATTGAAGATCAGCAAGATCAATAAACAAATCCATATAAAAGAGCCATGGACTCATCCCTTGAGAGGACCAGCAAGGTCAATCAACGAGATCTATGCCCGGGTTCAGAAAACAACTCTAACACCTTGTTCCATTTTTTTCCTCGATGCACATGTGGGTAGCGTCATTGACCAGAGCCCTAGCACCGTATGGTCAGCACCCTCTAGCTGGCTCCTTCGGACAGGTCACCTAGTGCTTCACTCATAGGCTACCTCCTTGGTCCCTCATCCACCATACTGGAAGCTCACCATTTAAATCGAAACGAGGCTAATCAAGACCTCAGCTGACCTTGCTACACAAGACGTCCTCCGTTGACTCTCTGTAAGCTGTTGTAACTTTATCACTTAGGTCTCCACATGACCTCATTCACAAGATGGTCAAAATGCTTCCCCAGCATTCTTGACATAAAACAGTCATTTAAAAACAGGTCATAAATATAGTTTCTAACAAACTCTCATCTTTCCACATTGTTCCACATCAGTTCTCGTTATTCCACATTCTTCTACATCAATTCACATTGCATAATCCACATTAAATCATATGTATTCCCATCGTCCTTCATCCATTATCATCTAGACACATCATATTACATCTTATCACATCTATCCTCATCACATCTCATCCATTCACATCTACCCACATCCATGTCACATCACATCACATCCATTCATATTGCATCTCGTCCATTCACATCTATCCCGATTCATATCACATCACATCACATCCATTCACATTGCATCTCATCCATTCACATCTATCCCGATTCACATCACATCACATCACATCCATTTCACATCACATCTCATCCATTCACATCTATCTCGATTCACATCACATCACATCTCATTCATTCACATCTATCCCAATTCACATCACATCACATCATCACACCCATTTCACATCACATCACATCTGTCTCGATTCACATCACATCTCATTCATACACATCTATCTTGATTCACATGACATCCATTTCACATCACATCTCATCCATTCACATCTATTTACATCACATCACATGTCATCCATTCACATATCGCATCCATTCACATCCATCTTTGATTCACATGACATCCATTTCACATCACATCTCATCCATTCACATCTATTTACATCACATCACATGTCATCCATTCACATATCGCATCCATTCACATCCATCTCATTCATTACATCCACATCACATCACATACATCCCATCCACGTTACATCACATCCACATCTCATTCTCATCCATTCACATCACATCACTTCCTTTTACATATCATCACATCTCAATCTCATCTCACCACATTCATTTACATCCCATCACATCCCATCCACATCTTCTCTTCTCATCCACATCCACATCCATTTACATCACATCACATCCCATCCACATCTCTTCATATTTACATCCATTTACATAACATTCACATCTTATCACATCCACTCACATCTACTCACATCCTATCACATTGCATTCACATCTTATCACATCGTATTCACATCTATTCACATTTAGTAACATTTTCTACTTTCGATACCGATGGGACTTTTTCTAAATTTTTGCCAATTGCTTGGCCTAGTTAAAGGTACTTTTCTTAATGGATATTTTCATATTCTTTCCAAAATTTCTCAAGTGAAATATATTCAATATTCTTCTTTTGAGTAAAAGATTCATGGGATCTACAAAAATCAATTCTACCCATATTTTCCAATAATGCTCAAAATTTCACTTTTGATAAATACTCATAATTTGAATTATGTTAAAAATTCCTCTTTTTCCATTTAATTTCTTGGATCTCAAATATCATGGTAATTCCTCTTTTTGCAATTAAATGATTGAATTCCAAATGTCATGGGAATTCCTCTTTTATCATAAAGAAAATTTATCAGAAATTCTTCTTTTCTTTAATAAAAATATCCATTATTTCAAATATGTCAAGAATTTCACTTTTACAATTTAAATGATTGAATTTCACTTTTACCATTTAAATGATTGAATTACACTTTTACCATTTAAATGATTGAATTCCAAATGTCATGGGAATTTCGCTTTTATCATTTAAGAATTTCTCATGCATAAAATAAATTTATCTAAAATTTCTCTTTAAATTCAAATAAAAATATCCATTAATTTAGATATGCCAAGAATTTCACTTTTACCATTTCAATGACTGAATTCCATATACCAAAATTTCTTTTTTTTCATTTAATTATATGGATCTCCGTTATCATGGGAATTCCTCTTTTTGCATTTAAAAAAATTACCAAAATTGCCTCTTTTCTTAACTACTTATTTATGCATAAACACTAAAAGTTAGTTTCCCATGAGTATGATGAAAATCATTCTTCTAGCATAGGATATTTAGTCCTAGAATATGGTAGGAAGTCCTCTTTTCACATTATGCATAAAAATCAGTTATGTATTAATTTCTAAAAATTTTACCATAGCTGTGCTCTATTACTGATAATTTTTAATATTTCTAGAAATAATAAGACTTTGTAATACAATTATGATAGAATACTATCCTTAGACTTAAATCCAATTTATGGAATTAAATCATAAGTTTACCATAATTTTATTAGCATGAAAGCGTAAAAAAGTTATTTTCTTAACCTCTAGCTTAACTAGCATAGAGTTTGATTTTTGAATTGAGAATTTATCAATGAGAAGCATCCATTTGATAAGGAATTAGTCATAGGAATGACTATTCTTTTGGGGAGAGAGAGAGATATACATAAAAAGCATCCTAATTAAGCATAAAGACTAACTTTTTGTGATTAATCATTAGAATTCTTATAGAAAGCTTGATTTGCTTTGAAAATAATTAATTTGAAACTTCTCAACTTGAGAGGGGTTGAGAAGTGAAATCTTTTGAGAATATTAATGAAAACCATGAAATTTCTTCTTACCTCTTGATTTGGCTTGCTTCTTTATCTTAGAAGAAAGCCCCCAACCAATCAATTGGTTTAGTATGTTGAGAAGAAAGCTCCAAGGATTGTTGAAGAGAGAGAGAAGCTCCAAGTTCTCCAAAAGTAGAGGATTTTTAAGGGATATTATAAAATATCATTATTTTAATGTAATACTGGCATGGTATAGTTCATAGATGAGAATACAAAAGAATGAGGGTCTATTTAAAAGTGAGGGAGACCAGTAACTGAGTCCAACTAAGTTCTAGAATTTTCCAGCTTTAGTTTGGCTGAATTTGGACAAGATTTGGATCAGTTTGGCTCCCTTTTTGATTTGGTTTGATCCAGGAGAGAGGAGAGATAAAAATATCACAATTTTTTTGAGTTAAAAACTCATCCTCATGTGTGAAATAGGTGCCTACCTCAAAGGTCTCCCCCTCCTTACTACCAAGGTGTCAAAAATTCATCATTTCTCCAAACTATCTCATTTTTTAGTAATATCTCTTAATTTTCTCTAATAAACCTTGTACTCAGTCAACTCTTCATCTTATGTGAGCATTTACTTATTTTTGGGTATTTTCTTTTACTCTTTGGATTTATCTCATCCCAACACTTGGATTAATCCTATTGACCCATAGGAACCTTAATTGGACCATAATCTAGAAATTTCTGAAAAGCTAGACCCTTAGGCTAAGGTCCCTTATATCATTGAGGACTAAAATTCTCTTTGTTAGGGCCTGTGTACAGCATGTCTTCAATGTATAAAATGATGACCAAAATAGAATTCTTACTGAAAGATCCCTGCCCCCTCCGCGCAACAAATTTGGGGGTGCTAATAGAGCGGAAGTAACACTTCTTGCGTAGGGCCGAGCCTGTCACTCAGGGCCTCGCCCACAGATATGCGGACAAGAGACTAATCCTCCAAATCCAAACCCAAAAAAACTTCCCTCGCCCAGAAAACCAGGGCAATTCCTCCAAGATATTTTTATTCTAATCGTAGTCAAGAACCTTAACTAACCAGACCAATCCAACTGAACTCGTAAGTCACATGATCAGATGAAAGAAAAGACTTGCACTTGGATCATAGAGACCAATGCTTTTTTTCTCATCGAGAGGCACAGCCGTTGATTCTTTTCCATAGAACAAGACTATCTGGGATTTACTTCATCTATCGTACTATAATAGAATTGAATCTCATTTTAGGGATCCATCAGTCCAACCTACCCATTGGTTAGCCAACCGCCCAACCACTATAGTGATAGGATCCGGTTAGGAATTTGGTTATGTTTTGTCCCAAGTAGCAAGGAAAAGAGTTCCCAGGCCCCCTCGGCGACGTTTTAAGCAAACTTTAAGATAGTCACACCACTTACACACCCAATATGAAATTGCCTATTTCACAAATTTAGCTGTCTTTAAAATAAATTTTTAATGAAACCATAGTATCACTGATCATAATCCTCCAAAATATCCGGTTGAATTCTAATTTCCAATCATTCCTTCATCGGTGTACCTATGGAATCATTAGCAACTAGATTGCTCACCACCTGTCCACTCAGGGGCATTTTCAATAGTTCCTAGCTCATAGTACCCGGACATATATTCACTTATAAAAATCCAGATGGACTCTCCATTGAAGATCAGTAAGATCAATGAACAAATCCATAAAAAAAGAGCCATGGACTCATCTGTTGAGAGGACTAGCAAGGTCAATCAACCAGATCCATGCCGGGGTTCAGAAAACAACTCTAACACCTTCTTCCATTTGCTTCCTCGATGCACGCGTGGGTAGCGTCAGTGACCAGAGCCTGAGCACTGTATGGTCAACACCCTCTAGGCTCCTTCGCACAGGTCACCTAGCACTTCACTCATAGGCTACTTCCTTGGTCCCTCATCCACCGTACTGGAAGCTCACCATTTGAATCCAACCAAGGTTTGTCAAGACCTCGGCCAACCTTGCTACGCGAGACGTCCTCGGTTGACTCTCATCAGCTGTTGTAACTCTATCACTTAGGTCTACGACCACATTCAAAAGATGGTCAAAATGCTTCCAAAGCATTCTTGACATAAAACAATCATTTAAAAATAGGTCATAAATATAGTTTCTAACAAACTCTCATCTTTCCACATTGTTCCACATCATTTCTCGTTATTCCACATTCTTCTACATCAATTCACATTGCTTAATCCACATCAAATCATATGTATTCCCATCGTCGTTCATCCATTCTCATATAAACACATCATATTACATCTTATCACATCTATCCTCATCACATCTCATCCATTCACATCTACCCATATCCATGTCACATCACATCACATCCATTCACATTGCATCTCATTCATTCACATCTATCCCAATTCACATCACATCACATCACATCCATTTCACATCACATCTATCTCGATTCACATCACGTCACATCTCATTCATTCACATTCACATTATCTCGATTCACATCACATCACATCACATCACATCCATTCACATCTATCTCGATTCACATCACATCTATCCCCATTCACATGACATCCATTTCACATTACATCACATCCATTCAAATCACATCTCATCCATTCACATCTATTTACATCACATCACATGTCATCCATTCACATCTCATCACATCCATTCACATCCATCTCATTCATTACATCCATTCACATCTCATCACATCCATTCACATCCATCTCATTCATTACATCCACATCACATCACATACATCCCATCCACATCACATCCACATCTCATTCTCATCCATTTACATCACATCACTTCCTTTCACATATCATCACATCTCAATCTCATCTCATCACATTCACATCCGCATCAATTTACATCACATCACATCCCATTCACATCTCTTCTCATCCACATCCATATCCACATCATCACATCTCTTCTCATCCACATCCACATATCATCACATCTCTTCTCATCCACATCCACATCCATTTACATCAAATAACATTGCATTCAAATCTTATCACATCGTATTCACATCTATTCACATTTAGTAACATTTTCTAATTTCGATACCGATGGAACTTTTTCTAAATTTCTGCCAATTGCTTGGCCTAGTTAAAGGTACTTTTTCTCGATGGATATTTTTATATTCTTTCCAAAATTTCTCAAGTGAAATATATTCAATATTCTTCTTTTGAGTAAAAGATTCATGGGATTTACAAAAATCAATTCTATCCATATTTCCCAATAATGCTCAAAATTCCACTTTTGATAAATACTCATACTTTGAATTATGCTGAAAATTCCTCTTGTCCCATTTAATTTCTTGGATCTCAAATATCATGGAAATTTCTCTTTTTGCAGTTAAATGATTAATTTTCAAAAGTCATGGGAATTCCTCTTTTATCATAAAGAAAATTTATCCAAAATTTCTCTTTTTTTAAAATAAAAATATCCATTATTTCAAATTTGCCAAGAATTCCACTTTTACCATTTAAATGATTGAATTCGAAATGTCATGGGAATTCCTCTTTTATCATTTAAGAATTTCTCATGCATTAAAAAAATTTATTTAAAACTCCTCTTTAAATTTAAATAAAAATATTCATTAATTCAAATATGCCAAGAATTTCACTTTTACCATTTAAATGATTGAATTCAAAATGTCACGGGAATTTCTCTTTTATCATTTAAATTTTCTCATACAAAAAATAAATTTATCTATAATTCATCTTTAAATTTAAATACTCATTATTTTAATATACCAAAATTTCTCTTTTTTCATTTAATTACATGGATCTCCGTTATCATTGGAATTTCTCTTTTTGCATAAAAATAAAATTACCAAAATTATCTCTTTTCTTAATTACTTATTTATGCATAAACACTAAAAGTTTGTTTCCCATGAGTATGATGAAAATCATTCTCTTAGCATAGGATATTCAATCCTAGAATATGGTAGGAAGTCCTCTTTTCACATTATGCATAAAAATCAGTTATGTATTAGTTTTTAAAAATTTTACCATAGCTTTGCTCTACTATTACTGATAATTTTTAATATTTCTAGAAATAATAAGACTTTGTAATACAATTATGATAGAATACTATCCTTAGACTTAAATCTAATTTATGAAATTAAATCATAAGTTTACCATAATTTTATTAGCATGAAAGCGTAAAAAAGTTATTTTCTTAACCTCTAGCTTAACTAGCATAGAGTTTGATTTTTGAATTGAGAATTTATCAATAAGAAGCATCCATTTGATAAGGAATTAGTCATAGGAATGACTATTTTTTTTGGGGAGAGAGAGAGATAAACATAAAAAGCATCCTAATTAAGCATAAAGACTAACTTTTTGTAATTAATCATTAGAATTCTTATAGAAAGCTTGATTTGCTTTGAAAATAATTAATTTGAAACTTCTCAACTTGAGAGGGGTTGAGAAGTGAAATCTTTTGAGAATATTAATGAAAACCATGAAATTTCTTCTTACCTCTTGATTTGGCTTGCTTCTTTATCTTAGAAGAAAGCTCCCAACCAATCAATTGGTTTAGTATGTTGAGAAGAAAGCTCCAAGGATTGTTGAAGAGAGAGAGAAGCTCCAAGTTCTCCAAAAGTAGAGGATTTTTAAGGGATAATAGAAAATATCATTATTTTAATGTAATACTGGCATGGTATAGTTCACAGATGAGAATACAAAAGAATGAGGGTCTATTTATAGGTGGGGGAGGCCACTAACTAAGTCCAACTAAGTTCTAGAATTTTCCAGCTTCAGTTTGGCTCAATTTAGACAAGATTTGGATCAATTTGGCTCCCTTTTTGATTTGGTTTGATCCAGGAGAGAGGAGAGATAAAAATATCACAATTTTTTTGAATTAAAAACTCATCCACATGTGTGAAATAGGTGCCTACCTCAAAGGTCTCCCCCTCCGTACCAAGGTGTCGAAAATTCATCATTTCTCCAAACTGTCTCATTTTTTTAGTAATATCTCTTAATTTCTAACTAATAAACCTTGTACTCAGTAAACTCTTTATCTTATGTGAGCATTTACTCTCTTTTGGATATTTTCTTTTATTCTTTGGATTTATCTCATCCCAACACTTGGATTAATCCTATTGGCCCATGGGAACCTTAATTGGACCATAATCTAAATTTTTTTGAAAAGCTAGACCCTTAGGCTAAGGTCCCTTATATCATTTTTAATTGATTCCTAATGCACATTGGAAAGTTCATTTTGAACTTCTTTCTTCTATTTTAGAGAGGGGAATAATTACAAGAACAAAAGGGTAGGTTCTTACACCTTTACACCTCCAAAGTTGGAGGGAGGAGTCTTACATCCTACCCCACTTAAAAAACATGAGATGTCCTCATCTCGCATAGAAGATGGAGTATAATCTCTTTCATCTTCTTCTTCTTCAATCACTTCCAGCGTTACGGCCTTGGAAGTGGACGGCCGATTTGGGAACATCTCCCTTTGACTTCCCCTATTCTAAGGCAGAGGTCTTGCACTACTGTGGATTGAAACTAAGGGTTGGCTAGAGGGTCTACCTCTGGGATTTCCTTGATTTTGACGAAAAGGAACTTGATTATTCTGGAAGGAAGGAGCTCGAGTCTGGAATATTGGTCCTTGATTTCCCCGCCCCGAAAACCTTGATCCAAAAGGAGTTGGGCAATCCATACTGCGATGTTCAAATCCTTGATAGTTATAGCATTTCACTTTCTTGCTCAAGGGTGGAACTTCTGAAGTTAGAATCCAGGGGATTGAGTTCCGAGAAAAGGACCTTTCTTCCATTTTGAAACTTTCCATATCCTGAGCTTGACCTTGTTGCCTCTTAGGCAGTGTGTTGAAATATACAAGTGAATAGGGTGTATTCGGGAACAAGCCCTTGGTTAGAGGCTATTAAAGAGAATTTGTAAATGTGAGAGAACCTGTGAAAAGGTGAGAAGAATCTACTGGGAGAGAATAAAGGGTAGCATGAGAAGATTTAGGAAGTGTGGAGATATTCTGAGAGAGGTGGAGAGAATCAAGCAAAAGAGGTGGAGTGAATCGAGGAGAAATCAGTGGGATTAGATGCTTGGATGTAAACTCTGTAAATTGAGGCATTGGCCTAACGAGAATTTGCTAGTTTTTGATTATCCATGCCTACATTAAGCTATTAGTTAATTACTCACTAATTATATCTTAATTATTATATCACTTTGTTAATGATGTTGATTCTAGTATTTGATCCACCATAGCTCATCACATTGCTGTAGTTTTAACATGGTATCAGAGCCAAGCCTAGAATCCATCAAGTTTATGAGCCCATTATCTAGTTAATCAAGATTAGTAGATAATTAGAAAATAATCAAATTTTTAGTTATTTTTAAGAAGCTTTTTGTACCCCTAGCCAGTGGAGGAGCTCCTTCTCCTTGTAGGCTCAACATTAGTCCAAACCCTTCTAGCCCAAGATAGCCAACTCATCTGTGCTCTAGCTAGTTAAATCAGCGTAGCAAACCGCCCATGCAAGCTCCCAATTTTTATAGATTTGCAGGCACTGTTTTTTAGAAGGGAATTTGAGATTTCTTCTTCATCAGTTGTTGCAATGGCTCTAATTCCTCTTAGCCCTAGGTGTTTTCAAGCATGCTCTACAAGCTGGTGAAGTCAGAAATTGATTTGATCAAGTCTACAATGAGATCCAAGCTCTTCATCAAATCTGCACAGGTGACTTTGGTAAAACAGAGATTAAGCATTCAATGTTTGGTCAAATCTTGTGTTTCTTGGCTTAATCCTCTACTAGACTAATTGCTATTGATGGCCTTGAAAGGATTTGAGCTCATTTA
The DNA here is from genome assembly GCF_041138505.1 of Cibotium barometz. Lineage (NCBI taxonomy): Eukaryota > Viridiplantae > Streptophyta > Polypodiopsida > Cyatheales > Cibotiaceae > Cibotium > Cibotium barometz. The sequence goes on from NC_141097.1 coordinate 24,702,651, forward strand.
AACTCTAAGGCCTCAGATCTAGGCTCCCACATACTCTATTTTTTGCACATAAAATAGAGGATTAATTGCTAATCAATGATTAATCAATGCTGCTAATCACTATATTTTGGTGCAATTGAGGGTCCAAAATAACCATTAGGTATTTGATACAGATCCCTATAACTTTAGATTGCAATTCGGAATTGGTTTGATACTCCAACCATTCCGTACAAATTGGTTACCCTTGATTTAATGTAATTTCTGGTAAAATTATGCTGATAAATTTGTGGTAATCATCATTTTGCATTTAACCCTTGGTTAATGATTGCAAATCACACTCAAATTCAAGATTATTCACAGCCAGAGTTGCATTTGGGAATGTGCATAAGAATGAATGCCATATGCATTATGTATTGGGCACATTGCATTAGTGTAAAAATGGGATCAGACACAGCCCTTGTCTAGAATAAGGCAAGAGGTAAGACCTCCCGCATAAATTTGGGTTTGCATTTCATAATGACACAAGATAAACATCAAAAGCCTAAAAGAAATGTTAACAAAACAATCAAACATGTTGCTCACATGGAGCAAGAACCGACGGTGGACAAGCTCATGGCCCCAGCTACTCAGGAAAGAAGAAGAACATCTCTTTCCAGGAAGAGATTCCACACCGAGAAGAAGATCTAGAGAAAGCATTGAAGAAAGACATGGACATGTGAAGAGAAGCTGCCACAAGAAGACTAAAAGAAGAGGAAGACACGGACGCATGAAGAGAAGCTGCCACGACAAGAAGACTCAAGACAAGAGAAGATGTGAGGATCCAAAGAGTGAGGAGCCATGTGAAAATCTCTGAGAAAGAGAGAGAGAGAGAGAGACCCCACAACCCAATGTAACCTGCCCCAACAAAGTAAAACCACCTCTGAGCCACCGATGATGTAGGCGACGTGGTAGATGTATGTGTGAGCACTTTAGTCAAGGTCGCGGGCACTTGTAGTAGCCTTGGACACATAGAGAGAGAGAGTGTCAAGGACTATGAGTTTAGGGACTTGAGGCACTGGTCTCGCGGGCTATCAAGTAAGAGAGAAACTTGGTATAGGGTCCACGTGTGCTAAGTTAACTTGAGGGGAGGTGTGCAAGACACTGGTCACGAACTATCAAGTAAGAGGAAAACTTGGTATAGGGTCCAAGTGTGCTAGGAGTATTCACTTGAGGGGAGGTGTTGAAATATACAAGTGAATAGGGTGTACAAGCCCTTGGTTAGAGGCTGTAAAAGAGAATGTGTAAATGTGAGAGAACCTGTGAAAGGTGAGAAGAATCTACTAGAAGAGAATAAAGGGTAGCATGAGAAGATTTAGAAAGTGTGGAGATATTCTGGGAGAGGTGGAGAGAATCAAGCAAAAGAGGTGGAGTGAATCAAGGAGAAATTAGTGGGATTAGATGCTTGGATGTAAACTCTATAAATTGAGGCATTGACCTAATGAAAATTTGCTGGTTTTTGATTATCCATGCCTACATTAAGCTATTAGTTAATTACTCACTAATTATGTCTTAATTATTATTTAATCACTTTATTAATGATATTGATTCTAGTATTTGATCCACCATAGCTCATCACATTACTGTAATTTTAACACAGTGGAAGGTTGGAATCATCTTCTGGAGCTAGAAATCTTTTGAAAGATGATGGTGTTGGCTTCGGGTTGGACCTTGACATCAAAGGCCTTGATGAAATCCTTCGCCATCCACATTGCTTCGGCCATGGAAACTAGCTTGGCATTCTTCACTAGGATATTCAAAGGTTCATTTAGTCCCCGAATGAACTTGGCCACCATGAGCTCTTCTTCATCCAGCGGTGGCGAGTACGTGAGGAGAAGAGCAAACACTTGGTGATACACTTCAATAGTTCTGCTCCCCTGGGTTAACTCTAAGACTTCATTCATCTTGGTTTCCATAAAGCCGAGAGGACAGAATCTCTTCCTTAGGTAAATTTTGAGATCATTCCATGTCTGGGTATTCCAATCTAGACAGTTTGTCTTGTAGTGGTTTCTCCATGCCACTCTAGCTGTTTTTACTATCTTCATTCTTGCAAGAGCCATTTTACTCTTCTCATGGTACCCGGTGACATCGAAGTATTCTTCCATTACTTTGATCCACTTCTCCACATCCTCGCCCAAGTTTTTTCCTTCACTCTTGAAAGGTCCAGGCTGCGATCTATGAAGAGTTTTACGACGAACATCTGGGTCGAGCTCTTCCTCACATCAAGCTGGGGATAAACATTACTACCACGACAACCTCAATCCATGATCCTATCAATACGAAAATTTTTGTTAAGTCCCCCTTTCCCAAATTAACCAAGACGCTGAAGTGAAAAGATCACTTTATTTATAATTCAATTTCGACTTTAGATCCACTGAATTCTGGGGTTCCTTATAGTCTGGTCAAACCATGTAGAATCATAGGATAAAGATCCCTTCTAACAGAAGAACATACAAGACTCATTATTAGAGAATAATACATTCATATTCTTAACACAGTTGTCAGTAATGATCCATCAAGCCAAAAATTCCATTTGATCATTCCTCCACGGGAATTTCAGTTATATAGGTTCTTAATTTATCATCCCTTAATTAGATCCACTAGGTTAACAGCAACAACAATCTGTCATCACAATCCACTAATCTCATAGTGATTTGTTGAAATCATAATCGTCATTCCAGTTACCAATATCATCACTGGGATTTGTCCCATTCATCCTCATTGTGGCTTTGTTCAACTTATCTCCTTTCAACTAGAATTCAGGAATCATTATCTTTCAATCAGAATCCAAATCAACTCATCAATTTTCAACCAAAATTCTAAAATCATATCAATCAGCATTCTAATTCATCATCTAGATAGCATTTTTGCTTATAATTTCAAGGTCTTAGATTTACTCGTATATATTATCAATAAAGAGTTGCAGATATACCCACGACATATACGAGTAGTCACGGTCCTTGGAGTTATAAGGTAAATACCATCATATCTAGGCCTCAAGCAAGTCAGGGATTCCATTTCACATCCATCTCATTCATTACATCCACATCACATCACATACATCCCATCCACATTACATCACATCCACATCTCATTCTCATCCATTTACATCACATCACTTCCTTTCACATATCATCACATCTCAATCTCATCTCATTACGTTCACATCCACATCAATTTACATCACATCATATCCCATCCACATCTCTTCTCATCAAAATCCACATCTATTTATATCACATCACATCCCATCCACATCTCTTCACATCTACATCCATTGACATTACATTAACATCTTATCACATCCACTCACATCTTATAGAATACTATCCTTAGACTTAAATCCAATTTATGGAATTAAATCATAAGTTTACCATAATTTTATTAGCATGAAAGCGTAAAAAAGCTTTTTTCTTAACCTCTAGCTTAACTAGCATAGAGTTTGATTTTTGAATTGAGAATTTATCACTGAGAAGCATCCATTTGATAAAGAATTAGTCATAGAAATGACTATTCTTTTGGGGAGAGAGAGATATACATAAAAAGCATCCTAATTAAGCATAAAGACTAACTTTTGTGATTAATCACATTAGAATCCTTATAGAAAGCTTGATTTGCATTGAAAACAATTAATTTGAAACTTCTCAAGCTTGATAGGAGTTGAGAAGTGAAATCGTTTGAGAATATTAATGAGAATATTAATGAAAACCATGAAATTACGTCTTACCTCTTGATTTGGCTTGCTTGTTTATCTTAGAAGAAAGCCCCCAACCAATCAATTGGTTTAGTATGTTAAGAAGAAAGATCGAAGGATTGTTGAAGAGAGAGAGAAGCTCCAATTTCTCCAAAAGTAGAGGATTTTTAAGGGATAATAGAAAATATCATTTCTTTAATGTAATATTGGCATGGTATATATCACAGATGAGAATACAAAAGAATGAGGGTCCAATTATAGGTGAGGGAGGCCACTAACTGAGTCCAACTAAGTTCTAGAATTTTCCAGCTTCAATTTGGCTGAATTTGGATAAGATTTGGATCAATTTGGCTCCCTTTTTGAATTGGTTTGATCTAGGAGAGAGGAGAGATAAAAATATCACAATTTATTTGAATTAAAAACTCATCCACATGTGTGAAATAGTCGTCTACCTCAAAGGTCTCCCCCTCCGTACCAAGGTGTCAAAAATTCATCATTTCTCCAAATTGTCTCATTTTTTTAGTAATATCTCTTAATTTTTAACTAATAAACCTTCTACTCAGTCAACTCTTCATCTTATGTGAGCATTTACTCTCTTTTGGGTATTTTCTTTTATTCTTTAGATTTATCTCATCCCAACACTTGGATTAATCCTATTGGCCCATAGGAACCTTAATTGGACCATAATCCAAAAATTTCTGAAAAGCTAGACCCCTAGGCTAAGGTCCCTTATATTATTGAGGACTAAAATTCTCTTTGTTGGGGCCTGTGTGCAGCATGTCTTCAGTCATGTCTTTAGTGTATAAAATGATGAACAAAATAGATTTCTTACTGAAAGATCCCTGCCCCCTCCGCGCAATGAATTTGGGGGTGCTAGAGCAGCGAAAGTAGCACTTCTTGCACAAGTAGGACAGAGCCTCTCACTCAAGGCCTCGCCCACACGGATATGCGGACAAGAGACTAATCCCTCAGTTCTTTCAAAATCGAACCCAAAAAAACTTCCCTCGCCCAAAAAACACGGGCGATTCCTCCATGATATTTTTATTCTAGCGTAGTCAATAGCCTTAACCATACTGATCCAACCGAACCTGTAAGTCACATGATCAGATCAAAGAAAAGACTTGTACTTGGATCATAGAGACCAACGCTTTTTTCCTCATCAAGAGGCACAGCCGTTGATTCTTTTCCATAGAATAAGACTATCTGGGATTTACTTCATCTATCGCACCATAACAGAATTGAGTCTCATTTTAGGGATGCATTAGTCTAGCCTAGCTCCATCCAGACCCATGGGTTAGCCAATCGCCCAACCACTATAGTGATAGGATCCAGTTAGGAGTTTGGTTATGTTTTGTCCTAGGTACCAAGGAAAAGAGTTCCAAGCCGACGCTTCAAGAAAACTTCAAGATAGTCATACCACTTACACACACAATATGAAATTTCTTGTTTCACAGATTCAACTCTGTGAAACAAATTTTCCTGTTTCACAGATTCAGCTATGAAACAAATAATTTAGCTGTCTTTAAAACAAATTTTTAATGAGACCATAGTATCACTAATCATAATGCTCCAAAATATTTGGTTGAATTCTAATTTCCAATCATTCCTCAATCTCGGTGTACCTATGGCATCATTGGCAACTAGATTGCTCACCACCTGTCCACTCACAGGCATTTTCAATAGTTCCTAGCTCATAGTACCTGGACATTTATTCACTTATAAAAATCCAGATGGACTCTTCCCATTGAAGATCAGCAAGATCAATGAACAAATCCATATAAAGAGCCATGGACTCATCCGTTTGAGAGAGGACCAGCAAGGTCAATCAACCAGATCCATGCTCGGGTTCAGAAAACAACTCTAACACCTTGTTCCATTTTCTTCCTCAATGCACGCGTGGGTAGTAGCGTCAGTGACCAGAGCTCGAGCACCGTATGGTCAGCACCCCCTCTAGGCTCCTTCGCACACAGAGTTCACCTAGCACTTCACTCATATACTACTTCCTTGGTCCCTCATCCACTGTATCGGAAGCTCACCATTTAAATCAGACTGAGGCTGGTCAAGACCTCGGCTGACCTTGCTACGCGAGACGTCCTCCGTTGACTCTCCGTCAAGCTGTTGTAACTTTATCACTTTGGTGTCCCTCACGACCTCATTCACAAGATGGTCAAAATTCTTCCCTAGCATTCTTGACATAAAATAGTCATTTAAAAACAGGTCATAAATACAGTTTCTAACAAACTCTCATCTTTCCACATTGTTCCACATCATTTCTCGTTTTTCCACATTCTTCTACATCAATTCACGTTGCTTAATCCACATCAAATTATATACACATCACATCCCATCCACTCACATATATTTACATCACATCACATGTCATCCATTCACATCTCATCGCATCCATTCACATCCATCTCATTCATTACATCCACATCCACATCACATACATCCCATCCACATTACATCACATCCACATCTCATTCTCATCCATTTATTACATCACATCACTTCCTTTCACATATCATCACATCTCAATCTCATCTCATCACATTTACATCCACATCCATTTACATCACATCACATCCCATCCACATCTCTTATCATCCACATCCACATCCATTTACATCACATCACATCCCATCCACATATCTTCACATCCACATCCATTTACATCACATTCACATCTTATCACATCCACTCACATCTACTCACATCCTATCACATTGCATTCACATCTTATCACATTGTATTAAAATCTATTCAAATTTAGTAAAATTTTCTATTTTGGATATCGATGGAACTAATTGCTTGACCTAGATAAAGGTACTTTTTCTCGATGGATATTTTTATATTCTTTCTAGTGAAATATATTCAATATTCTTCTTTTGAGTAAAAGATTCATGGGATTTACAAAAATAAGTTCTACCCATATTTCCCAATAATGCACAAAATTTCACTTTTGATAAAAACTCATATTTAAATTATGCTAAAAATTTCTCTTTTTCCATTTAATTTCTTTGATCTCAAATATCATGGGAGTTTCTCTTTTTGCATTTAAATGATTGAATTCCAAATGTCATGGGAATTCCCTTTTATCATAAAGAAAATTTATCTAAAATTTATCTTTTCTTTAATAAAAATATCCATTATTTCAAATACGCCAAGAATTCCACTTTTACTATTTAAATGATTGAATTTCAAATGTCATGGGAATTCCTCTTTGATTAAAAATTTCTCATGCATAAAATAAATTTATCTAAAATTTCTCTTTAAATTCAAATAAAAATATCCATTAATTCAAATATGCCAAGAATTCTACTTTTACCATTTAAATGATTGAATTCCAAATGTCATGGGAATTTCTCTTTTATTATTTAAATTTTCTCATACATAAAATAAATTTATCTATAATTCTTCTTTAAATTTAAATATTCATTTTTTTAATATACCAAAATTTCTCTTTTTTCATTTAATTACATGGATCTCCATTATCATGGGAATTCCTCTTTTTGCATAAAAATAAAATTACCAAAATTGCCTCTTTTCTTAACTACTTATTTATACATAAACACTAAAAGTTAGTTTCCCATGATGAAAACCATTCTTTTAGCATTGGATATTCAATCCTAGAATATGGTAGGAAGTCCTTTTTTCACATTATGCATAAAAATTAGTTATGTCTTAATTTCTAAAAATTTTACCATAGCTTCGCTCTATTACTGATAATTTTTAATATTTCTAGAAAGAATAAGACTTTGTAATACAATTATGATAGAATACTATCCTTAGACTTAAATCCAATTTATGGAATTAAATCATAAGTTTACCATAATTTTATTAGCATGAAAGCATAAAAAAGCTTTTTTCTTAACCTCTAGCTTAACTAGCATAGAGTTTGATTTTTGAATTAAGAATTTATCAATGAGAAGCATCCATTTGATAAAGAATTAGTCATAGGAATGACTATTCTTTTGGGGGGAGAGAGATATACATAAAAATTATCTTATTTAAGCATAAAGACTAACTTTTTCTAATTAATCATTAGAATTCTTATAGAAAGCTTGATTTGCATTAAAAACAATTAACTTGAAACTTCTCAAGCTTACTTCTTACCTCTTGATTTGGCTTTCTTCTTTATCTTAGAAGAAAGCCCCCAATCAATCAATTGGTTTAGTATGTTGAGAAGAAAGCTCCAAGGATTGTTGAAGAGAGAGAGAATCTCCAAGTTCTTTAAAAGTAGAGGATTTTTAAGGGATAATAGAAAATATCATTATTTTAATGTAAGGCATGGTATAGTTCACAGATGAGAATACAAAAGAATGAGGGTCTATTTATAGGTGAGGGAGGCCACTAACTGAGTCCACCTAAGTTCTAGAATTTCCCAGCTTCAGTTTGGCTAAATTTGGACAAGATTTAGATCAGTTTGGCTCCCTTTTTTATTTGGTTTGATCCAGGAGAGAGGAGAGATACAAATATCACAATGTTTTTGAATTAAAAACTCATCCACATGTGTGAAATAGGTGTCTACCTCAAAGGTCTCCCCATCCTTACCAAGGTGTCAAAAATTTATCATTTCTCTAAAATATCTCATTTTTAAGTAATATCTCTTAATTTTTAACTAATAAACCTTGTACTCAATCAACTCTTCATCTTATGTGAGCATTTACTCATTTTTGGGTATTTTCTTTTATTCTTTGGATTTATCTCATCCCAACACTTGGATTAATCCTATTGGCCCATCCTTAATTAGACCATAATCCAAAAATTTCAAAAAATCTAGACCCTTAGGCTAAGGTCCCTTATATCATTTTTAATTGATTCCTAATGCACATTGGAAAGTTCATTTTGAACTTCTGTTTCATGGAAAACTATTTTAGACAGTAGGAGGATTCTTATATCTAAAGATATTTCAATTTTGGATTATCTCTCTCTAGACATTTTCTCTCTCTCTCTCTAGGCCAAAACAGGGTAAAACAAGATCTTTCTTCTATTTTAGAGAGGGGATTAATTACAAGAACGGAAGGGGAGGTTCTTACACCTTTACACCTCAACAGATAGAGGGAGGAATCTTACATTTACTCCACTTTATATAAATGGTACTCTCAGTTGGACTATTACAAAAATCATTTGCAACCATGTATTTATCTTCTTATGCAATGCTTTGGGAGCATGATTAAGGCTATAAATCCTTTCTCAACAACTTGCATACCGTTTAGATGCATGCCCCTTCTAAACAAAAGCACAAGGCTGAGATACATAAACTTACTCATACACCATTCAATAAGGCAAACTTGATATCCAACTGATATACATTTCATTCATAATGTGCTATCAATGCAATAATACACTAGATTGTAGTCATACATTGTAGTCATACAAGAGATCTGGGCAAAGGTCTCATCAAAATATATTCCCTTCTCTTGAGCATAGCCCTTTATCATAAGCCTTGCCTTGTAGTGGCCCCAACACTACCATAATCTTTATTCTTAAGCTTATAAAGTCACTTTGTATCAATAGAAAATTGTAGCACCTTGTTGAGCAAAAAATTACTTCACATATGGTACAAAGGCAAATTTACCTTTGGGTTGATTTGTAGCACCTTGTTGAGCACGCATTTTCTTCACATATGGTACATAAAGGTAAATTTTCCCTTGAATTGATTTGTAGCACCTTGTTGAGCGCACATTTGCTTCACATATGGTACAAAGGTAAATTTTATCTGGGTTGATTTGTAGCACCTTGTTAAGCACACATTTGCTTCACATATGGTACAAAGGTAAATTTGCTTTGGGTTGATTTGTAGCACCATTTAATAAGCACAAATTTGCTTCACATATGGAGTTATCAAAGTGTTATGAGAATAGTATTTAAATGATTATTTGAATGGTGAATTCTATGTATAATCCATGTGATGGTTTTTGATAAGAAAGCGTCAGCGTTGGATGGCCCTTGTCTGATTTTTACGTAATGACCACACCCATTTTAGTAGTACGGGCGGCCCCACCGTCAATTATTTGGACTATTTTCTTGGACTATCTCTTTAGTTTAATTCAATTGGACCATTTTAAAGTAGTCAATTTATTCGATTCATTGTAATACTTTAGCCTAGTGAAATATGAGATCAATAATTGAATGCATGCATGCAACTTTCCTATTCTTAAGGAAAAAAGTAAATTTTTCTTAAAATATACCTCTCCAAAGTAATCTATTTTTACATACAATCAAATATAGTAAAACGGCCCACTATTATTGTAATTTTAAGTATGAGATCAACTATATTCTGACGAAAGACCAAAGAGTTACAACTATTATAAGTTGTAAGCCTGTACCTAACAAGGAGCCTGATACAAAGAAACGTCCACAGAGAGTATCAATTTCTTTTATGTTTTTCTTTTGTATGGTTTAATTATTTCTTGAGTGAGAGAGAGAGAACTCTATTAAACATGGTTTGTAAGAATTGTGGGTTCCTTGGATGAAGCTCTCCTCTCTTTCTATATTCTCTTTTCTCCTCTGATGAGATGATGTTTCCTCTCTAACAAAGAGATTGATTGAACCAAATTACTACATATCTTAATAAATTATTGAAATACTCATGTGTGAGACCGAGTATCACACATGGGGGGCAAATTGGACCCAATATGGTGCTTATGTCTCTATGATTTTTTTTAAATAAATTATTATTTAAAGCAAATATTTGATTATTTTGATTTCAATTTGTTCCATTGCATAATAATGGTATTAGAGCATTGACTATGCTCCAATTGATGGTTTTGCGAACAAGTACAAGGTTTTTATTTTCTTTTCTTAATTAGTTTAAATTTTCTTTCAAAAAACCAGTTTTAACATTTTGTTGAAATTTCATTTCGAGAGAATACTTAGAGAAATCTAAACTTAAAATCATATTCCTTGCCCCAAAAATCCCCAAAACGACTTTCTTCTTGCTCAATTCCAACATCTAGAGAAGGAGAACCGAGAAGAACAACCACAACAAAACCCTCGAAAAAGGTTCAAGGGAGCCATAGCGTCATTAGCCGAAAAATTCCCAGTGTTCTTAGGAGAGAAAGGGGAAGATGCAGATCTACATGTAAGGAGGTCTGAGCAATACTGGAAAGTGGCCGGACCTCAGGATGTGGAAGAGCCAAAGTTGGGTGAAATTCATAGAGATGCTTTGATGAATGCCTTCAAAGATAGAGCCATGGAGTGGGTGTCAAGATATCAAGACAACCATTTCCAGACCTATAAGGAGGTCAAGATTGCTTTTATGGGAAGATTACACAAAATAAAGTATGCAAATCAACTCTATGATCAAATGAAAGAGCTCCGACAAGAGGATATGGATCATGTGGAAGCTTATTCAATAAAGCTGCCAAGCTTGAGGCAAAAAGTGGTAGAACAAACCCGGCCCTCTATGAAAAATTATTACTAATTGGTTTGTCCAAGGGCTTAAGCCCGATATCCACGCATTAGACACAACACAAAACAAGCAAAAACTGAAGAGGAGTTCAAGGAATCGGTGGAGCTAGCCAAAATGGTAGAAAAAAGAAGTCGATAAAGGATACAAAAGAAGAAACCCAAGAAGAGTGTCACCCACTGAAGAGGAAGATTCAAGTGACTCCTCACAAGACACTCCAGTGGCAGTGAAAAAGAAGAAAGACAAAAAGAAGAAAACTGAGAAGGCACAAGCAAGCCCCGACGAATTGATGTTGCAGATAAAGCAGCTAATGCAAGACATGAAACAGATCAAGGGCTCAAATTTCCACAAGAATGTGTTCTGTTCCTAATGCAAGCAAGAAAGTCACCTCAAGGAGGAATGCACTATGCCACCAACTTGCACCATTTGTAATATGTACAATCATAGTACATAGGTACAACATGAAAAATAGATCTCCCATGGTAAACAACATGGAAGGAGTGAAAAGAAGACCACCATGAATGGAAAGGTATGGAAATAGAGGCCGCTGAAATTATTCAAGAAGGAGAAACCAAGGACGAGCCAGTGGTTCTACAACCTTCACATGCTATTATTGTCAATAGCCTAGACATACCAAACTTGAAGAATGTGCCATGAAGAAAAAGCATAATGAAGAAAGATAAGCAGAATTGATGCAGCTCAACGAAAATCCACCAAGCGCCAACATGATGTAAGCAGATGACATACAGAAGAAGGAAGTCACAAGGTAAAAGCAAATGAATCTGGTGTAGTAATAATCCCGTTACATAACTAAAACTCACCGCAAGCCCACAAGAAGGCAGTTGTGGTTTAGGATCAGCAAGAAAATGTGAGAATTCAAACTACTAAGGAAATAGATAGAAGAAAAGGTAAGCAAAAGGATGATGGCTCGGGTGAAATCATTGTGGATTTCTCGGAAACAAGTGGAAGAAAGCATGCAAAGCACCTCAATAAGGAATGGCCAGAAGAAAACCAGAAGAATGTTGACTGGTTACAAACCAATGTAATGTCAATGATCCTGGATATATAGGTACAATTGAGACAAGTGCTGATGAACTTATGTCCAAGATTCAAGGCCAAAATCTTTAATGGCACAGGCATTGAGGATTGAGCAAGAAATTAAAGAACTCAATAGAAGAAGAAACCCCAAAATGTAGCAATATGCAAGCCAAAGAACCCCCAGTATCCACAGATGATGAAGTGGCCAAAGTCGTAATTCAACTGAACAATGTACTCATCAATGATGCAATGCTAGATGGAAGATCCAAAGTGAGTGTCATCACCAAGGAAACTACATTGGGATTGGGTCTCAAGTGGGATCCAATTCCATTCAACATAAGAATAGCAGATAGCAAGGTACTAGTACCTAAAGGAACAAGGATTTCACTGACGTAAACGAGAACATGGAACATGTTAATAACATATGAACATGTGAACATGTGAACATGTTAATAACATATGCTAATAACACAAAAAAACTTGTGATCACATGTTATATTCATAAAGCTTTCACAAGGGCCTAAAAAAATTATCTTTCTCAGGCATAAAAAATCTTCTTAGGTGGCCACTAACCTGCTATTATGTGAAGATGGTAACATGAGAACATGTGAATAGCTTATTCCCATGTGTAGCCAAGCTTTTAAGGGGTTCCCAAATGGCAAGTGACCTGTTATTTTGTGAATGGTAACATGAGAACATGTGAATAACTTGTTCACATGTGTTATTATCACAAAAAATCTTATGATCACGTGAATATTAAATCCCTGTAAAGGAATCATAAAAAATGTTATGATCTTATGATCACAAAAAATCTTATGATCACGTGAATATTAAATCCCTATAAAGGAATCATAAAAAATGTCCCAATGAAAGTCAAACAAGTTGACTTCAAGGTCAACTTAATGGTTATTACCACAAAAAAACCACATCGGGTCTTATGAAGTGTAATTCGGAAGGCCAGGTTGAGACATGGCAAGGTGAAGCAAGACTGAGGCAGGAATAGAATCACCATCAGAAAAGGAAAGCGGAAAGTGCATGTTGATCTCTCTAATGTGCAAGGAGACCAGTGTAGCCTTTGCTCAGAGACCAGTCCATGCTGAAACATTCAATAGGTCAGAAGGCTTTGATGACAATGAAGAGAACAAAATACTCCGTGAACACTCAGACCTAGTGCCCTTGTACATGTTGAATGCGGATGAAGTAATAAGGCATTATGAAGAAGAAAAGGGTGAAAATAAGGAGTCACGAGACAATCAAATGAAGAAAGAAGCAGATTCTAAAAAGATAGAGGGCTCAAAATTGAGCAAAAACTTTCAGGAAAAAGACTCGGAAGAAATCAAATGGGCCTAGAATCTAGAGCAAGAAGATGAGATCCAGGAGATCCGAGACATGGTACAAAATAAAAAGGAGAAGCAAGAAAACAATGCCAACCCAGACAAACTACAGGAGGTAAATCTAGGGGATGGAAAATAAGGAAAGCATATAAAGATCAGCCTTGAATTAGAAGATGAATTCAAACAGGGGTTGGTATCATTGCTAAAATAATACCCATATGTCTTTTCTTGGTCATACGAAGACATGGAGGGTGTTAAACCTAAATTCTTCCAGCACAGCATCAACTTGGAAGAGGGAGTTATACCTGTCAAACAGGAGAGGTACATAATGAACCCAAATTATGCAAAATAAGTTAAAGAAAAAATTGATAGATTACTGAGAGTGGGTTTCATAGTGCTAGTGGAAAAAGCTACTTGGATATCCCTGATCATGGTAGTCCCCAAAAAGAATATGAAAATCAAAATCTGTGTGGACTACCACAACATACAACTAGGTGAAAATGGCTCCGAAAGACAAGGAGAAGACTACATTCATCACCAAACGGGGTATCTTTGTGGCAACCGTTATGATGTTTGGCTTAAAAAATGCACCTTCTACCTTCTAGAGAATGGTGCTGAAGATTTGAAAAGATGTAGGGGGGAGAAGAGAGCTTGAGCTCTTGTTGCAAGCACACACACACTCACAAAACCCTAAAAGAGAACACACAAGGTGAGGCTGAAAATCTTCTTCTTCTTCACACAACACTCAACACACCATATACAAAGATAAGAGTACACACAATATGAAAAGGTACAAAAACAAATACATACTAGGGTTCTCTATAGTGTGAACCCAACTAAATGAGCTAGCACTATAACTATGCGAGTCTCTAGAATGGCTGTCACATAGCCTATCATCCCACTCGCCGCATATCACCTCAGTGTCCACCGCCTCACTAGATGAGCTCAATATCTCAACACCCCCCCTCGAGCTCAACTCCATCTCATGTACACCAAGCAAAGCCTTGAATTATCTATACCCAATGCTTTGGTGAAGATGTCAGCGACCTGATCCTGTGTGGTGTTGACAAAAACAAGGTCAACGTCTCTCCTACCAAAACCTTCTCTCTGACAAAATGGTAGTGGACCTCTATATGCTTCATGCGAGCATGAAAAACTGGGTTCTTGGCCAACTATATACTGCTAATGTTGTCACAGAAAATGACAACTTACCTATCCACCACTAATAGACCCAAATCTGTAAGTAGTATTCTCAACCAATCTACCTCACATGCTGCCACCATAGCAGCACCTTTGTACTTGGCCTCTGTAGTACTGGATAGAGCAACCGTAGGCTGCAGCACCTCTGTACTTGGCCTCTATACTGGAGAAAGCAACCGTAGACTACTTCTTGCTGCTCCAAGTCACAACAGCACTCCCCAAAGAAAACATGAAGCCACTAGTAGATCTTCTATTATCTGAGATACTACTAGCCCAATCAGCATCTGTGTATCCATGTACACATATCTCTGTCCCAGTTTCATAAAATAGTCCACAATTCAAAGTAGACCTCACATATCTCAGTATGCGTCTCAATGCATCCAAATGCGGCTTTCGAGGAGACAGCAACCGTAGACTGCTTCTTGCTGCTCCAAGTCACAATAGGACTTCCCAAAGAAAACATGAAGCCACTAGTAGATCTTCTATTACTGAGATACTACCAGCCCAATCAGCATCTGTGTATCCATGTACAAATATCTCTGTCCCAGTTTCATAAAATAGTCCACAATTCAAAGTAGACCTCACATATCTCAGTATGCGTCTCAATGCATCCAAATGCGACTTTCGAGGAACCTGCATAAACTGAATCACCAACCCAACACATAGCTCAAATCTAGCCTGGTGATCGTCATGTAGATCAAGCTTCCTACTATGTGCCTATACATAGTAGGATCCTCCAAAATCTCTCTTGAATCTGTACTCAGCTTGCCATTCTGATCCAATGGCACCGAGATAGGCTTATAACCTATCATACCATACTTGGACAACATGTCCAAGCCATACTATCTCTGGAATAATCCAATACCATGTGGTGACCTAATCACCTCAATGCCCAAGAAATATTTGAGCTTCCCCAGATCCTTCATCTCAAACCTCTGTATAAGCAAGATCTTTACATCAAAGATCTCTGCATCATGGTCCCCCGTAATGATCAGGTCATCTACATAGATGACAACAAGCACAACCCCTCTATCACTATGCCTCACATACAACGAGAAATCTGCATTGGCTATGTGAAAGCCAATAGTGATAAGATATTCAAAAATCTTGTCAGACCATGCTCTTGGTGCTTGTTTTAAGCCATACAAGGCTTTCTTCAACCTACAAACATGCTCGGGGTGGCTCACATCCTCATAACCAAGTGGTTGTAACATATATACCTCTTCTTGCAAATCCCCATGCAAGAATGCATTCTTTACATCCATCTAATATAAAGACCATTGCTTTGACGCAACCACTGCTATCACAACTCTCATTGTTGCCATCTTGGCAACTGGGTTGAAAGTTTCCTCATAATCAATGCCATATGTCTACGCATATCCTTTGGCTACCAATCTAGCCTTGTACCTGCTTATGTTTCCATCACTGTTATGTTTTACTTTGTATACCTACTTGCATCCAATGGATTTCTTGCCTTCAGGAAATTGCACTAAATCCCATTTCATTTCCATATAGTGCATCCATCTCCTCATCCATAGCTTTCTCCCAACACACATTTCCATCAGCCTCGTCAATGCATGTGGGCTCTACAACCTACACAACTTTTACCATGTATGCATAGTGACGTGCCACATAACCATCATAGGTAAACCTCTACAGCACATGATTCTACACTCTCCCAGATCTTTGTAGGTTTGCATTCATGGCTTCCATAGCCTTCTTTACACCACATGTTCTCATAGCTGGTATCCCAAGATCCTCTTCAAGGCTCATCTCTGAGCCACTAGACTCTCCATCAACATGAGAATGCCTCGCAAAATGTCAGGCATACTAAGGGGCTCAACCACTTTCTCTTTGCCTTTATGTGATGTACTAATCACATTTGCAAGACTGGTATTATGACGCAGCCTGCCACTCCATGGTCTATCAAAATAAAGTGAACCACTAGATGGAGTTAAGTAATCTTGTCCATACAGAGCTTTAAAAGGGCTCATCCCAACACTTCTGTGATAAGAAGCATTCTAGGTGAACTCGACTAGGTGTAGATAGCTTAGCCACTTCTTGGGTTCCCTGTCACCATAGCATGATCGAAGTATATCTTCGATTACTTGGTTTACCCTTTCAGTTTGACCATCGGTCTCAGGGTGATAAGCTGTGCTGAGATCCAAGAAAGTTCCCACTGCTTCGAAAAATGCAGTCCAAAACCTTGAAGTAAACTTGGGATCTTGATCACTTATTATTCTCCTGGGTAGGCCATGCAATTTGAAGATTTCTTTGAGGAACACTCTGGCCACATCCCCACTGCAATGTAGGTTTCTTTACTGGAACCAGATGGGCAACTTTGGTTAGTCTATCAACTACCCCACAAAAATGGAGTTGTAACCTGATTGCACTGAAGGTAATCCAGTAGTAAAATCCATATTGATGCATTCCCACTTCATCTGTGGGATGTCCAATGGATGTAACTTCCCAGGCATTTTTACTCTTTCAGCTTTGACTTTCTGGCATGTCAGACACATTGACGTACATGATTTAGTACATCCTTTTTCAGACCAAGCTAAAAGAAGCTTTTCTTTACAGACATGTAGGTTTTGATGAAACCTACATGTCCTGCTATATAAGGATGTCATGGGCTTCATTCAAAATTTGATCCTTGGTTCCCTCGTCATTGGGAATGCATAGCCTGCGATTATAATACATAATGCCATCATCCAGGTTGTACCCTTGAACTCGGTTTAACTCCTGTGGAGTTTTGCTTTCCTGCATAACTAGGGTAGAAATAGGGCCAAAGAATCTATCCTGTATAAACTTCTCTCTTACTTCAATAATCAAGGGATTTGATACTATAGTAATTGCAAGCAAGGAGGCTTTTCTGCTAAGGGTATCTGCTACCACATTTTCTTTGCCTAGGTGGTACTTGATTTCAAAATCAAATTCCTGCAAGGTCTGCATCCATCTTCTTTGGCGCATGTTGAGATCCTTATGAGTGAAGATCCAATTTAAGCTCTGATGATTTGTCATCATCAAAGTGAATCTTTGTCCCAGTAGGTAATGTCTCCATAACTTCAGGGCATATACTACTGAAAGTAGTTCCAGGTCATGGATATCATAATTCCTCTCATGCATTCTGAGTTTTCGGGATTCATAGGCCATTGCATGACCTTCCTGCATGAGTGCACCTCCTAGGGCAAAACCACTTGCATCAGTTTACTACCTCAAAGGGTAGAGAGAAATCTGGTAGCTTCAGAATGGGATTGGTTACCAAGGCGGTCTTCAGCTTATCAAAAGCACTCTGGCACCTAGCAGACCATTGAAACAGAATATTCTTCTTGAGAAGATTAGTCAGGGGGAAGCTATGAGAGCATACTTTGGTATAAAAATTCTATACCAACCAATCAATCCCAAGAATCCTCTGACTTCTTTCACTGTCTTTGGTTCAGGCCAATCTATGATTGCTTGGAATTTTGCGAAATCTGGAGAAATTCCATCTTTGGATACTAGAAAGCCCAAGTATTCAGCATGGTCGGCAGAGAAAGTGCATTTGCTCTTTTTTGCAAAGAGTTGGTGCTTCCTTAGAATCTCAAGAACTTTTCTGACATGAGCTTCATGGTCAGCTGCATTCTTTGAGTAAATTAGAATATCATCAAATAAGACAAGAACAAAATCATCCAAGAATGTCTTGCATTAAGCGATTGAATGTAGCTGGGGCATTTGTCAATCCAAATGGCATGACAGTGAATTCATAATGTCCATACCGAGTATTGATGGCTGTCTTTGAGATATCTTGCTCATTAATCCTTATCTGGTAATACCCTGATTTGAGATCTATCTTAGTGAAGATCTAGGCTCCACTTAGCCTGTCTAGAAGCTCATCAATTCTAGGAATAGGATACTTATTCTTAACTATCAACAGCAGCTGATTTAGACCTCTGTAGTCCACACAGAGTCTAAGCGTTCCATCTTTCTTTTTCTGAAAGAGAACTGGCACACCCCAAGGTGAAACATTGGGTCTTACAAACCCTTGTTCTAACAGCTGTCTAAGCTATTCCTGGCTTCAGGAATTGGCATTTCAAGTACGTGCGCAGGGCTACTAGCTGAGCTCCTGGGGTCAATTAATCTATCACATGATCTACTTCTCGAATTGGAGGCATCTTTGTTAATTCTACTAGGATAAATCATCATAATCACTTAACCATTCAGGTTCTTTAGCTTTTAACTTTGAGTCTACTGGATTCATTTTGACAAGATAAATGCATTTCTTCTTTCTAAGTCCTTTTAGTAACTTAGAAGCCTTTACTGTTTCGGTTCCTTCAACCTTGTTTCTGTGAAGGTCACGGAAGGAAATGGTTCCATTATGACAGTGAATGTCAGCTTGATTTTTGTGGAGCCAATCCATTCTAAGGATCCCGTCGAAAACTCCCAAAGGTATAACTCTGAATTGATAGTCAGTTAAACTCCCATCTAGGTTCAACTGAATACGTCCTGTTTCAAGGTGAGTGAAAAGAATCTTCCCACTTGCCAATTCAACTTACATAGGTTTCCTTGATTTCTGATCTAAGACTAGCTTACGCAAGCATCCAGGAGAAATGAATGAATGAGAACTGCATGAATCAATCAAAAGCTTAAAAGGTTTACCTTGATACTCTGCTGGAGTATGGATGACTAAGAACTGACGGTTAGGCCCTTGGTTTTCAATTGCAGCATAGATCTGCCATCTTTCCTCTTCTACTACATCTGAAATTGTGACTGCTCTGGCTGCTGCAGTCTGAGGCGCAACTCTTTCTCTTTGGTTGCCCCAATTTTGGGAAGGAGTTCTCTGGTTGCTCTAGATAGAGGCAGATGGGGCTGAGCTAGAGTTCTTTTCGGGTTTCCCTGACTTGGGTGAGACAGAACCTGATTAGACTAGTATGAAGGGGTTGGTCTCTGAACTTGGGGTCCTTGATTTCCCTGTCCCCTTGACATGGCAAGAGTCGGGTAATCTTTCAACTGGTGACCAAAACCTTGGCATCCAAAACATCAGTTTTCACTTCTGAGCTCATCCCTCTGAGGTGGGGCTCCTGAGAAAGTATTCTGAGGGAAGGGTCTTTCTTCACTTCGGAA
The DNA here is from genome assembly GCF_041138505.1 of Cibotium barometz. Taxonomy (NCBI): domain Eukaryota; kingdom Viridiplantae; phylum Streptophyta; class Polypodiopsida; order Cyatheales; family Cibotiaceae; genus Cibotium; species Cibotium barometz. The sequence continues at coordinate 24,722,446 of NC_141097.1, forward strand.
TCTTCTTGCATCCTGATTCTAATTTGGGCCTTGCTGCCTCTTCGAGGGTGGAAAGTTTGAAGTACTTCCTTGGGATTGGAATCTTTTAAAGTTAGAGGGTGCACGATTTGGCGGGACCTTTACTACGAAGGCTTTGGCAAAATCCTTTGCCATTCTTACAGCTTTAGCCATGGACACTGGCTTGGCATTTTTGACCAGTGTGTCCAAGGATTTGTTCATTCCCCGAATGAACTTTGCCATGAGTTGCTCTTCATCTAGAGGTGGTGAATATTTGAGTAGAAGAGCAAAGGCCTGGTGATATTCCTCGATGGTTTTGCTCCCCTACTTTAGCTCTAAGAATTCGTTCATTTGATTTCCAAAAATCCAGGGGGACAAAATTTTTTTCTACCTTTAACTTTAAACTTTGGCAACCCTGTCACAATTCCTTTAGTCTGCATAGACTTCATTCTCTGCACATTCACATGTCCAATTCTTTTATACCAAATGTCTGTGTCTGCAACAATTCCTAAACCATTTGCAAACATCACAGCACTCACTTCATGCATGTTTATATTCAATGTAAACATTCTGCCCACTCTGTTTCTTTTTGCAACCAACCTGCACTTGTCTTTAAAGTCTTCAACATAACAACCATCAAAAACCGAACCTACAAACCCTGCTCAATCATCTGGTCAACTAAAACAAGATTCTTTGTTATGTTTGGAACATGAAGTACATCTGCAAAGGTACTTCACTTTGCCATCCTACATAGACAATGGCACATCTCCAACATGGGCAATTGGATGAGGAGTGTCATCCCCTATTTCCACAAAATCTAGTCTTTCAAGGTTTTTCATCTCCTTGAACCACTCCCTATGACTTGTCATGTGGTTCGCAGCACCTGAATCAATGTACCATACATCATCTTTATGTGCTGCTTCAACATTTTCAGACATGGCATTAACGACATGCTACATAACAAACAACCTTTCATTATCCTCATTGTTTCTGCTCGAGGATGCATAGTTGTTTTGCTGCAATTTCCCATTTTGCATGTCAACCTACTTCTTATAACAATCTGCCTACACATGTCCAGGCTTATGACAATAAAAGCATCCACGTGTATCATTATACTGCCTTGACCAATTTCCACGACCTCTTTGACTCCCCTGCCTCTGAATTGGCCTCTTCCACCTACGTGTTGTTGTTGTTATGAATACTGGGACTGTTGTTGTTATTGCTGCTGGCCATAATTCTGATTACCTGTTTGGCCACCTCCTTGGCCGTGTCCACGGCCTCCTCTACCTGGTCCTCTTCTTGAACTTGTGTAGAAGGCCTATTGTTCTGAATTGTTTTTGTTTTGTGAAGACTGTTGGTCACCCAAGATCTTCTCTTCTATAATCAACATAGGCACTAAATCTGTGAAATTGGGAATGTTTTTCCCACTCTGAATAGACGTCTTGAATGCCTTGTATTGTGGCCCGAGACCATGTAGACAAAATTCTACCTTATCATCATCATCTACTGAAATGCCAATAGATGCAAGGATTCCACAATACCCTTGATCTTCAATGCATAGTCATTCATAGACATACTCTTTTTCTCCACAGTATGAAGTTCATTCTTCAATTGTATGTTTCGTGCCTTGGTATTCGTTTCATAGAGTTTTTCCAAGGTATGCCACGCCTCCTTGGGGGACTTGGCATCCTGTATGTGCCCAATCATGGGGTCCTGTGTATACTGATAGATAGAGAGCCAATACATAACTTTTTTGGCTCCTTGGTTCCAATCCTTGAAGTCTTTCACATGTGCAGCAGTCAGATTGATCTCTGGTATCTCCGATGCCTCTTCATGCTCACCTTCTATGTAGTCCCAATAACCATTTCCCATCAGGAAATTCCTCAACCTGAACCTCCAAGCATGGAAGTTGTTCTTATCAATCTTCTCAGCAACAATCTGGTTTATGCCATCATTTGACATCTTGCCAAACACACAAATTTACCGGAAACAGCACTCTGGTTTGTCCTGCACAAACTGCTGTACTACACTCAAATGTCACAACTAGTGACCTCAATGTGCATACATACACCCAATGGCAACTGTTGACCTCCTTGCAGCACACACAATGTCTATACAACCAATCTATCTTCTTGTAGTTCTTAAAACAGAGTTCTGCATAGAAACAATGACTTACCCGCAGTGCTCGAAATCACTTGCTTTTTGAAATACGGAGGTCCTAACGTGCCCAAAACGCGTTTTTGGCACAAAAAACCTTGTTTAATAGGATGTCGAATAGGACAGTTTAGTTGCCCTATAGCTTTACTCTCGCGAAGAAAGCTCCTCAATCAGAGATCGTTTGCCGGTGCCTCTCGTAGAGCTCCCGACAAGGGTGTAGTCACCAACACAAATAGGGAAGAGTAAATGAAGCTCTTACCCTCGTATCGCTTCTTGTGCTTCTCTTGCTTGTAGCTCAGTCCTTAGCATGAACCAGGCTCTGATACCATGAAAAGATGCAAGGGAGACGAGAGCTTGAGCTCTTGCAACAAGCACACACACTCACAAAACCCTAAAAGTGAACATACAAGGTGAGAGGCTGAAAATCTTCTTCTTCTTCACACAACACTCAACACACCATACACAAAGATAAGAGTACACACAATATGAAAAGGTACTCATCCAAATACATACTAGGGTTCTCTATAGTGTAAACCCAACTAAATGAGCTGACGCTATAACTGTGGGGCCTATCCCCCAGGCGGGTCATCAGTGCCCACCGCCTCACTAGATGAGCTCGATATCTCAACAAGATTTTCTATGCTTATTTGATAGACTTCATGAAAAATTTTATGGATTATTTTAACATCTATCAGTTAAGTCTATGTTTGCAGAGGTGCAGAGATACAACGCTGAAATTGAATCCAACAAAGTGTGCTTTTGCAGTAAAATTGAGAACACTGTTAGGACACATTGTGTCAGCCCAAGGATTGGCTCTATAGATCTGGCTAAGGTGAAGGCCATATCGAAAATGTCTGGTCCCCAAAACATTAATCAAATTCAAATATTCCTTTGTTGCAAAGTGAAGGGGCACCCCTGCTGCACCGAGCACGAGAGCTGGAACCTCTCTCCGCGCCGCACGCCCTGTATCAGCACTTGGCTATGAGCCGATGTGTAGAGTGCAGAGACCCCACGGATCCACTGAGGGGGGAAGCCCATCCTCTCCATAGTGCCTTCCAAGAAGGCCCAGTCCACCCGATCATATGCCTTCTCGAAGTCGAGAAGGAGCACTGCCAGATCCTCTTGCCGAAATCTAGCCAAAGCCGTAGCCTCCCAGAAAGAGAAGATGTTATCCAGGATGCTCCTATCCTGGATGAAGCCTGTCTGCGTGGAGTGGATGATGTTCGGAAGGTGAGGCTGAAGCCGCCTCTGCTGATCGCCTTAGCTAGGACCTTGTAGGCCGTGCCTAGCAAGGTGATCGATCTCCACTGTCTAATCTCTAGTCTGTCTCCTCCCTCTTTGGGGATCAAGTGAATCAACCCCTCTGCCATGCTGTCCGGCATGTCTTCCGACTCCATGATCTCCTGGAATGCCAATTTGAAACCCCTATGCAAGAGACCACTTACCAAGAAGGATACAAAGTATGAATGGAGTCCAAAATGTCAAAAGGCATTCCATTGGCCAAAAAGAATGGTTTCATCCGCACCAGTAATGATCAATCTAGAATGGAATTTAATGTTCCATGTTTATGTAGATGCTTTAGGGGCAAAGTAGTGGCAGTGCATTGATTTTGTAGGAAAAACAAAAAGGTTATACGTAGCCCATACATTATGTCAACAAAGCCCTCACAAGGGCGGAAAGGAACTACAACACAATAGAACGAGAAGCCCTTTCAATGATCTACGTTGTGAACAAGTTTCGCTACTTCAAGAATTTGAGTTTGCCATCCCAGCACACACCCCCCAGCCAAAAAAGAAAATGCAGTGGTAAATTTTTGTCCAGACTAGACTTCAGAGAACCTTCCTTGGGGCGTGTAGAATATCAACTCCCACACACCAACTTATTCACAATAGCAAAAATAGCAGAAGAGTGGAAGAAAAGTGGTATTATGACATTATGCAATTTCTAGAAGATGGGATTTTTCTAGAAGGGTACATGACAGGAAAAAGATAATTGCCTTAAGAAGCAGAAATTTCACCAATGATTACTGAGCATCTCTACAAAAAAGGCATAGACCAAATCTTATGCAGATGTGTCTCGGATCATGAGCAGCAAGCTGTGCATTAGGACCTCAATGGAAGGCTTCTTGGGCCCTTTTATTTGGCAGTTTAAGGAGTCAAACCTTTTCTCTTAAGAAGAAACGTTTTCTAATTAGAAGCTTCAAAACGGCTACTTTATTCGAATTTGAATTTTGGGGGGAAAATGGAATTTAAAATCTAGCGGACAAAACCATATCATGTAACATATCTATGGAAAGCTCTTGATGCGTAGATCACGGATCTATAATCTCCGCTCAAATCGGAGCTTGTATGTAGAATTTATGGAGGTCCGAAAATTGTAAAATTGCCTCCCCTCTTTTTGGGGAAAAAAGTGCACCCTTTGACCACTCTTACACCTCTCTTACAAACCCAACATTTCAGTCCACATGGCAACCCCCCATTTGGCTATTCCTTAATCACCTTGATTAGGCTTGGGCAAATTAAAGGGCCCAAGAAGACCCCATTCACTTCCTAATGGTTAAGAGAAGCACACTATGTTTTGTTAATGGGCCAAGGATACAAAAAAGGAGGTGCTTGGAATTGGAAAGCATCTAAATGATCTTAGTTATCAACATGCCTTTCTGAGCCCATAGAAGAAAGTGGACAAAATTTATTGTATGGAAAGATTTTCTCTAACTGATGTAGAGTGGCTTCCTTCAAGTGGCCTTAAAGTTCTTTAATTTATCCAGACATAGTTATGCAGGATTCAAAAATGGCACCCTTGGAAAGCCTAAAGAAAGCAAACCAAGCAAGCAAGGTAGGTTGTGCTATGGACTTTCAAAGGTGCATTGCAAAGAGAAGATCGCTAATCAATAAGGAAAAGAGGTACGCAACAGCAGAGGAAGATGTAAAATGGTGAGACAAGTTCTTCGAACAACAAGAATAAATACTTGAAAGGAATATCAATAACTCATGGAATCTAGCTAGTTCTTTTCAGTTGGCCAACTATTGCTGAAAAAACCACTTATTTTGTAGTACCAATTCCAACAGAGATTGATAAACTTCTTCATGGGGGGAAGCAAGAGAGATGTACATAGGAACTAGATATTGGTATCTAGTTGAGATCTGGCACTTTAGTGGTTCTGGACCACCTAGTCGGCTCCTGAAGAGCAACAACTAATGTAACTATACCCAATGCGATAGGCTAACACTGTCATGTTGAGCTACCCATCTGCTTAATCTAGGGGAGTTAATCATGTCTACATGTAGGCTAGTTCCTAGGCCTCTCATGATTTCTGACAGAAGGTCACGTCCAGACAGGAATGCACTTTACATGGAATGATGCAAAATAGCCAAAAACTATGCAAATTAAAGAAGAGATAAGTTAGAGACTAACCCTAGCATCATTCTTTAGAATTAGCTTGAACAAATACAATGTAGTACAAGGGCAAGTGCTCTACTCACCCCCTAGATAATTAACTATCTCTATTCCTTATCCTCTCATCCACACATATCCGAATAATTCCCCCTTTATTGTTTACATCCACCTGTGTACCCGTTTTCGAGAAACCGTTACAAGTTTGGTACAAAACAAGAAGGCTCAATTTGCTGCACAACGGGTCACTCTGGCGGCCCATAATCTAGGTAGCACCCAAACGAGTTGGTTGACTGCCAAACGAGGGTAAAAACTAAGACACCTCCATGAATATATAAAGTGTAGGTGTTTTGGCAATTATTCCTCCTATATAAATTTGAAATTATAGAAAATTGGGAGAATGTTTTCAAAAAATGCCTTGAAATGTCAAAAAATGGGCGAATATTTTCTAAAACTCTTCAAAATGAGCAAAATTTGGGTGAATATTTTAAGGTATCTACCCAAATTTTGCAAAAAACCCCTTAAAAATAGTCAATTGGAAAATATTAGCCCCTATTTTTATCCTTCCTTCCCAACACCTTGTTGATCACGGTGGATGCTGCGCCCAGCAGAGCAAAGCCCACAGTTGTTCTAAAAAACTTTTGCATCCAAATATTCAAATCCTATTTTCCAGAAACTTATGGCCTATCCCATCCATCTTCTACTTCTACTTCTTTTATGATGCCTCCTAAAATGAATTTTATTGGGCAGTCCTGGGCAGTCCTGGGCATACCTTGGCTCATAGGCCCTTTTCCCTATGCTGCTCACCCATGCATGTCCCAATTCGGTTCTCTCATCCGCCTGTCGAAACTGCACATCTATGGGATGTTCCTCTAGATACCTTGCCTTGGCCCTTTTTTGTGTCTATACTCATGCCTATTGCAAAGGCGTGAGGCTTTGTCTGCTCTGAGGTGATGATGTCATCTTCAAACATTCTTTGTTTTAGCCAAGGTTCTAGCTCTCTTGGTCTTCTTCTCCCACTTTGACTCCATTTCCACCCATAGGGCAATATGCCTGTTGGTTTAGGCCTTGGCACCTCCCTTTCTCTTTCTTCTTCTAGGCGACCTCTTTTGGTGAGGGGCACTAGTAGTATAGTTCTTTGACTGAGATATTGCCTCTTTACATAGACTTGTGAGTCATAAGAGCCCACTGTTTGCCTACAGGGCTCTAGATCCATCTTCTAGGTAACCTCGTTTGGTGAGGGGCACTAGTAGTATAGTTCTTTGATTGAGATGTTTCTCCCTTTCTCTGTCTTCTAGGTGACCTTGTTTGGTGAGGGGCACTAGTAGTATATTTCTTTGACTAAGATGTTGCCTCTTACACAGATTTGTGAGTCATAAGGGCCCACTGTTTGCCTACACGGCTCTAGATCCAGGGAAGGGGCTTCTTCCTTGTCTAGATGTTGATGCCTTGGAGCTGCTCTGGCCCTATCCTACTACCATAGGCACTTTCCAACTGATTCACAAATTTTGCAATTTCATCATAGTTGGAAGGCTTCATGGCACCCAAGTGTGGATGAGATATATCCTGATAGTACATTGGTGCCCACAGTTCTTAATGCATTGCTGGACTCTTATCAGCATTTTGCCTCTACCCTTAGACTCATGTTGAAGGGAAATCCAAATGCTCTTACATTTGATGAGCTGGTTTCAGTACTCTTGCAAGAAGAGCAGTCTAGGCAAAACAGATCTAATATGCGAGTTGGTGACCAAGCTTTTGTTGCCAATCAGAAAGGCAACGGTAAAGCTTCTTCGCATGGTGGCTACAAGCCAAAATCAGAATCCTCAAGTAAGGATGCAGAGAAAGAAAATGATAAGCCTCAAAAGAAGGACAAGTGTCACTATTGCAAGAAACCAAGGCACTACATATATGAGTGCAAGGAACAACTTCCAGTCTTAGAGGTTTAGATTAACACGTTTCCTGATGGAAAAAGGCTACAGGGACTACATTCAAGGTGAACATGAGGAGGCACCAGAGATACCTGAGATTAATCCAACTACTTGCATATGTAAAAGAATACAAGGATTGGAATCAAGGAGCAAGGAAAGTTATGTATTAGATTTCTATTAGCATACATGATACCATGATTGGGCATATATAGGATGCCGTCACCCAAGGAGGCATGGGACACCTTGGTGAAGTTGTATGAAACTAACACCAAGGCACATAAGATTTAGTTGAAGAATGAGCTTCATATTGTGGAGAAGAAAAACATGTCTGTGAATGATTATTCCTTGAAGATCAAGGGCATTGTGGAATCCCTTGTATCTATTGGTGTTTCTGTCGATGATGATGATAAGGTGGAAGTATGTCTACGTGGTCTTCGGCCGCAATACAAGGCATTCAAGATGTCTATTCAAACCTAAGAGAACATTCCCAACTTTACAGATTTGGTGTCAATGCTAATCATTGAAGAAAAGAGTTTGGGTGAAGACCAATCTTCACAAAAAAAAAGCAGTTTGAAGCAGCATGCTACACAAGTGCAGGTAGAGGTTGAGGCTATGGCCAAGGTAGTGGCCAAATAGGTAATCACAGTTATGGTCAACAACAAAAGTCCCATGAATCACAATAACACACAAGTGAAAGAGGCCAGTTCAGAGGCAGGGGGAGTCAACAAGTTTGTGGAAACTGGCAAAGGTAGCAAAATAATACACGAGGCTATTTTTATTGTGGCAAATCTAAGCATGTGCAAGAATATTGCTATATGAAGCAAAATGACATGAGAAGTGAAAAAGTGCACCAAAATAATTATGCATCCTCTAGCCAAAGTAATGAGGACAATGAAAGGTTTTTCATTATGCGACATGTACTTAATGATGTGTTGGAAAATGATGTATCTACATGCAATGATGATGTATGGTATGTGGATTCAGGTGCTTCGAACCACATGACCAATCTAGCGAGTGGTTCAAGGATATGAAAAATCCTAAAAATCTAGGTTTTGTTGAAACATGGGATGATACTACTCATCTAATTTTCCATGTTGGAAATGGTTTGGTTGCTCCTCCCTTCCTGGGTTTTCCAAACCTAGTTGTGGTTGTTCTTGTTGGTTTGGTTGCTCCTCCCTTTTTGGGTTTTTGTGTTGCCTCTCTTTCTTGGCACGCCTTTTCTTGGTCTGAATTGTATCTAAGTTCTAAAGCCTCCTCTTGCTCACGCAGGTTAGCAGATATTTTGACACTGTCTTCTTAACGATGTGAAGTACTCCCGGTTGTGTGCTTCCTAGAGGGTCTTTTGAGAGGCATTATTTTTTACCTCTTCTGGATTCTTGTATAGGTTGTGCGATGAGCAACTCTTCGTTTTCTAGAAGGTTCCCTCCAAACTATGATTTCATTGTGTGTTTGCTTCAAAGCCCTCTTACCCTTTCCCAACCAATGGTGTAGATTTCTACACCGAGAGGTTTGTTGTGAGTTTCCCCAATAGGATAGACAAGTGTTTCTCGCTAATCTCCCTATTTAGTAGAATGGCAAGACAATAGTCTAAGGTGGCAGACTACTCAGGCGATGGCATGGGAGACATGAGGACTCCCGCTGAAAGTTCAGGGTTCAAACACCAATTTTAAAGTGGTTGTTGGGAATGCTCCCGACTTCTCTCTCATGGGCAGGCTTGTGTGTAGTGAATGTGCATCACTCCCTTGTTGCTATGCTATCTAGATTAGATTTTGCATGCACTTCAGGGTAGTCTCCTTTCAAACACCCATTCTTTTATGACCCATTTCTTCTTGCACATTTTTCTACATGTCCTTGATCTTTTTTCTCTTTTGGCCTAGATTTGGAAGTCTTCCAACATTTTATCCTTTGAATGCACTTCATCTTCATTTTCTTTTTTCATGGCCTTGATTTGATCTGCTTTCTTTCTGAGGTTAGTATATTAGCTATCATCAAAGCAACGTTCAGCTCATTTATTGTCATTTTCCCTCCTTTGCCTCTTGTTATCCTTACAAGTGTAGCCTTCTCCACTTCCCTTTTCAGGGTTCTTACTATCTTGCCATCCTATCTCTATTGTTCTTTAAATTCTTTGATGAGTTCCTCCAGTTCTTCAATCTAGACCCTCAGCGTAGCCTCATCATTTTGTTTTTCCTCTAGCTTCTTTGAAGTTGTCCCGCACATTCTCTTTAAGTTCATTGTCGGGTTTGAGATCCATTGATGATCCTTTTCATAAGACGATCAAGTTTCCCCTTCCCTTCAGATTGGGTGGTTGGCCTCTTTCCATCTCCCTTTAAAATTGTGAACCACTTTTTCAAGACCTCTATCTCTTGTCGGCCTGCTGATGCCCGATTTTGTTTATCCTGGTGCAGGCCTTCAATGGTAGTGAGCTCGTGATGTGCTCTTTCAGCTGCATGGGCTTGGGTGACTTGCTATTGGAGCTCGGTGATGTGTACAATGGCAGTGCTCAACTGCTCTGTTTGCTGATCAAACTTCTTCTGTAGCTCCAAAAACTCAAGGTTTGTTTGGTACCATTAGGAACTCAATGGAGTCTTTTTGGGCCCTTTAATTTGCCATTGCCTAATGGAGGTGATTAAGAAATAGACAAATAGGGAGATTACATGTGGACTGAAACCAATGGTTTGTAAGAGCCTAGAAGGTAGTGGTCAAACTTAGAATAATAGGCTAAATAGGCTCTTTTTAAATTTTCAAAATCAACTAAAACTCAAAAATTCAAAACGTATATGCATTATGAAGTACTCGAGGAGGTCCCAGACCTTGTTATCATGTCTTTGCATCCAATCATTATTGATGGGAAAGAGTTTTTGTTTTTGGATGACATTGCCAAGACACTCGGGTTTCGTGAGGATGAGGCACTTTCTATTATTGCCGTGAATGCTGGGGGTCAAGACAAAGGAAAAGTGCAAATTTCTTTTGAAGATAACAACCTCACAAAAGCGCTTGTATATGATATTGGTAGCAGTACCTTGGAAGTTGTAGTGGCCAAAGCGCTCGTTGAAATAAAGCAAGAAGTGCAATTCTATGAGAGCATAGCTGCCTTTGAACCACACATGCCCTTGGTTGCTGGCGATGCTCAAGACCAAGGAAGCATGAACCTGACGAATGAGCAACTAGTTGCAAGTGACGATGCAACTGAGGTATGTCCTTACTTCTTAGTTGTAAAGCAAATTATTTTTTGTATCATTTCACGCTTCCTAACTTCTATATTGACATGTTGACAGACTGCTTTTGAAGTGGACAAGTTTGCTATGCGCGTAGGAGGAACGCGGCCAAAGTCAGAGGGTCGAGATGCATCCCTTTGGCACTACATACCTGCCCTCAGGGCCGACATAGTGCGGGTTTTTCATTTAGAATATGCAGAGATCGCCTATGCCGAGCTCCTAAAATGTAAAGCACTTAGTGTAGTCTTGTCGGAGAACCCCTTAGCCTCGAACATAAATAAATGTATTTTGGTAGCTAGGGAAGCTGCCTTGTATTGCTTCACGGGCAACCATCCCGGCTCAGTTTTAGGCCATTGTGCCCTTTCTCAGGCTCAAGGAATCAATGAGCTGAGTGATGTATTCCAAAGCTTAGGCCAGAAACCAGCCTCTAGAACTCTCTCTCCTGAGCTCTTCCAAGAACTTATTAAAAAGATGTAATGCAAACTTCTCTTCCAAGTTTAATAAAATTTTTTTGTTGTGCATTGTAAGTTGTGATTTTTCCTGGCGTACTTGTGATATACCATTTCAAGCCTCGCAATTTTAAGATTTTGTTCATGTGTTCATAGAAAAAATTGTTTAGGATTTATTTTAATTGAGATCGTGATTAAAAAAAGTAATCGAGATTGGGTTAGAGCGGTATGAAAAAATATTGTATTTATAGATGTAAACACACTCACATATAAGTATATATATATGTACATATATGTATATATATACATATATATATGTGTGTGTGTGTGTACCTATATATATATAAGATTCTGGGGCTATTGTGAATGATATATATATATACATATATATATATATAAAAGATGTATAGGATATATATATATATAAGACATAAGATATTATAAGATTTTAAGGCTATTATCAGATATATATACATATATATAATATTTTATATAAATATATAAGATTTTAGGGCAGTTAGGGCACCTAAAGGGTCTTATGAGCCTCACCAGACCAAAGATATCAAAAAAAAATAAAAAAAATACCATGTGCGCTATGGCGCGTAAATCGACATTTTGACCTGGTCAAAGTGCCGATTAACGCGCCGTAGCGCACATGGCATTTTTTTTATTTTATTTTATTTTTTTTGGCCTTGAGGCTCATAAGGCACTCTATAAGGGTCTCTAGGTGCATTTATAGGATCTACCTTTTTTGTATATATAAATAAACATATATATATATGTGTATATGTATATATATTTGCATATGTATATATATGTGTGTATATATGTTTGTGTGTGTATATATATATATGTGTGTGTGTGTGCACTTATATATATATATATAAGATTCTGGGGCTATTGAAAGATATATATATATATATAATATATATATATATATAAGATATATAGGATATATATACATAAGACATAAGATATTATAAGATTTTAAGGCTATTATAAGATATATATATAAATATAAATAATATCTTATATAAATATGTAAGATTTGGGGCTGTTAGGGCACCTAAATGGTCTTATGAGCCTCACCAGACCAAAGATATCAAAAAAAATAAAAAAAATACCATGTGCGCTACGGCGCGTAAATCTCCATTTTGACCTGGTCAAACTAGAGATTAATGCGCCGTAGCGCACATGGCATTTTTTTTATTTTTTTTATTTTTTTTGCCTTGAGGCTCATAAGGCACTCTATAAGTTTCTCTAGTTGACTTTATAGGATCTACATTTTTTGTATATATAAATATTCATATATATATGTGTGTGTGTGTGTACATATATATATATATATATATATATATATATATATAAGTATATATATTTGTATATGTATATATATGTGTGTGTATATATGTTTGTGTGTGTATATATATATATGTGTGTGTGTGTGTGTGTGTGTTTGTGTGTGTTTTTTCCTGTGTGTATAGTGCTTTTATAATTTTTAAATGAAATGTTCATTGGCACTGAGCATACAAAAAAAATGGACTCAACAAAGAATGTAACACAACTCACAAAGTTTTCATTAATGTGTGAAAAGGCTACAAAGGAGTTTGGGAACATTACAAAAATTTTGTAGGGAGAATTACAAAATGGGTTAGCCTATTGAGGTAGAAGGCTACGCTCTAAACGTAGACGTAGGGCTAGGGACATATCTACAGGCTTCAAAGTAACTCTCTTGGCATGTACCATAGCCAGCACTGAGTCTTCAAAAACAGAAACTACAATATCTTCAGCAGCTTCTTGAAGAGCTTCAAGAGCTGTGCTCTGTATGCGGTCAACCCTGTCAGAATATTTTTCCATTGTTTCTCTCACCAGTCGAGAGAATGGTGCCTTGGGGATGAGAAGATCTGTGCTTTTCTGATATTTCCTAATCTCTCGTAGCGCGACTGTCCTTGGCCTCCATTTTCTCTTCTTCTTTGTAACTGGTGGAGGCGGTGGTGGTCTTTGATTCTCCCACGGTGGTCGTTCAGACCTGAACTTCTTTTTCTTTTGTGCACGCTCTTCCTCTTCTTGTTGGTCCCGAAATTGGCCCTCAATTCTTTTACCACACTTCTTGACTGGTCGCCTGGATGTTGTGGCTGCCTGTGTGGCTGTGCTTGGCTTGCCCTCCTTGCGTCCTCTTTGGGCTGCTGTCTCTTTTGCATTTCTGTCTCCCAAGCTGCCCTCACAAGAGCAAACTCTTTGTCAATGGTATCTTTCGTGATGCCGTAGGACAAGAGCTCGACCTCCCTGTTCTGTAAGATAACCTCTAGCTGTTCTAGGGTGTCGGCCTCAATAACAATCTCCGGTGGCTGCCCTTGACCTTCCTCGGCTTCTTTTCGACGCCGCTCTTCTTCTGCTTCTCTACTAGGCCCTACTTCTTCAGCTTCCTTCCTGCGTTGTGCTTCTTCGGCCTCCTTCCTGCGCTCTTCTTCTCTCATCTCCTTTGCCTCTTGCTCTGTTACGATAGGTAGACTTGTCCTTTTTGCTGTAGCAGGTAGTGGGCCGAGTTGATCGAAAAACCGCAAGTCTTGCTCCTGTTCTTCTGGCATGGCCTAGGTATTTACGAGTGCAAGAGATAGTGGGAGGGCAAGAGAGAGTAGAGCACAAAGAAGAAATTGAAATGTGGTGGCTATAAATGAAAAATGACTTAAATATGTCTATAAATATAATTTTTAAAACTTTTAGAAAATTTAAAACACAAAAAGATTATAATCAGAGAGTTTAAGCCCATGAGGAACCACACCGACGCTTGCTTGCTACCCACTGCCGTAGTCTCTCCCTAGCATTTGATCTGTTGTATCCTTCAGTTCTTCTTGCATTAACAGTTTTCATTATTTGACGCCTAAGAGACCAATTACCGCGACTTTTCTGCCTTTTTTTGCCAACCAGAACGCGATAGAACCAGTTGAACATTTCATGGAGTGCATTACTCTTGACTTTGCCACCACCATGGCGAGTGCCCTTTAAATACACGGCCTTTGCTTGGTAATGTGATTTCTCCATGCCTTGATTGCTCCAAAGTGCTAAAGAGCCATATCTATCGAGAAAGTATGGCCCATGTGCATACAATATATGCTGCATAGAAAATTACAAAAAGTCAACAAACAGTATGAAGAACATACTACAAGGACACAATAAATACAACATTACCATGTAGTGAGTAATGTGTGTTTCTCCCCATGCCTCGACCATTTCTTCTGTGAATCTACAAGTGGCTTGTTTAAGTGCCTCAATACCATGGTCATCCAGGTGAGGTCGCTCTAGAAGATCGACCATTTTATTACACACCTCCCATACATGTGCACGTTTTAGGCCAAGCCTGGCATCATTTCCTCGATATGTTGTGACATCACATATCTTCTTCCAAATTTCAAAGTCAGTGTGGCTATGAGAACCCAAGTGGTTTGATAGCAAGTGTCTTGCCTTTGATCCACCCATGCAAATTTTATTAGGGTTGTCTTGTGTAGGGTTTGATTTTCTGTCCTTTGTCAAGACCACTGCTCCAGCATGTAATCCCATAGAGGAAAGTACACCCTCTAGTGCACATATTGACTCTTCTCGTCGATCTTCGGGATCCATGTTCCAGACATAGTTTATGTGGAGCATCAATAGCTTATCCAAAATCCTCAGTCTTGCATGTAATGTGCACACATGCACTTGACATAGTGGAATTTCCAAGATTGGGTTCCAAGCATTGTCCTCCTGGTCACGACTAGGTGGCTTGCTCTGGTCACAACTTAATATGCCATTATGCCATACCTTTGATCCTTTCCTCTGTTCAGCATAAAAAACGATTGCTTTTTTTGCACCCACCTGTTTTTGACTTTTGCCTTTGCTAGGTTGTTTCCCTTTTACTCTTGAGTCTACTGCTGTCTTGGAATGACAACAGTAAACACATGAGAATATAGTATTCGCACCTGTTTTACAACCCAACATACACTTTAAGGTTTTTAGATCGCCACCCAAGTGCCATTCAACGTTAAAGCAGCCTATTCCGGGAACATCAAGCTTCTGACCATGGACCTGACAAGAGACGACATGTTGAATGCCAGACCGTTCAAAATACCACCTCAAGGTATCATGGTTCTCTTTTGGGAGGACCCATGCTGCTTGCCACCAGATGTTCTTCTCTGATTGAATGCCGTAGTAGTCTTGCTTATGCCCTTGACCCCTATTGTTGCTGTCTTCAGTTGCATCCAACTCTTGGGTCTCTAAAGGCCTTCCTCTAAGTGCTCGGCTCATCAAGGTTAAACTAACACGCTCCAGTCTTTGACCTTTAACCACTTGACATTCATCCAGCTTCAAGACAAACACGGCATTTCCACCTGTCTCTTCAAGTGTGAGGCCATAGTACTGAATCATTGCTTTTTGTAGCACTTCCATGTCAATGTAGACATTGTTATATGCATTGTATTCAAAGGGTTTGATTGTTGGCATTGGCATAATATCCTCCACCCACTTGTACCCACCCTCGAACATGGATGCAATATCACCATTAGCACACTTCTTTGCCATCTGTAAGCTATAAAGTGTTGGAAGCAAGGATTGCATAACTCCCTTTGCTCGCAACCCTAAAGTGATTGACCTGTACATTGCTCTGTAACCTTTCTGGCTAATACCTGCTGAGTCACATATATCAAGCATCTCTTTGGGGGTGACAATTTCTTTGATTTCCTTCAAGAAATGTTGACGAAGGGTCTTCCGCAGCTTATCATTACCAGAACCTGTTATCATTTCCATAATATCCTTCTCCTGAAGGACATGCTGAAGAAGGGAGGCATTAACATTGTCCTCAGCGTTGTTACATCCTAGTATAGCTGTTGCACAAGCCCTACAATCACAATGGTCAACCATGAGAGATGCTTTATTCATTAATTGCTTCTCAAAGCTGCTATAATTCCTACAAAATTTTTTACTTTGGTTGTTTGTTTACGCCTCTTGCATGCGCCTGCTGTCTTTGAAAGCAACCCAACAGCTTTACGTTTTCTTTGCCTTGCGTGATATCCCATGGGAAGATGAGTGAAATGGTGAACATGACGCCGAAGATTACGAGTGGAGTGTTGAAGACGAACATAATTATCGGTAAATTGATTTATTGTGCGCACACGATCCGCTAGATTATTCTTCTGCACCTCAAGCTCCTCTGAGATCTCTTTAATCCTCTGCATCAAACCATTGATCTGCTTAGTCGATGCCGCTTGAAGCTGGTCGAAGACAAATTGTGTTTGCCTCTTTTCAGCTGCCTCATCTAGCCACAACATGTGTAATCTCCTACAATAGCCAAGAAGCCCATTGAAACCATCACCAACAAACATAAGAAAACTTGTAATGCTTTTGAATGGTGGAGGGGCACCAGATATTGGATCTGGTGGATAAAGATTTCCATCAATCCAAAGATCAATGGCCTTTGCTCCTTGCATTCGAAGCTGATCGTATGAAATATTGGGTGCAACATGCCTACTGCGTAGGGTTGCGTATTCTGTCTCCAAATCAACCTGAAGGCGGATCTTAGAAGGCTTACTGGTGATGTCTTGTAGTGCCATCTACAAGAAAGTAGGCTTGTAAGCTTGGGTTGAATAGGAGTGGAAGGAGCAGGATATGGTATCAAAAAATAATGGGAAGAATGGAGATGAGGGTTGCTTCTCTAGAGCTGCATTGTGGATAGAGAAAGAAGCCAGAAAGGGAGCCAAAGAAACATAGAGAGGGTTGTCAATGGTGAGACGAAAATGCAAAGGAGACAATGCATCATGGGAAGCTTCTTTAGTGCAAGCTATGGCTGCTAAGCAATATAGAGAGAGAATACTTCATGAAAAGGTTCTTCTGTGCTACTACTGTGGGTTTGGAGAGAGAACCAAGTATTGTAGAAAGAATGCTCCTGGTAAGCTTCTTCCTTGCAAGCCATGGCTACTACTGTGGGTTTGGAGAGAGAAGGCTCATTTAGGAGTATAGACCTGCTAGCTATGGAGAGAGGACCAAGTACTGTAGAGAGAATGCTCATGGTAAGCTTCTTCCCTGCAAGCCATGGCTACTACTGTGGGTTTGGAGAGAGAAGGCTCATTTAGGAGTACAGATCTATTAGCTATGGCTTTTGGAGTAGAGAAAGACGCTTTTTTCCATGGAGAAGGAGTGCAGGGCGTTTTAGAGAGAAGATTTAGAGAGAGAAAGAGATCTGGTGTACACACAAAAAAGGGGGGAAGAAAGTGACAAATTTTTGGAATGTTTGGAGTTCGAAAAGGTTGCTGCAGGCTATGATTACTGACTGACAGCCCATTACAAAGCTTTAAAGTCACCTAGGTGGCCAGATCTAGGAATATCTCCTTTTTTTTATTTTTTTTTGTTTTTGTGAAAAATCAAATATATGCTTTTAGGACTAGGCCTCTAGGCTTGGTCAAAGATGGATTAGCATTTTAAGCATTTCACTAAACGTCCAAATTAAAGGGCCCAAGAAGACTCCATTGAGCTCCTAATGCAAGTCCTCAGACATAGCACACTCTTGGGCCTTGGCTAACAACATCTCTTACTGGGAAATTTGAGCCACCTCTTGCTGTCTATGAATGCAGTCGATCATCTAGGTGATGAGCTCACGTGCCATATGCAAGAAGCCAAGAAGTCAATATTAGATAATTTGGGAAAAATCTCATATTTTGGGAATCAATCACTCGATTTAATTTTGTATATATCTTAAACACGCCAACTCTAAATTTGTCAAAGATTGAAGATCTTCAAGTGAGCTTTGCTGCATTGTTGAGGCGTACATATGGCTGATCCATATGGGGAAGTGACAAAGCGTCCCTTTTAGCTCCACACTGAGCTGCACCACCTTGTGTCTCTACCCCTCATGGTATATCACTTCACCAGTGTGATGATTAGCATTGTAGGTCTTTGTGAAGTAGAGAGCAGTGTAGAGGTCGGGCCCCCTAGGGCTCTAAGGTTGGCAACCTACCCAAACCTAGCTGCTCCAGCTTCAACACCATAGATGTGTCTTCAGCAATAGCTCTATAGCACAGGCATGTGTAGTAAAGGAGCTTATGCTCTACCTTATGATTATTTTTCATAAGGGAATGGACGGTATGCCCATTGACCTACTTCATGAAGGTTGTGCCTAAGTGGGAGAACTGGGTCAGGTGCTTCACTTTTTCTTCAAAGAAGCCACCCGCCAGGTCTCTTCCTTTGGATAGAAGTGTGATGGAGGACTTCCTAGAAGGAGTCAGAGGCCTCTGACATTTTGTTAGCTAGAGCTGGTGAGTGTAAGAGCTCTAGAGAAAAATTTGCAAGAGTTTGTCTAAGGTGAGGTAAAAGTGATAAAATAGAGAGGGGGGCCCATATTTATAGTACTGGTGGTAGAAGGGCACGTCCATTGGCAAGTCCACGGAACATATGTGGCAAGGTGCAAATGGCCGGGCAGTTTGGCAAGTGTGAGAGAACAAGCGTGGGAGCTTCAAGCGAATGGCTATGGAAACACGAGCGAACATGCGTGTCATCGAACTAGGTAAGCGAACATGCATTCACTCTCATAGAATCACGAAGGAACATCTGCATGGGAAACTTGGAATGGCCGTGGGCATTGATCAGGAGTTGGTATGGCCATGGGCTCAAATGCGAGCGGGCGGAGTCTTACCAAACACTAAGCAACCTTTTCTGAGCGAGGTGAAAATTAGAGCAAAACTTGGCAGCAGACCCTAAAAATTGGAATTAACTTGACAAACTTTTGAAACAAATCACATTAATCACTAGATTTGCACATCATCAAAACACATTATTTACATATTAACCATAGAAATTTGAAATACTACACCTACATTTTTGCAACTGCACGAAACATGGCCCACTCTCAATGGGCTCCAAAAAATGTAGGCTGAACAATATCTACATAAAATAAGATCGAAATAAAATCGCAAATCATGACTTGCAAGCAAACAGGAAAACCATGGCCTACTTAGTCATTAAAGTGAATGCTATGGCCTACTTTTTAGCATAAGGCCGAATCAGTAATAAGTTGAAAAGTATATTTTCCTCTAGTTTTGATTCTCTCTCTCTCTTCCTCCCTCTCTCCATGCAAAAATGTGCAAGTATTTTGAGCTTTCCCTACAAGTATTTTGAGCCTCTAAATTAATATTGGGTGTACTGATAAGATATGTTTCAGGGTGATATACATTTAGCCTGCAAGAGAGAGAATCTCTTATACATCTAAAGAGAGTTATGGTACAACACATCAGATGGAGAAATACATAGTTATAGCCCATTAGCTCAGCGTAAAAGAAGGATATTATAGCACCTTAGAGAGACAAGTAGCCGCCTCAAAATTCATTTCGTAAACCAACAATAGCTCAACGATAGCACAGAGAGAAATATCCACCCTAAATTTCATTTCATGAACTAGCAATTGGAAAAAAGGGGGAGCGCACCTCCCTCTCCTCTCTCTCACTTAACAACTACAAGTAGCCGACAAAGTTTCCCTCCCTCTGTAGTAGACTAGCCAGAGAAGAAGAGGCACACCTCTCTCCTGATCTTTCCTCATTTGCTATACAACAAGGGGGTCCACTTCCCTCCCTCTTATCTCATTCAGTGTGTGCACTTCCCTCCCTCTAAGGATTGTTGGGGCAAAATGCCTTCAAAAGCAAGCAAGGCATGGACAATAGTCTGGTGTGCATGGACAACAGCCATCGTTGTGTGCAGGCAACATGCAAAGGGAGCAGCACCTGTGGGGTGGTGCATGGACAGTAGGCGTGGACAACCATAGAAGGAAGGTAAACATAGACAACCATAGAAGGAAGGTAAACATAGCTCCATCTCAATGTATCACCTTGGTGTAGCATTCGCAGTGGTGTACAGTGGCGGCGGTAGAAGCGGCTTCACCATCGCCTCCTGCCAGAACGTTGGGCTCCTCGGCTCTCACGAGCTCTTTGCAGAGACCACCAAGATGTCTCTGGCACCCTCCTCCTTCACACCACCATTGACCTCAACACCTGCATTCAGAACACCGTAGGCCACCTCACTTGGGCCTGCACCTAGCTATTCTCTGAATGTTACCACGTTTTTGGAGTTTTTTCTATTTTAATTTGACATAACATATTTGTTTTATACTTTTATTTTACATTTCATATTTTTATTTTCTCTGTTGAGAATCAAGATAAAGTTGTAGAGAGAACGTGTCTCTACAAAATTTAAATCGTGGCCGGTACCATAGTATTTCGAATCATAATCCTCCAAAATATTCAGTCCATTGTTTTACAATCAAAATATCATCCGAATTCTCCATTTTGAAGACCAGCTAGTCAACCAACGAGATCCAATTTTAAGTTCTTGTTCACATAGATAATTCCTTATTATCAGTCCATCCATATCTTCCTCGGCATATGCATAGGTGTCCTAGCAGCCACGATCCCATGCATTGCCTGGTCAGTACCCTCTAGGATCCTCCTTAGGTATCCTAGCACTTCACTTAGGGATCGCTTCGTTGGCCCTCACCCATCATACCACCGGAAGCACACCATTTTTACCATACCGAGGCTGGTCAAGACCTTGGTAGGCTTTGCTCGGCGACATCCTTTGATGACTCCCTGCCAACTGTTGCAATGCGACTCTCCTTAATTTAAACCATAAGCCAAATTCTTCCTCCAGCATTTTGGCATAAGACAGTTCTTTAGAAAAAACAGAGTTTCTATGCAAGTAAGAGTTTCCCGTTGAGTTTGATTCCATAAGACCCATTTTCTCAAAATCCATATTTTCTTGATGAGAATCACGAATCTCGTATATTAGGGTAATCCACCCTTCAATTTCAATGAATTTCTAGCTTTTTTCTTGACGGTTTTGGTCTTAGGGAAAACTTCTCTAAATCAGCCAGAATCCATTCTTAGTACTGAAGAGATGGGAATGGTCACAAGGTTTTACTTAATTTCTGATTCAAGACATGGACAAGCATCTTACTAGCCCACCATTCTCACGTGGTCGTGGTTGCGTTCGTGGTCGAGTTCGTGGTCCCAACTATAAATTATTTGGATTTGATCCTAGCTTTGATTCCTGTGGATTTTTCTTCTATTTACCTCATAAATTAGAGGTGATTTCCAATTGTAAGGAAAAATCCAAAATTATGAAAATTTATTATTTTTTGGTCACAATAGAATTATAAATAGCTCTATTCAAGAATCATGGGTTTTTATAAAGATAACTCTCCTTCCAATAATCCATTTACATACATCATTTTATTGATTTATTCACATAGAAATATCTTAAAATATTATTTTCTCCATTTTGATCCTCAACATTAATATATCATAATTTTCTACATGAAATTGTGGTGAAACCTTCTCTTTTAACACCGAATTTAATTTATGCATTTAAGCTACGATGAATATTCCTCTCTTACATAAATAAAAATATCCATGTTTTGAAATATACCAATAATTTCTCTTTTAATATTTAAAATATTTGCATCTAGAATGTCGTGGGAATTCCTCTTTTTGCATCTAAATTTTTATGCATGTAAAAATAAATATAACAAAAATTTCTCTTTTCTTTATTTAAATAATTATGCATAAATACTATAAAAGTATTTTCCATAAATATGACAAAAAATTGATGCCTAGAATATGATGGGAATTCATCTTTTTGTATTATTAAATTTATGTGTAAAAATAAGATTTATCTTTTTTTTGGAAAATTTTGCCATAGCTTCGCTACAATTTCTGAGAATGTTTAATTTTCTAAACTTAAATAAATATTCACAATTGAAATATGATAGGAACTCCTCTTTTAAGCTAAAATTTTATTTATGCATTCATAACATAATTATAAGCATAATTATGATTAATCCTCTTGATTTAAAACATCCATTCATCATTTCTATATGAGAATTCTTATAAAATGTTAGATTAACACTCTTTCAACTTTAAAATGAATTTATATGATTTTTCTTAATCATAAACAAGCTTAAAGAAATTAATCATCATTTTCAAATAGATTAAAATCATAAAAATATCAAATCTTCTTCTCTAGCTTGTCAAGCCTAGAGTTTTGTTTAAGATAATGAGTTTATCATTAAGAACCATCCTTCTAACAAGGATCTAACCATAAAGATGATTAATCTTTCCAAAAAGAGAGATTTACTAATAAAAATACTATAATTAAGCATAAAGATTAGTATTAAACCATTTAAACATTATGAATCATTAAAAAGCTTGATTTCAAGAAAAACCACTTAATTGAAAGCTTCCCAAGCATTAGAGGGGTTGGGAAGGAGATAACCATTGAGAAAGATAGAAAAACCATTGGATTAAGGCTTACCTTTGATTTTGGCTTGATTCTTTAAAGAAAGAAGTGAAGCCCACAAAGCAAGCTTTGGCCACCAAGTTGGGGAGGGTAATCTCCAAGAGAGGATGGAGAATTGTGAAGCTCTAAAGCTTCCCAAAGTAGAGACAAATAGAGGGATAATAGAAATTACACTAAAAATGAAGATAATACTCGCATGTAATTACTCAGAGATGAAAATACAAAGGAACTAGGGTCTATTTATAGGTGAGGGAGGCCACTAACCAAGTCTAATTGGGATCTAGAGGCTTCCAGCTTCAATTTGATCCATTTTGGACAAGTTTTGGACCAGTTCAACTCACTTTATGATCCAATTTGTAGGAGGAGAGAGGAGAGATGAAATATCTCAATTTTTTTGAATTAAAAATGCAAGGTATTGATAAAAAAGGTACCTACTTCATGAGGCCTCTCCCTCCTTACTGAGGTGTCAAAAATTCATAATTTTTTGAAAATATTGTAATTTTTAACTAATAAACCTAGTACTTGGTCCACTCTTCATCTTATGTGAGCATTTACTCATTTTTGGGGTATTTTCTTTTATTATTTAGATTTTTCTCATCTGCACACTTGTATTAATCATATTGGCCCTTTAGAACCTTATCTGGACCTTAGTCAATTTTTTTTAAAAATGTGGACCCTTAGGCTAAGGTCTCTAATACACATATTGTGTTAATTTTTAATGCACATTGGAAAATTCTTTTTGAACTTCTATTTCAAGGGAATTCATCTTAGATATTAGGAGAACTTTGTATCTAGAAATATCTCAAAATTGAATTACCTCTCTCTAGGCCAAAAACAAGCGAAAACAATGTTTTCTTGCATTATGAAATATGGGATGAATACAGGGGACTGAGATGAGGGCTTATACATCTTTTAGGGCTAAGGAGGAACCTTACATCCTCTCCCACTTGAAACACGCGAGATGTCCTCATCTCACAAAGTGGGAGTAATCCTTTACCAACTCTTCTTGTTTCTCCCAAGTGGCGTCCTCTAAAGGGTAGAACTTCCACTTGACCAAAAATTCTCTGAGGAGTCTGCTCCTAAGAACCTTCTCCCAAAAATCAAGGATTTCTTCAGATTGGAGTACCATCTGGCCTTGAGTCAAAGAAGTCAACTGTTCATCATCCAGCACATGAGCCGCGGGTTGGGTACATACTTTTTAAGTAAACTGACATGGAATACATTATGTACTTTGAGATGGAGAGGCAGAAGAAGTTCATAAGCTAGGTCTCCTATTTTCTTAGTGATGATGAACGGCCCATAGTATCTTGGAGACAGCTTTTTGTACTTCCCTAGAGAGATAAAGAACTTGTCTTGGGTTGTCGTGCACAAATGAAGACCATATTTGATTCTTCAAAAACTCTCTTCGTTCTTTTCTTGTATGCATACTACTTTTTTATGTCTTGGGAAGCCTTAATATCTTTGCAGATTTCCTATATTTGCTCCTCCATATCATCAAGCATATATCTGGACATCTCAACCACCCTGATCAATGGGTCGGACCAAGTTAATGGTGTGAGGCAATCTTGTCCATACACAGATCTTTGAATGGGCTCATCCCGATACTTTGGCGATAAGAGGAATTGTAAGAAAACTCCACTTGATGTAAGTAGCTTAGCCACTTTTTGGGCTCTTTGCCACCAAAGAATATCTTCAATTACTTGGTTTATTCTTTCAGTTTGACCATCTGTCTCGGGATGATAAGCTGTACTGAGATCTAAGGAAGTTCTTACTACTTCGAAGAATGCAGTCCAGAACCTTGACATGAACTTAGAATCTCTACTCCTATGGGTAAGCCATGCAGCTCCTGAAAATCTCCTTGAGAAAGACTTTGGCAACATCCACTGCAGAGTAGGTTTCTTTTACTGGAATTAGATAGGTAACCTTGGTTAATTTGTCAACTACCACAAAAATGGAGTTGCAATTTGATTGCACTGATGGTAATCCAGTAACAAAATCCATACTGATACATTTCCACTTCATTTGTGGAATGTCCAAGGGATGTAGCTTACTTGGAATTTTAACCCTTTCTACCTTGACTGTTTGACATGTTAAGCACTAACGTACATGATTGAGTACATCCCTTTTGAGTCCTGGCTAGAAGAAGCTCTTCTTTATAGACATATATGTCTTTATGAACCTTGGATGTCCAGGTATCAGGATATCATGGAATTCTCTCATAATTTTTCCCCTCGTTTCCTCATTATTAGGAATGCATAGCCGATTGTTGTAATACATGCATCCTTCATCCAATTTGTACCCAAGAACTCGACTCATTTTCTCAGGAGTCTTGCTTTCCTGCATCAGTAGGGTAGCAATAGGGGCAAAGAATTTGTCCTGCATGAATTTCTCCCTTGCTTCAGTGGATCAATGGATTTGACACCAATGTTATTGCAAGCAAGGAGGCTTTCCTACTGAGCGCATTTGCTACAACATTTTGTTTCCCTGGCCGATACTTTATCTCAAAGTCAAATTCCTGCAGGGTCTACATCCACCTTCTTTGACGCATGTTCAGATCCCTTTGGGTGAAGATCCACTTCAGACTTTGATGATCTATCATCAAGGTGAATCTCTGTCCCAAGAGATAATGTCTTCACAAGTTCAGAGCATAAACCACCGAGAGTAACTCCAAGTTGTGGAAAACATAATTTCTCTCATGTGTTTTGAGCTTTCTACATTCATAGGCTATTGCATGACCTTCCTACATAAGAGCACCTCCTAGGGCAAAACCATTGTCATCTGTAACTACCTCAAAGGGTTTAGAAAAATCTGGCAATTTAAGGACAAGTTTGGTTACTAAAGCTGTCTTCAGCTTATCAAAAACACTCTAACACATAGTAGTCCACTGAAATAGGGTACTCTTCTTGAGAAGGTTAGTCGAAGGAGATGCTATCTGAGCATATCTGGGTATAAAGATTCTATAACATCCGGTTAATCCTAGGAATCCTCTAACTTCTTTCACTATCTTGGGCTCTGGCCAATCTACAACTGCTTGGATTTTTGCAAGGTCAGGAGAAATCCCATCTTTAGACACTATGAATCCCATGTATTCTACATGGTTAGTAGAGAAGTACAATTACTCTTTTTTGCAAAGAGTTGGTGCTTCCTTAGGATCTCTAGGACCTTGCGCACATGATCTTCATGATATGCTACATTCTTAGAGTATACCATGATGTCATCAAAGAAAACAAGAACAAAATCATCCAAGTATTCTTTGAGAATATCCTGCATGAGGCAATTAAACATCGTTCGGGCATTAGTTAATCCTAATGACATGACTGTGAATTCAGGATGCCCATAGCGAGTATTGAAAGCTATCTTTAGGATATCTTGTTTCTTGATTCTGATCGGGTAATACCCGGATTTGAGATCTATCTTTGTGAACATTTGGGTTCCACTTAACTGATCTAGAAGTTCATCAATCCTAGGGATAGGATACTTATTTTTAATTGTTAATTTAATCCTCTATAATCAATACAGAGTCTTCACGTTCCATCTTTCTTTAATAGTTAATTTAATCCTCTATAATCAATACAGAGTATTCACGTTCCATCTTTCTTTTTCTGAAAGGGAACTGGTGCACCCCAAGGTGAAACACTGGGTCTTACATATCCTTGCTCTATAATCAATACAGAGTCTTTACGTTCCATCTTTCTTTAATTGTTAATTTAATCCTCTATAATCAATACAGAGTCTTCACGTTCCATCTTTCTTTTTTTGAAAGGGAACCGGTGCACCCCAAGGTGAAACACTGGGTCTTACGTATCCTTGCTCTAGCAGTTGCCTTAACTGCTCCTTAAGTTCTATGGCTTCTAGAACTAGCATTTTTTATGCATGTTGGGCTACTGGCTAAGCTTTCGAGGTTAGTTCTATCTCATGATCTACTTCACGAGTTGGAGGCATCTCAGTCAGCTCTTTTGAGAACACATCGGCATACTCACTTAACCACTCTGGTTCCTTAGCCTTGCATTTTCTATCTACTGGATTCATTTTAACAACATAGACAGCTTGTCTCTTTCTAAATCCCTTCAGTAATTTAGAAGCCTTGACTAATTGCAGAACTGGGGATCCGAAAACTCTAGTTCCTTGGACTCGATTCCTGTGTAGGTCAAGGAAAGAAATGGTTCCATTATGACAGCAGTGAATGTCAGCCTGATTCTTATGGAGCCAATCCATTCCAAGGATTCCATCGTAGATTCCCAAAGGTAGGACTCTGAACTCGCAGTTTGTTATGTTTCCATCTAGATTAACTGAATACGGTCTTTCTCAAGGTGTGTGAAAAGAATCTTTCCATTGGCCAATTCCACTTGCATAGGTTTCCCTAATTTTTGTTTTAGGACTAACTTATGTAGACATCCTGGGAAAATAAAAGAATGTGTACTGCCTGAATCAATCAAAAGCTTGAAATGCTTATCCTTTACTCTACTAGAGTCTGGACTAAGAATTGACAACAGGGATTTCATTAACGTCTTCACAATTTCGTGATCACGTTAACAAAACCTATTGTTAACATATTAAAACTTGTGATCACATTGTATATTCACATGACCTGAGAAATGACCTGCCGGAACCCACTATTCCAGTAACACCTCCGGGCTTCTACCATTCCCGGCGGGCCCGCCGGGATACAAGGTTTTCCCGGCGGGCCCGCCGGGAATGGTAGAAGCCCGGCGGGCCCGCCGGGGAAAACAAAAAACACCGGCGGGGTATTATTCTGTATATAAACACTGCCCGACACCCATCGTACAACTTTTGGGAAGATAGTCCTTGTTTTGGGGGCGTGATATCTCTCCTCAAAGTACTTGTAGAGCTCTCGAGTTGCTAGAAGTGTCCTCTTGGGAAGAACGTCCTTATTTTAGGGGCTGTCGTCTTTCCTTGTAGGCACTCCTAAGGCTATTGGGCCACTCGTCCTTAGTTCTTTGAGCTGGGGGCAGGGTGTGGTTCGTAGCTAATACTTGCGGAGATTTAGGGACAAATTTGGAGTCATTCAGCTTTGCATTTGAGCCACGTACGTAATCTACCTCATTCTGCTTTATGAATGGTTTGATGGAGCCAAGAGTCCTGCTTAGGGGCTTGTATTGGTTCTTGATACTTGATATAGTTTAGAGTAGACAAGGGTCTATTGTCCTATACTAGAGTATTGGGCAAGCATAGATCTTTGATTTTTTTTGTGAATGTTAGAGAAGGTCTATTGTCCTATACTAGAGTATTGGGCAAGCATAGATCTTTGATTGTGTAAAGTATCCTTAATTGGGTACAAAAGGCATCCTTCATTGGGGGTGCAATGTGCATGATAGTTTCGAAGTAGTTTTGTAGTAAGACCTTGCAAGATAGTTTGAAATAGTTTTGTGTTATGTGATGATCTTTTGTATTTGTCAAGATAGTTTCGAAGTACTTTGTCTGCAGATGTATGTTTTGTTATACGTGAGTGATTTGTTGTTTTTTCATTTGTGTATTCATTGTTATATGCTTGGTTGAATAGGTTATTTGTTGAGATGGAGGACAATGTTGGATCCAGTGATACCTCCAATAGAGTCCAAATTTCAAATAGCAAGAAAAAAAAGGCACCTGGGATAGAGTGGCAATATGCAATTAACGTTGGTGATCGATTCATAGATTGGGAGTGTAAGCTATGCCATGCAGTGAAATCAGGTGGGGCGCCTTGACTAAGAGAACACTTTTTAGGCGGACCGAAGAAAAAGTCATGTACCCACCCCTCTGCACCTATAGTGGCCAAACGCATACGAGAAGAAATTCAAAAGAAAGATTCAAGAAAACATGACACTCCTACCGTTAATGTATCAAGGCAGCAAGAACACTGTTGTTCTAATCATCAAACTCCCGCTACATCGCCTACTTGTATCCCGAACGGCAATATGCAGCCAGAAAGTAATCTACCCAGTGCATCTTCTTGCAAGCAAAACTTTGACGTAGGAAATATACCCATGCGTCAAACTTCATTGCAAGAAAGCCTACGTCAAGGTCGACTCGATGATGCACAACTCGTCCTTGCTGAAGCGATTTACTTTTCTGGGAGTGCTATGATGATGGTGGACAGTGAGCATTGGAAGAGAGCATGGAAGAAAATTGGTGAGTTTGGACCAGGGTTTTCACCGCCTACGTACCATGCTATGCGAAATGATCTATTAGAGAAATGTTATGCGCAGGTAAAAGAACGTGTACAAAGAATAATTCTTAGCAATATAGAGCTTTCTGGATGTAGTATAGTAAGTGATGGATGGTCTAATGTGCAAAGAAAACCATTAATTAATGTAATGGTTATTTCACCTAGAGGTGAGACTTTCATCCGTGCCGTGGATTCAGCTGGTTCAATCAAAACTGGGGCTTACATTGCTCAAGTCATTAGCTCTGTGATAGAGGAAGTGGGTGCCAAAAATGTAGTCCAAGTCGTCATGGACAATGCAAAAAATTGTAAAAATGCATCCAGAATCCTACAGCGACAATATCCACATATTTTTCCGGTAGGCTGTAATACTCATAGTTTGAATCTTGTATTAAAAGATTGGTATAAATCTGATGATACCAAATGGTTTGCCTCAATCGTCGACACTGCTCGCCAGCTTGTGAAATTCATGCTCAAGAGACAGAGAGTTTTGGATATGTTTCGACCTCGCATGTCAGTTATGTTAAAGCTTCCAGCGGAGACTAGGTTTTGCACTCACTTTTACACTTTTGAGTCTCTTCTTAGAAATAAAGATGCAGTTTGTGAAACATTCACATGCATGGCATTTCATGACTGGGAGAACACTCAACTTGAAAAAGTGAAAGAGAAAATCAAAGTCTTGAAGGGAGCGCTTACGAGAAGAAGTTGGTGGAACAGTGTGATGGATGCATACCATGTAATGATGCCTGTTATGTATGCTGTACGAAGCCTTGATCAAAGAGCGCCTAATCTCGGAAAAGCATGGATGCAATGGTGGACTGTCCAGCGGAGTTTGGAGTGTCCTGAGAAATTAGAGCATTCAGTGGTGGAAAAGCAATGGCGTGTACCATTCTCCAGTAGACAAAGAAAAGTTCTGTTGAAGTACTTTCATGCTAGATGGATTGGAGCGCATTCACCACTGCACAGTGCTGCTTACATGTTTCCTTGCCTCCTAGATGGCACGAGCTATTCCTCCAGGAAAATCATCTAAGGGAAGATTTATCTAATGGGTCAAGGCCTATCCTTTCTAATCTGACTGAACCCATAGGTCACATGGCCAGATCAAGGAAGAGACTTGCACTTGGTTCATAGAAATCATCGCTTTTTTCCCCTTTAGGCGAGGCAGAGCCGCTGATTCTTTCCCACAGAACAAGAATCTTCCTGGGACTTATTCTAACCAACGCAACTTGAACATATCTAAACTGTATCGTAGGGATCTGTTGATCCACCCTGACCCCAACCGGCCTATGGGTTAGCCAACCGCCCAACCACTGTATGGTGGGATCCCTTTATATTGAGTTTTGTCCCAGGTACCAAGGAAAAGAGTTCCCAGGTCCCCTAGCAGCCGGCACTAATGCAAAATACAATTTAGACACACCACTTACACACCCAATATAAAAATTACCTTTTACAAATTCAATTGTCTTTAAAGCAGACTTGAAATGAAACCATAGTATTTCGAATCATAATCCTCCAAAATATCCAGTCCATTGTTTTACAATCAAAATATCATCTGGATTCTCTGTTTGAACGAGATCCAATTTTAAGTTCTAGTTCACATAGATAATTTCTTATCAGACCATCCATATATTCCTCGACATACGCATGGGTGTCCTAGTAGCCGTGATCCTGTGCATTGCTTGGTTAGAATCCTCTAGGATCCTCCTTAGGTATCCTAGCACTTCCCTCAGGGACCGCTTCGTCGGCCCTCAGCCATCATACCGGAAGCACACCATTTTAACCATACACTAAGGCTGGTCAAGACATTGGCAGGCTTTGCCAGCGACATCCTTTGATGACTCCCTACCAGCTGTTGCAACAACGAGACTCTCCTTAGATTAAAACATAAGCCAAATGCTTCCTCCAGCATTTTGGCATAAGACAGTTCTTTAGAAAAAACAGAGTTTCTATGCAAGTAAGAGTTTCCCATCGAGTTTGATTCCATAAGACCCTTTTTCTCAAAATCATTATTTTCTTAATGAGAATCACGAATCTCGTATTAGGGTAATCCACCCATCAATGTCAATGAATTTCTAACTTTTTTCTCAATTGTTTCGGTCTTAGGGAAAACTTCTCTAAATCAAGCGGAATCCATTCTTAGTACTGAAGAGATGGGAATGGTCACAAGGTTTTACTTAATTTCTGATTCGAGAAATGGGCAAGCATCTTATTGGCCCACCATTCTCACATGGTCGTGGTCCAACTATAGATTATTCCAATTTGATCCTAGCTTTGATTCCTATGGATTTTTCTTCTATTTACCTCATAAATTAGCGGTGATTTCCAATTGTAAGGAAAAATCCAAAATTATGAAAATTTATTATTTCCTGGTCACAATAGAATTATAAATAGCTCTATTCAAGGAATCATGGGTTTTTATAAAGATAAATCTCCTTCCAATAATCCATTAGCATACATCATTTTATTGATTTATTCACATAGAAATATCTTAAAATATTATTTTCTCCATTTTGATCCTCAACATTAATATATCCTAATTTTCTACATGAAATTATAGTGAAACCTTCTCTTTTAGCACTGAATTTAATTTATGCATTTAAAGTACGATGAATATTCCTCTCTTACATAAATAAAAATATCCATGTTTTGAAATATACCAAGAATTTCTCTTTTAATATTTAAAATATTTGCATCTAGAATGTCGTGGGAATTTGTCTTTTTGCATCTAAATTTTTATGCATGTAAAAATAAATATAACCAAAATTCCTCTTTTCTTTATTTAAACAATTATGCATAAATACTATAAAAGTATTTTTCGTAAATATGACAAAAATTTGATGCCTAGAATATGATGGGAATTCATCTTTTTGTATTATTAAATTTATGTATATAAATAAGATTTATCTTTTTTTGTGGAAAATTTTACCATAGCTTCGCTACAATTTCTAAGAATGTTCAATTTTCTAAACTTAAATAAATATTCACAATTAAAATATGATAGGAACTCCTCTTTTAAGCTAGAATTTTATTTATGCATTCATAACATAATTATAAGTATAATTATGATTAATCCTCTTGATTTAAAACATCCATTCATCATTTCTATATGAGAATTCTTATAAAATGTTAGCATAACACTCTTTCAACTTTAAAACGAATTTAATTGATTTTTTTTAATCATAAACAAGCTTAAAGAAATTAATCATCATTTTTAACTAGATTAAAATCATAAAAATACCTAATCTTTTTCTCTAGCTTGTCAAGCCTAGAGTTTTGTTTAAGATAATGAGTTTATCATTAAGAACCATCCTTCTAACAAGGATCTACCATAAAGATGACTAATCTTTTCAAAAAGAGAGATTTACTAATAAAAATACTATAATTAAGCATAAAGATTAGTATTAAACCATTTAAACATTATGAATCATTAGAAAGCTTGATTTTTTAAAAAACCACTTAGTTGAAAGCTTCCCAAGCATTAGAGGGGTTGGGAAGGAGATGACCATTGAGAAAGATAGAAAAACCATTGGATTAAGGCTTACCTTTGATTTTATCTTGATTCTTTAAAGAAAGAAGTGAAGCCCACAAAGCAAGCTTTGGCCACCAAGTTGGGGAGGGTAATCTCCAAGAGAGGATGGAGAATTGTGAAGCTCTAAATCTTCCCAAAGTAGAGGCAAATAGAGGGATAATAGAAATTACACTAAAAATGAAGATAATACTGGCATGTAATTCCTCAAAGATGAAAATACAAAGGAATTAGGGTCTATTTATAGGTGAGGGAGGCCACTAACCAAGTCTAACTACGATCTAGATGCTTCCAGCTTCAATTTGATCCATTTTGGGGGACAAGTTCAGCTCACTTTATGATCCAGTTTGTAGGAGGAGAGAGGAGAGATGAAATATCTCATTTTTTTTGAATTAAAAATGTAAGGTAATGATATAAAAAAAAGGCACCTACTTCATGAGGCCTCTCCCTCCTTATTGAGGTGTCAAAATTCATAATTTTTTGAAAGTATTCTAATTTTTAACTAATAAAACCCAGTACTTGG
This sequence comes from Cibotium barometz, assembly GCF_041138505.1. Taxonomy (NCBI): domain Eukaryota; kingdom Viridiplantae; phylum Streptophyta; class Polypodiopsida; order Cyatheales; family Cibotiaceae; genus Cibotium; species Cibotium barometz. The sequence goes on from NC_141097.1 coordinate 24,755,104, forward strand.
TCCACTCTTCATCTTATGTGAGCATTTACTCATTTTTAGGGTATTTTCTTTTATTCTTTGGATTTTTACAATCCGCACACTTGTATTAATCATATTGGTCCTTTAGAAACTTATCTGGACCTTAGTCAAAAATCTTTGAAAATGTGGACCCTTAGGCTAAGGTCTCTAATACACATATTCAGTTAATTTCTAATGCACATTGGAAAATTCTTTTTGAACTTTTGTTTCAAGGGAGTTCATCTTAGATATTAGGAGAACTTTGTATCTAGAAATATCTCAAAATTGAATTATCTCTCTCTAGAATATTTTCTCTCTCTAGGCCAGAAACAAGGAAAAATAATGTTTTCTTGCATTCTGAAATAGGGGATGATTAGAGGAGACTCAGATGAGGGCTTATACATCTTTAAGGGCTGAGGAGGAACCTTACATCCTCTCCCACTTGAAAAACACGATATGTCCTCATCTTACGAAGTGGGGGTAATCCTTTACCAACTCTTCTTCTTTCTCCCAAGTGGCATCCTCTAAAGGGTAGAACTTCCACTTGACAAAAAATTCTCTGAGGAGTCTGATCCTAAGAACCTTCTCCCAAAAATCAAAGATTTCTTCATATTGGAGTACCATCTAGCCTTGAGTCGAAGAAGTCAACTGTTCATCATCCAGCACATGAGTCGAAGAAGTCAATTGTTCATCATCCAGCACATGAGTCCGGTTGGGTACATACTTTTTAAGTAAACTGACATGGAATACATTATGTACTTTGAGATGGGATGGCAGAAGAAGTTCATAAGCTAGGTCTCCTATTTTCTTAGTGAATGACGTATGGCCCATAGTATCTTGGAGACAGCTTTTTGTACTTCCCTAGAGAGATAAAGAGCTTCTCTTGGGTCGTGCACAAATGAAGACCATATCTGGTTCTTCAAACACTCTCTCCATTCTTTTCTTGTATGCATACTGCATTTTTCTATCCTGGGAAGCCTTGATATCTTTGTGGATTGCCTGTATTTGCTCCTCCATATCATCAAGCATATATTTGGACATCTCAACCTTGATCAATGGGTCAGACCAAGTTAATGGTGTGAGGCAATCTTGTCCGTACATAGATCTTTGAATGGGCTCATCCCAATACTTTGGTGATAAGAGGCATTGTAAGCAAACTCCACTTGATGTAAGTAGCTTAGACACTTTTTGGTCTCTCTGCCCCTGCATGACCAAAGAATATCTTCAATTACTTGGTTTACTCTTTCAATTTGACCATTTGTCTTAGGATGATAAGCTGTACTGAGATCTAAGGAAGTTCCTACTGTTTCAAAGAATGCAGTCCAGAAACTTGATGTGAACCTAGAATCTCTATCGCTCACTATTCTTCTAGGTAAGCCATGTAACTTGAAAATCTCCTTGAGGAAGACTTTGGCAACATCCACTATAGAGTAGGTATCTTTTACTGGAACTAGATGGGAAACCTTAGTTAATCTGTCAACTACCACAAAAATGGAGTTATAACCTGATTGCACTAACGGTAATCCAGTAACAAAATCCATACTAATACATTTCCACTTCATTTGTGGAATGTCCAAGGGATGCGGCTTACTTGGAATTTTAACCCTTTTTGCCTTGACTCTTTGACATGTTAAGCACCAATGTACATGATTGAGTACATCCCTTTTCAGTCCTGGCTAGAAGAAGCTCTTCTTTACAGACATATATGTCTTTATGAACCCTGGATGTCTAGCTATCGGGCTATCATGGGATTCCCTCATAATTTTTCCCTTCGTTTCCTCATCATTTAGGAATGCATAGCCGATTGTTGTAATACATGCATCCTTCATCCAATTTGTACCCAAGAACTCGACTCATTTCTTGAGTGAAAAGATGCAGGGGGGAAGAGAGCTTGAGCTCTTGCAAGCACACACACACACTCACAAAACCCTAATAGAGAACACACAAGGTGAGAGGCTGAAAATCTTCTTCTTCTCTACTCAACACTCAACACACCATATACAAGAATAAGAGTACACAATAATATGAAAGGTACTCAACCAATACATACACGGGTTCTCTATAGTGTGAACCCGACTAAATGAGCTGGCGCTATAACTATGCCAGTCTCTAGAGTGGTTGTCACACAGCCTGTCATCCCACTGGCCGCATATCACCCAAGATCTCACCAACCATGCCAGTGGCGTAAGTGCACGGGGCCTACCCCCAGGCGGGTCATCAGTGTCCACCGCCTCACTAGACGAGCTCGATATCTCAACACTCCCCCTCGAGCTCAACTCCATCTCATGTACACCAAGCGAAGCCCTGAATCTGCGGAGCTTCTCTGTACCCAATGCTTTGGTGAAGATGTCAGCTACCTGATCCTCTGTGCTGACATAAACAAGGTCAAGGTCTCCTGCCAAGACCTTCTCTCTGACGAAGTGGTAGTGGACCTCTATGTGCTTTGTACGAGCATGAAAGACTGGGTTCCTGGCCAACTGTATACTGCTAATGTTGTCACAGAAAATGACAACTTGTCTATCCACTGATAGACCCAAATTTGCAAGTAGCTTTCTCAACCAAGCTACTTCACATGCTGCCATAGCAGCTCCTCTGTACTCGGCCTCCGTACTCGATAGAGCAACCGTAGGCTGCTTCTTGCTGCTCCAAGTCACAGCAGCACTCCCCAAGGAAAATATGAATCCACTGGTAGATCTTCTGTCTGAGATACTACCAGCCCAATCAGCATCTGTGTACCCATGTACACATATCTATGTCCCAGTCTCATAGAATAGTCCACAATGCAAAGTAGACTTCACATACCTCAGTATACGTCTCACTGCATCCAAATGCGGTTTCCGTGGAACCTGCATAAACTGACTCACCAACCCAACAGCATAGCTCAAATCTGGTCTGGTGATCGTCATGTAGATCAAACTTCCTACTATGCGTCTGTACATAGTAGGATCCTCCAAGATCTCTCCTGAATCTACACTCAACTTGCCATTCTGATCCAATGGCACAGAAATAGGCTTACAGCCTGTCATACCATACTTGGACAACATGTCCAAGCCATACTGTCTCTGCAGTAATCCAATACCATGTGGTGACCTAATCACCTCAATGCCCAAGAAATATCTGAGCTCCCCCAGATCCTTCATCTCGAACTTCTGTCTAAGCAAGATCTTTACATCAAAGATCTCTGCATCATGGTCCCCCGTAATGATCAAGTCATCTACATAGATGACAACAAGCACAACCCCTCTATCACCATGTCTCACATACAATGAGAAATCTACATTAGCTACATGAAAGCCAATAGTGACAAGATATTCAGAAATCTTGTCAGACCATGCTCTTGGTGCTTGCTTTAAGCCATACAAGGCTTTCTTCAACCTGCAAACTTGTTCGGGGTGACCCTCATCCTCATAACCAGGTGGCTGCAACATATACACCTCTTCTTGCAAATCTCCATGCAAGAATGCATTCTTTACATCCATCTGATGTAAAGACCATTTCTTTGACGCAGCCACTGCTATCACAACTCTCACCGTTGCCATCTTGGCAACTGGGCTGAAAGTTTCCTCATAATCAATCCCATATGTCTGCGCATATCCTTTGGCTACCAATCTAGCCTTGTACCTGTTTATGCTTCCATCACTGTTATGTTTAACTTTGTACACCCACTTGCATCCAATGGCTTTCTTGCCTTCTGGCAATTGCACTAAATCCCAAGTTTCATTTCCATATAGTGCATCCATCTCCTCATCCATAGCTTTCTCCCAACACACATTTCCAACAGCCTCATCAATGCATGTGGGCTCAACAGCCTGCACAACCTTTGCCATATATGCATAGTGATGTGCCACATAACCATCATATGTAAATCTCTGCACAGGGTTCTTCACTCTCCCTGATCTTCGCAGCTTTTCATTCATGGCTTCCATAGCCTTCTTTACACCAGGTGTTCTCATAGCTGGGATCCCAAGCTCCTCATCAAGGCTCATATCTAAGCCACTAGACTCTCCATCAACATGAGAATGCCCTGCAGAAATGTCAGGCATACCAAGGGGCTCAACCACTTTCTCTTTTCCTTTACGTGATGTAGTAATCACATTTGCAGGGCCGGTATTATGACGCAGCCTGCCACTCCATGGTCTATCAACAGACCCACTAGATGAGGACTCTCCTGGTCCACTCAAAGACTGTGATTGCTGACCTGCATTCTATGCAACCACACTTCCACTCACATCAGCCCCAACAGCTTCTTTTTCAGCAGCATACCAGCTGCTCATCTCATCAAAGACAACATCCCTGCTTACCCTCAACTCACGTGTAGCAGGGTTATAACACCTGTATCCCTTTTGCTCAAGGGAATATCCAATAAACACACATTTTTCAGCTTTTGGATCTAGCTTAGTTCTCAGCTCATCTGGCACATGCACATATGCAATGCATCCAAAAACTTTCAGATGAGACAAATCTGGTTTTCTACCAGTAAACCTCTCCTCTGGAGTTACATCATGTATGGCTGCAGTTGGAGTCCTGTTCATGATGTATACTGCTGTAGAAACAGCCTCAGCCCAATAGCAATGCGGCATATTCTTCTCTTCCATCAATGCTCGCGCAATCTCAGCAATGTGCCTGTTTTTCCGCTCAGCAACTCCATTTTGCTGCGGAGTGTATCTGCATGTATACTGTCTCCGAATACCATTCTTCTTCAAAACTTCAGAGAACTCATTGGAGAAGTATTCTCCCCCTCCATCTGACCTTAGGCACTTAACATATTTCCCTGTTTGCTTTTCAACCAAAAACCTGAAATTCTGAAAGTGAGTAAACACCTCACTCTTCTCCTTCATGAAATATACCCACACTTTCCTTGTGTGGTCATCAATGAAAGTCACATAATACCTGCAGCCTCCCATAGATATGGTCTTCGTAGGACCCCATACATCTGAATGCACAACATCTAGTGCATTTCTGCTCACATATCTGTTACGTGGAAACACATGCTTTGTTTGCTTCCCAAATTGGCATGCTTCACATATTTTCTGCATACCTTCCACTTTAAATTTTGGCAGCCCTGTCACAATTCCTTTTGTCTGCATAGACTTCAATCTCTGCACATTTACATGTCCAATTCTTTTATGCCATATGTCTGTGTCTGCAACAACTCCTGAACCATTTGCAAACATCACAGCACTCATTTCAGGCATGTCTACATCCAACGTAAACATTCTGCCCACTCTGTTGCCTTTTGCAACCAACCTGCACTTGTCTTTGAAATCTTCAACATAACACCCATCAGGGTTAAACCGAACCTGCAACCCTTGCTCAATCATCTGGCCAACTGAAACCAGATTCTTTGTTATGTTCGGTACATGAAGTACATCTGCAAGGTACTTCACTTTGCCATCCTGCATAGACAATGGCACATCTCCAATGTGGGCAATTGGATGAGCAGTGTCATCCCCTGTTTCCACAAAACCTGGTCTTTCCGGGTTTTTCATCTCCTTGAACCACTCCCCATGACTCGTCATGTGGTTTGAAGCGCCTGAATCCACATACCATACATTATCTTTTTGTGCTGCATCAACATTTTTAGACATGGCATTCACAACATGTTGCATAACAAACAACCTTTCATTATCCTCATTATTTCTGCTTGAGGATGCATAGTTGTTTTGCTGCACTTTCCCATTTTGCATGTCAGCCTGCTTCTTATAACATTTTGACTGCACATGTCCAGGCTTACCACAATAATAGCATTCACGTGCATCATTATATTGTCTTTGCCAATTTCCACGGCCTCTTTGACTCCCCCTGCCTCTGAATTTGCCTCTTCCACCTGCGTGTTGTTGTTGTTGCTGCTGCTGCTGGCCATAATTCTGATTACCTGTTCGGCCACCTCCTTGACCTCGTCCACGGCCTCCTCTACGTCGTCCTCTTCCTGAACTCGTGTAGAAGGCCTGTTGCTCTGAACTGTTTTTACTTTGTGAAGACTGTTGGTCTTCACCCAAGTTCTTCTCTTCGATAATCAGCATAGACACCAAATCAGCAAAGTTGGGAATGTTTTCCCGAGTCTGGATAGACGTCTTGAACGCCTTGTATTGTGGCCCGAGACCACGTAGACAGACTTCCACCTTGTCATCATCATCTACTGACACACCAATAGATGCAAGGGATTCCACAATACCCTTTATTTTCAGCGCATAATCATTCACAGACATGCTCTTTTTCTCCACAGTATGAAGTTCATTCTTCAACTGTATCTTACGTGCCTTGGTGTTTGTTTCATAAAGCTTTACCAAGGTGTCCCATGCCTCCTTGGGGGACTTGGCATCCTGAATGTGCCCAATCATGGTGTCCTGTATACTAATGGATAGCCAATACATAACCTTCCTGGCTCCTTGGTTCCAGTCTTTAAACTCTTTCACATCTGCAGCAGTCGGATTTATATCCGGTATCTCCGGTGCCTCTTCATGCTCACCTTCTATGTAGTCCCAATAGCCTTTTCCCATCAGGAAATTCGTCAACCTGAACCTCCAAGCATGGAAGTTATTCTTATCCAGCTTCTCAGCCACAATCTGTGTTATGCCATCATTAGACATCTTGCCAAACACACAATTTTACCCTACAGCTTCACTCCCGCGAAGAAAGCTCCTCAATCGGAGATCGTTTGCCTGTGCCTCCCGTAGAGCTCCCGACAAGGGTGTAGTCACCAACACAATAGGGAAGAGTAGTTGAAGCTCTTACCCTCATACCGCTTCCTGTGGTTCTCTTGCTTGCAGCTCAGCCCTTAGCACGAACCAGCAGGCTCTGATACCATGAAAAGATGCAGGGGGGAAGAGAGCTTGAGCTCTTGCAAGCACACACACACACTCACAAAACCCTAATAGAGAACACACAAGGTGAGAGGCTGAAAATCTTCTTCTTCTCTACTCAACACTCAACACACCATATACAAGAATAAGAGTACACAATAATATGAGAGGTACTCAACCAATACATACACGGGTTCTCTATAGTGTGAACCCGACTAAATGAGCTGGCGCTATAACTATGCCAGTCTCTAGAGTGGCTGTCACACAGCCTGTCATCCCACTGGCCGCATATCACCCAAGATCTCACCAACCATGCCAGTGGTGTAAGTGCGGGGCCTACCCCCAGGCGGGTCATCAGTGTCCACCGCCTCACTAGACGAGCTCGATATCTCAACACTGAGGAGTCTTGCTTTCCTGCATTAGTAGGGTAGCAATAGGGGCAAAGAATCTGTCCTGCATGATTTTCTCCCTTGCTTCAGTGATCAATGGATTTGACACCAATGTTATTGCAAGCAAGGAGACTTTCCTACTAAGCGCATTTGCTACCACATTTTCTTTCCCTGGCCCCGATACTTTGTCTCAAAGTCAAATTCTTGCAGGGTCTACATCCACCTTCTTTGATGCAAGAAAAAATGAGGTCAGATGAATGTAGTGCAGGTAAAAGAAGATAAAGATTTTTGCCAGTTATGGATGCCTAGGTGAACAAGCAAAGAGTCCCCAAAGTATATATTGATGGTGGTGCACATGTATGCATAATGACCTAGCAAACAATGGAGGCTTTGATACTGAAGGTTGGAGCCCCATCTGAGTTTAGAGTCAGAATGGCAAAAAAGCATGTCATATGTTTGGGAATTGTAAAGAAGATGTAAGTAAATGTTTTGGGACTGGAAGTAGAATTAGATGTACATGTGAGGCAAACAAACTCTTAAGAATACCCACTAGTTCTTGGGAGACCCTCGGGGGGGTCACTCACAAAAAAATGTAAATATCACGTGCGTTCAACAGAAGCATATTTTTAATTTATGAAACTTACAGAAATATATTTACATGAGGGTATGATTTAAATTTTTTTCAAAAAAATTTACAGATTCATAAAGAAAAGGGGATATTATATGGATAAAAAAATTCACAGATAAAGGATTTAAAATATAGGCCTTGAACGCACGCGATAGGGGTATTCTACATATAGTGACCCCCCCCGAGGGGAGACCATGACTGATTACAATGAGGGAAGGACATGATTGGTGGAGCAGACATCTAATTTTGGGGTTGTACCAACCTGTGAAAAGACAAGTCAAATATGATATGGCTAAGGGAAGGGTGCTGATCTCGAAGAGTAGTACATCAAAAGAAGAAGATGATGAGGAGAGATCAGCTAAGAGAATGATGGGGAAGAGGTCCAACTACTGGAGCCTAATTCCAACCTTATGTGTATGTATGCACATCTATGCACAGAGGAAGGGAAGAAGCTGAAGTTTGAAATTGAAGTACAATCAAGTGGGGAAGAGGTTTTGCAAAAAATGCCGGCCAAGGATCTAACTGAGGCTGAGAGTAAGGAGTATATAGGTATGTTGAAAAAACTTCCAAACCTATTCATCTCTTCTCACACATAGGTTAGGGGAGTGTCTATAGTGCATCCAGGGGCTAAGCTAGTTGTACGGAGGTTGAGAAGATTGGGGATTCTATAGCAAGGTGTTGAGAGAGGAGGTGAAAAAACTATTGAAAGTAGGGTTTATATTCCCAGTTGATAACTCTGAATGGGCTTCTCTAGTGGTAATCACTCCAAAGAAGAATGGTAAATGGAGAATATGTGTTGATTTTAAACCTCTGAACGTTGTAACTAAAAGAGATAATTACCACTACCTCTGTAGGATAAGATTCTGGATAGTGTGGCTAGACATTAAAGATATAGTGTGTGTGATTTAAAACCTCTGAACGCTGTAACTAAAAGAGATAATTACCACTACCTTTGTAGGATAAGATTCTAGATATTGTGGCTAGACATTAAAGATATAGTGTGTGTGATGGATATTTAGGATATTTTCAAATCTCAATTGCTCCATAGGACCAAAGGAAAAAAACATTTATTACCCCTCGGGGATATTTTGCTTATAGAGTTATGCCCTTTGGGCTAACAAATGCCATGCAACCTTTCAAAGGTTTATGAATCTGGTGATTGAGCCCTATCTAGGGTCCTTAATTAGAGTGTTTATTGATGATTCTTGTATCTATAGTGGTAGATGGATCCATTGTGAGAAGCTGAGGTTGGCTTTGAAGAGACTTGATGATTTGGGTGGTCAACTCTGAACCCAGATAAATGTCACTCGGCTCAAGCTAAGGTACCCTTCTTGGTCATGTGGTTTCAGAAAATGGGATTGAAGATGATTTTGAAAAGGTGAAAGTAGCTTTGCTTTTATTGGATGCTCCTCAAGATGTGAGAAGTCTTGCCATGTTCACTTTTATGTGTCTGAGGCTTTATATCCATTGCACAGCACTGGCTGATATTCTGACATATAGAAAGAACCATGTGGTGTTGAAAGAAGAGACATTAGTAAAGAAGAAAGTGTTGGGAGATGTTATCGCGGTGTTCTGTGTATGTGGGAAAGCACCCTAGAGGAGCAAGATATTGTGGTAAGATAATAATGCCACATGTAATATTGTATAGTGTGTGAGTGTTGACCAAAAGAATGGAAAAGGAGTTGCCACATGGATGATGATGTGTAAAATGGGATAAGGGTAGAAGGCCTATATCATTGTATGGCTCATTTGTAATATGCAATAGAAAACAGAACAAGTGTTGAGTGTGCAACCTCTCTTTCTCTCTACTCATGGAGTTACTAGTGTGGTATATATAACCCACCTTAATTATGTTGCTTAATCTATGTCTATCACCATAATCAAACATTTTAGGATTATTAACATGGTATCAGTGCTTGGGTGGGCTCTTGGTCATGGGGTGAATATCTATATATAGTTTTCTTGGTTATATGTTTATTTGATTAAGCATTATTTTTCAATTTATTATGAAAAAAATAGCACACTATTTGTTATTCATATTGCATTTGGAGCCTGAGATTTTGCTCATGGAGATTTGAAGATTATGGTGCGGCCATGGAAGCTGGAAATGGAGATTTTAGCAAATATGAAGGTTATGGAGTCTTTGATATCAACAAGGAGAAGCTACCAAGGAGAAGCTACCAAGGAGATTTGTGAAGGTATTTTTGGTGATTTTACCTCTAATTTGGTGTTCGACCATGGAAGAATGTTCATGTTTTTGAAGGGTTTTTAACCCATGGGATTGGATGGGGTTAGGCTGGACTGATGGATCCCTAAAATGAGACTCAATTCTGTTAAATTACGATAGTTGAAGTAAATCCCGGATAACCCCTGTTCTATGGAAAAGAATCAACGGATATGCCTCTTGATGAGGAAAAAAGAGTTGGACTCTATGGTCCAAGTGCAAGTCTCTTCCTTGATCTGACCATGAGACTTATGGGTTCGGTCGGATCAGTTTGGTTAGTGAAGACCTTGACTATGTTAGAATAAAATATCCTGGAGGAATCATCTATATCTGCTGGGCGAGGGAAGTTCTTTCGAGTTCAGTTTTGGAAAAACCGACGGATTAGTCTCATGTCTGGATATCCGTGGGCAAGGCCCCGAGTGAGAGGCTCTGCCCTATGCAAGAAGTGCTACTTTCGCTGCTAGCATCCCAGAATTCGTTGCGCGGAAGGGGCAGGGATCTTTTATGAGAAACCTAGGAAGAGAAAACCCTTTGAAGATGCCTATTTTTCATGGAAAGGTACATGCAAGTTATATATATATATATATATACCACGCAGCCATATTGATAGCTATGTTATTGATGAGGCAAGGAATCAAGTTGCATATGTGAAGAAGAGCTCAATGAGGAGCTCACGGTAGCGTAGATATGATGGCTTGGTCGAAATTATAACATAACTCTTCATAAAGAGTAGACTGGTAGTATCACTTCAATAGCTTAAGTTGCAAGGAAGAGCGACAGTAGCTACATCATTGCAGAGAAAGAATGAATATGGAAGACACGTGAGGGCAAGATAGAATGAAAAAAGGTGACAGTAAAGCAGCTATGTTGCTACAGCAGAGGAGGAGAATCCGTTACCCTAAGGAGAGTTATGCTTGTGTAAGCAAAGGAAAGGATAGAGTTACAGTCATATAAACTGTATACAGTAACACACTTGATGCACTAGAAAGCCATCGTTTCTTAGGAGAGCAGATGGATATCAGGTATAGCAGACTATTGATGAGAGAGAATCACAACCAATGGCAGAGCTAAAGTTACAGTCGAGAAGGAGGTTTACATGATATTTTTGATTTGGGTGCAGATTCGATAAAGAGCAGGGTATTACAGCAAATGGAGGAGAATAGAAAAAAGGCTTCTCTGATGATACGAAGAAGAAGCAAGGGGTGTGAGAGCAGAAAAACAGCTGACGAAGAGAGTGAGGCAGTGGGCACTCAGTACGTGCGATGTTGAGTAGGACATTGTGTAGCCGAGTTGCCGACCCACTGATATGGAAGCTTAGAAGAAGTCGTGGTAATAAGAGCTGCAACAAGTGTGCTCATTGCTTACAAGAAGAAGAGAGTCGCTTGGTAATAATCGACCTCCATAGGTTTAGGTCCTATGTGAAGCTTGCATCAAAAAGGTATAGAGCTCAATAGAATCAGGTCGGCTGCAGCTTCTATGGCATGCCTCACAGCAGAGTGGACTGATCTAGCGCAGGTCCATCGAGATCGCACATGCCAAAAGATAAAGTTGTTTTATAAAAAAAAAATAAATAAATAAATAAATAAAGGTGAGCCCTTGAGTAAGATAAGGTTCAAACGTAAGGCTTAAAAAAATTCCTTATTAAGTCCCATTCACACAGGTTGTAAATATTTAAAGCCTTGTTCACATGCATGAAAGATGCAGCACATGTTTGCCTTGTTTGTATAGGGTGTCCATGTATCTGTGTTTATATGCGGGTTCCTTTCTTGACTTCAGTCAAAAGAGCTTTGTAATTTTTTATTTTCACCCATGTATGGGAAGGGTAACCGTACCCGAGCTTGAAATTCAAAACAAGAATTTGTTTTATTTTTTTCATCCATTGGTATGAGGTTTCTATGCCCGAGTCCACTTAGAGGCTCAAAAGCGAATGCATGTGTGGTATCTTGATGGATTTTGAGACAGTCATGAGAGTGATTTAGCTCATCATAGGGGTGCCCTACCCGAGAGATCACTGATCTCAAAATGGATTATGGTAGTGGTGTGTATGGGTTGGTGCCTTTCCCGACCACAACGATGGTTCAAAAAGGATGAGGGTGGTTTTGCCCAAACATGCATGCTCAAATGAACTTGGTGTCTACGTCATTACGGCACACGCCCATGTAGACGTGCTAGTGGAGTAGATGCGTCTAGTCATAGTTGATGGACACTCCAATGTATCATTGAGGGGGACTGTTGAGAGGTAGCGGTTGCGGTTGTGCAATGTCACATTAATATGGGTGATGAATGAGTTGTAGAACAACTTGATTAAGAGGGGGTGTTGAGAGATGTAATCGCAGTGTTGAGTGTATGTGGGAAAGCACCCTAGAGGTGCAAGATATTATGGTAAGATAATAATGCCACATGTAATATTGTATGGTGTGTGAGTGTTACCAAAAGAGTTGAAAAGGAGTTTTCACATGGATGATGATGTGTAAAGTGGGATAAGGCTAGAAGGCCTATATCATTATATGGTTCACTACAAGACAATGCTGCCATACACGCGTTTCATACACGCGATAAATTACGAACGCGTGTATGGTCGCGCCTGTATTTGAATAGAATCGGACGCGTGTATTTTTGCATTTAAATTCGCGTGTATATTTGCATTAATAAACGCGTGTATAAAAGCGTCTATATACACGCAGTAATACACGCACCTATACACGATAATATTCACGGGGTAATACTCGCTATAATACACGGATAAATACACGCTACTATACACGGATTAATACACGCATGGCAGAGAAAAACTGAAAAAAAACTGAATTCCTTTACAAAATTAAAAACTATTTTCCTTAAACCATCTCATAGTACATTACAGTATACATCATTACACAATCCCACTACATGCATTTACAACAATGAAATATATTCAAGAATAAATCATATTGCATATGAGATGATGGAAATGTCATCAATTTAGAACATACAGTGACGGATTGGTTAGGGTTCGATCTCATCTTCAATAAGATCCATCCTTGCCAAACGATCAACATCAATATCCATTTGATCAATTGGTAAGGCTACGATTAAATTTATTCCACTATCGATATTCTGTACTCCATTGATAATGGTATCGATGTCCTGATCATCCTCATCAACATCACCATCATCCTCAATGGTAGGGTCATTCTCATGATCATGAGAAATGGCATGCTCATCCTCATTATCACGATCATCTCTTATTTCTTGATCATCGATCACAACATCTTCAATGGCATGTTCGACGTCATCTTCATTGCGGCTTGTTACATCCTCCATATGCTCCATATCAGTGAATGTATTATACATCACTTTGGAACGTGGTGCAATAGGGATGACGTACCACCATTTGATGTCATGCACCATTGGTAGATAGATAACCTACTCAAATACACACAGTACAGTAATTAATTAGCATATCAAAAGTCAAGGGGTACGCGAGCTTAGATATATATGTACATGAAACACATTAGTAAAAAAATGCATACCTGCTCACATTGTTGTGGCAATACGAGCCTATCTTTCTTTGTTTGCCAGAACTTTGTAGAGTCAATAGTTACATATCCACTTGCATGGCGTTTTATCGTTGCATCAGGCCCTTTTTCCACCACGTTCATTTGCCATTTGACATCCAAAACATACACAAAGAAGCGACGAAAGTCAATTTTCTCTTGAGGTGGGCAGTCTATTTTCCTTTGGAAGCATATTTGACAATAGCCTGCATCCAATATTATCAATTATAATTAGTCTTAAATCCTAAACCTTAAACCACTAATTCAAATTTATAAGTTAGAATGCTTACTTCAACAATGCGTCAAGACTTGCATTGCTCCATCCATAAACTGTTTGTATATTAAGTAGTTCAAGGGAAGCACGTAAAACTGAGAATGTGCACCCTTCAAACACCGGTGTCGATGAAGCTTTATAAAGATGCTCTTGTTCCATATCATCGTCGTCCATACCTTTGGGATCATCCTTAAAAAGATTTCGCACCATATCATCAAGCACCTCCTCTTCCACAACTTCGTGAGGTGCAGGGCTATTGTCGTCCCTTTCCCACTCATCTCTGACATTAGATCCCGAAGCTCCAGCATCATCTCGTCGACGCTTTACGTGCTCTCGTCGCGCGTAGGGTACCATGTTAGGGTGTGGTACTGCATCCTGCTTCAATTTATCAAATTATATGTTACAACTCTATTAATTTAATTTGGATACCATGAGTCATTTGAATACCATCAATTTACATCTACTCACCTCCAAACCTGTTTGATTCCATTCTCCATACATGGAGATATGATTCAAGGTAATTCGACGTGCTCGTACAATGCATCCTTGACATCGATTACACATACATTTGATCCGTTGTCCCAACCACACATCGCGATTACGATGACGCATTGTCTCATCTTCCTCAGAACTGCTTGAAGAGGTTGATGACATCCTGTGTACAAATCAGAAAACACAAACTCATTATATATTTTTAATGAAAGCACAAAAACGCGTGTATTCACGCGGCTATCTCCTACAATTTGCGTGTATAAACGCGGCTACTTCCTAAAAAACGCGTGTATTCACGCGGCTAATATCTGCAAAACGCGTGTATAAACGCAGCTACAATCATGTACACGCGAATATACCTGCGTTTATATACGCGAACATAAACGCACCCATAAACGCGGCGGCATATTTAAACTAAACATAGCCCGCCTTCCCCAAATATAGATTTTGAACTTAGAAATCAACAGTGCGCCTGTTTTCGCCTCTTCCAACAGCAAAGAGGGAGCAGAGAAAGGAGCACACACACGGGAGAAGGAGGGAGCAGAGAAGGAGCAGAGAGGACTCACTTTTTCAGAGGTGAGTCACTTTGTCCTGTGCCTTGTCTCTTTTGTCAGATTTGTTTACTTTGCTCTTTGCTCTTTGGGTTTGTCTTTTTGCACACGATTGGGTTGCTGCATCCTGACAGGGGCGACAATGGCTGGTCCTTTTGTAAGGACATTCTGTTTTTGTCGGGGGGTCGGTCTTTTCGAGAAATTTTTTTCGCAGGTCGCGTGTAGGAACGCGTGTAGGAGCGCGTGTAACCTGTCTGCAGAGTTTTTCCACGCGCATATACACGCGTTTTTTGCCGGGTATATACACGCGTTTTTTGCCGGGTGTATACACGCGTTTCTGCAGACAGAAAACTGCCGCGTTTCAGATTTCAGGGTTTGCAGGCATTTGACTTGTGTAATGACAATGTGTGAGTCAAGAGACAGCCCATGATGTACATGATGATGTTTGTTGCAGGTTCTTTATGGATATTCCAGGTTCTTCATCCGATCCATTTGCGTACAGCAATTGGTTGATGGAGATGATGAATCACTTTGGGCGCCAACCTGGTCCGGTTGAGCTTACAGAGTATATGTATGTCCATCCCCCTCCTTCCCTGCCTGGTGTCTATACCCCTGTCGCGAGTATCCAGGGCACTCCAGTGCCGTCTATTCCTCCGAGTCCGACGAGACGGCATGCAGCTTCTCCTCTTCCACGTCCACCGAGGAGACATACCTCGTCCCAGACACACTCACGTACACCCTCACAGCCACCATCACGTGCTCCCTCAGAGCCACCGTCACGTCAGGGCTCACAGCCACCGTCACGTAGACAATCCCCCAGTCGTGACTCCACCCGCAGCAGTAGGAAGAGTGGGAGTGGGGGAGGATGCGGCGGGTGCTTTGGTGGGGGAGGTGGGGGAGGTGGGGGAGGTAGTAGGGCACGGGGTGAGAGAGGAGATAGAGGGAGAAGAGTTAGAGGAGACAGTTCGGAAGAGGAGGAGATGAGAGAGATGGAGAGAGTGGTTTGCTATGATGTGACGGATAGGGGCGGGATAGTGATGGATGCGAGGGGGAGGGAGGTAATGGAATACATGCGTGGGGTAGTATCAAACTCATATAGAAATTGTTTTATTAAATTTAAAGATCAAAATAGCCGATTAGTTGGGGAGGTGATAGAGGCTGTACACAGTCGGTACCCCAATCCCCCACATGCTACATTCTCGGATGTATGGGGAAGGACGCGAATAAGGGAGATCTTAAGTAATAAAAGATCTCACCTTAAAAAACTCGCGTACGATGACCGGCTAAATGTAGCTGCGGGTGGCTATCCTGCCGAGAAACCTGCCACTGCGCACAAACGCGAGTGGAAGGAGGCAAAGAAACGAGCAGAGGGTGGCGTGAAGAGCAGGCAGCATGTGGAGGCACGACGGATCCAGATGGAGACCGTTGGATCTTCGCATTTCGGATCTGGCGGCGTCGAGTCATGGGAGGCAGAGTTCGTAAGTATCCTGTCACTTTATTTGATTGTTTACTTAATTCATTGATTCTATGAATTGTTTTAATCTTACAAATTGTGTTGATTATGATACAGCGACGGGTTACGGGGAGGAAGCCCACAACCCACGATACTGCGTATGCTCGCCGGCATAGCAGACGTGACACGTGGGCCATCTTCAGAGCCGAGGGACGTATTACGGACGCGCAGTTTGAGTTGGCCATGAGACCATACGGTCGACAGGTACTTGAAAATTCGTAACGAATGGTTTTGGTTTATTGAATTGCATATATATATATATATATACTTATATACTATATATTACTTGAACAGGCACAAGCTGCTGATGATCCACCGGCCGCCGCTGCAGAGGGTGGACGTGAGCACTACTCCTCGGACATTCCGACCGATGCGAGCTCATCTGAGCATGAGGGGAGCACCGAGTCATCATCTGGGTCTGAGTAGTACTCAGATTTGTAGTATCACATTCCATATTTAGGATGTGATTGTATATATTTTTTTGTAAACTCAAGCCATGGGCTACTTCGAGATATGGACTCCCTTGTATACATGTATGAAATTTTGATAGTAATATTGAATTGATTGATCGATAGTATTACATTCATGGCTGTCTTGAATCGTGTAATGACAATGTATGCATTCATGTCGTTCTTGTCTTAATCTCCCTCGTGCATATGTTCTTCGTGGATGGTCTAATGCACCAAAAACCCTAAACCAGAGAGTGCTATTGGGTGCTGGAATGCTGGAACAGTATTCAGGCACCAAATAGCACTCTCTGGATTTTTTTTTTTGCTCTCTGTTCGCGTGTATAAACGCGTCAAAACTGCTAAAACTTGCGTGTATATGCGCGGATACACTGAAAATAACGCGTGTATACACGCGTATAAACTGGCAGTAACGCGTGTATAAGCGCATCTAAATAAAAGAAACGCGTGTAAAGACGCAAGTAAAAACGCGGCTGGGACATTGGAACTGAACAGGATGCGGCTATACACCCGTGTATAACCGCGTCTAATAGAATAAGACGCGTGTATACTGGCGTGTATTAACGCGTCTGAAAAAAAAAACGCGGCTAAACACCCGTGTATACGCGCGTCTGAGAGGCACTGTACACGCGTTTTTACACGCATGTCTCTGGCCGCGAGAATACACGCGCTGATACACGGGCCCGCTACTTTTTTTCACAAGTCATTTTTAGCGGCTAAGAGCGCGGGTATGAGCCCAATCCCTTGTAGTGGTTGATTTGTAATATGCAATAGAGAACAAGTGTTAAGTGTGAAAAATCTCTCTCGCTCTACTCATGGAGTTTCTAGTATGGTATAACCCCACCTTAATTATGTTGCTTAATCTATGTCTATCACCATAATCAATCCCATTTTAAGATTGTTAACAAAAAGTGCCCAGATAGAAGGATCTAGAAACAGCCATGTCAGATGCTTTTACACTATGCTTTTACACTATTCTTTGATGGGGTTTTCAAGAGAATCTTAGGGATGGCTAGTAGAGGTGTAGTCTTATTGGACCTAGATGGCAAAGAAGAACTACAAGGGATCGGTCTCATACCCGCGATCCTAGCCGCTAAAAATGACTCGTGGAAAAAAAGTAACGGGCCCGTGTATCAACGCGTGTATCACCGCGACAGCAACCAGAGACATGCGTGTATAGAAGCACTTAACCGTGCTGATACGTGGGCGTATACACGCGTTTTGTCAGGTCAGCTGTGCTTAAATGCACTGATACGAGGTTGTATACACGCGTTTTGTCAGTTTAGCTACGCTGATACACGTGCATTTCACAGTGTATCTGCATATATACATGCGTATTTCATAGAGTATCCACGTATATACACGCATATTTTCTAGATATCCACGTATATACACGTGAGTTTTTGCAGAGTTGACGCGTCTATACACGTAAACAGAGAGCAAAAAAAAATCCAGAGAGTGCTATTTGGTACCTAAATGCTGTTCCAGCATTCTAGCACCCAATAACACTCTCTGGATTTGTTTTTTTGGGTGCATTGCACCATCCATGAGAAAGATTTAAGACAAGAACGACATGAATGCATACATTGTCAATACACGATTCAAGACAGACATGAATGCAATACTATCAATTCACAATTCAATATTACTATCAAAATTTTATGTGTACACATATATACAAGGGAATCCATATGTCAAAGTAGCCCATGGCTTCAGTTACAAAAATATATATACAACCACATCCTCAATATGGAATGTGATACTATAAGTCTAAGTACTACTCAGACCCAGATGATGACTCGTTGCTCCCTCCATCATCAGATGAGCTCACATCGGTCGGAATGTCCGATGAGTAGTGCTCACGTCCACCCTCTGCAGTGGCGGCGGGTGGATCATCAGCAGGTGCAGCAGTAGCTTGTGCCTGTTCAAGTAATATATAGTATATAAGTATATATATATGTAATTCAATAAACCAAAATCATTCGTTTAGAGTTTTCAAGTACCTGTCGACCGTATGGTCTCATGGCCATCTCAAACTGTGCGTCCGTAATACGTCCCTCGGCTCTAAGGAGGGCCCACGTGTCACGTCTGCTATGCCGGCGAGCATACTCAGTATCGTGGGCTGTGGGCTTCCTCCCCGTAACCCGTCGCTGTATCATAATCAACACAATTTGTAAGATTAAAACAATCATAGAATCAATGAATTAAGTAAACAATCAAATAAAGTGGCAAGATACGAACTCTGCCTCCCATGACTCGATGCCGCCAGATCCGAAATGCGAAGATCCAATGGTCTCCATTTAGATCTGTCGTGCCTCCACATGCTGCCTGCTCTTCACGCCACCCTTTGCTCATTTCTGTACCTCCTTCCACTCGCATTTGTGCGCAGGTAAGTTTCTCGGCAGGATAGCCACCCGCATCTACATTTAGCCCATCATCGTATGCGAGTTTCTTAAGGTGAGAACTTTAATAACTTAAGATCTCTCTTATTCACGTCCTTCCCCATACATCCGAGAATGTCGCATGTGGGGGATCGGGGTACCGACTATGTACAGCATCTATCACCTCCCCAACTAATCGGCTATTTTGATCTTTAAATCTAATAAAACAATTTCTATACAAGTTTGATACTACCCCATGCATGTACTCCATTACCTCTTTCCCTCTCGCATCCATCACTATCCCGCCCCTATCCGTCACATCATAGCAGATCACTCCCTCCACCTCTCTCATCTCCTCCTCATCCTCACTATCTCCTCTAACTCTTCTCCCTCTATCTCCTCTCTCACCCCGTGCCCTACTACCTCCCCCACCAAAGCACCCGTCGCATCCTCCACTCCCACTCTTCCTACTGCTGCGGGTGGAGTCATAAGACGACTGGGGGATTGTCTACGTGACCGTGTGGCTGTGAGCCTTGACATGACGGTGGCTCTGATGAGGGAGTACGTGATGGTGGCTGTGAGCCCTAACGTGACGGTGCCTGGGAGGGTGTGCGTGAGTGTGTCTGGGACGGGGTATGTCTCCTCGATGGGCGTGGAAGAGGAGAAGCTGCATGCCGTCTCGTCAGACTCGCAGGCATAGACGGCAGTGGAGTGACCTGGATACTCGGGGGCGGGGTATAGATACCAGGCATGGAAGGAGGGGGATGGGCATACATGTACTCTGTAAGCTCAACTGGACCAGGATAGCACCCAAAATGATTTAGCATCTCCATCATCCAAGTGCTGTATGCAAATGGATCGGATGAAGAACCTGGATCCATAAAGAATCTGCAAAAATAAAAGTATATACATGATTGCATCAAAGCACAAATGCAAGCTAGCACATATGATTTTGTGAAGGTAAGCCATATGCAGATGGGATCATCTCTCTGAAGAACCTGGATCGCAAGCATGGGTGAAACACAGTTGCGTGTATACACCCATCCAAAAACGCGTGTATATGCGCGTGAACGTCTGTGCAGACAGGATACACGCAGACATACACGCGTTCCTACACGCGGCCTGCGAAATTTTTTTTTTGAAAGCGACCGACCTTCGACAAATCGTCCTTATAAAAAGCCCACTGTCGCCCACTGTCACAATTGTTCACCAGATGGCAACCAGAGAAGGAGAAGGATGGAGACAAACACATAAAGGAAAGAGACAATAGCATAAACAAATGGAAGGAAAGAGACAGGACAAAGGACAAACTGACTCATCTTTGAAAAAGTGAGTCTTCTTTTTGGCTGGTTTCCTTCACCCGTGTGTGCTTCTTGTCTGCTCCTTGCACTTAGGTTTAGTGCTCTGTTGGAAGAGGCGGCGACAAAGGAGAGCAAATCTTTAGTTTGAAAATGTTTATTTGGAGAAGGCGGGTTATTTTTAGGTATGGACAGGTTGTCGCGTGTACCCGCGCATGTATTTTTGCATTTTTAATAAGCCAGTTGCGTTTATACACGTTATTTTTAGGATGTAGCCACGTGTATACACGCGATTTTCAGGATATAGCCGCGTTTATACACGCGATTTTTAGGATTTAGCCACGTTTATACATGCCATTTTTAGGATGTACCCACGTTTATACACGCGATTTTCAGGATTAGGCACGTTTATACACGCGATTTTTATACTTTCAATAAAAACTGATTATGATTTTGTGTTTACTCTTTTGTACATAGGAAGTCATCAACCTCCTCAAGCAGTTCTGGTGAGGATGAGACAATGCATCATCGTAACCACGATGTGTGGTTGGGACAAAGGATCAAGTGTATGTGTAATCGATGTCAAGGATGCATTGTACGAGCACGTCGAATTACCTTGAATCACATCTCCATGTATGGAGAATGGAATCAAACAGGTTTAGAGGTGAGTAGATGTAAATTGATAGTATTCAAATGACTCATGCTATCCAAATTAAATTAATGGAGTTGTAATATATATACTCTAATTGACTCTAATTGAAGCAGGATGCAGTACCACACCCTAACATGGTGCCCTACGCGTGGCGAGAGCACGCAAAGTGTCGACGCGATGATGCTGGAGCTTCGGGATCTATTGTCAGAGATGAGTGGGAAAGGGATGACAATAGCCCTGCACCCCACGAAGTTGTGGAAGAGGAAGTGTTTGATGATATGGTGCAGTATCTTTTTATGGATGATCCCAAAGGTATGGATGACGATGATATGGAACAAGAGCATCTTTACAAGGCTTCATCGACACCAGTTTTTGAAGGGTGCACATTCTCTATTTTACGTGCTTCACTTGAACTACTCAATATACATTCTTGATCCCATGCACATCTTCAAGAATGTGGGATCTGGTATTTGGGAACATGTTATTGGTAAACGAGACAATGTTAGCGTACGGGAGGACTTGCGGGTTGCAGGACGTATGCGTCAAGCTTGGCCCCCCACGAGAGGAGGGTGGGCACGTTTGTCTTCCACCTGCACCATCGATTATATCAAAGAAAGAGAAGAAGCAGGTAAAGTAGGCCATCACCACTTTGCGTACTCCCACTAGATGCATGAGATCATTGAAGGGAGCATTTACAACCACTAAGAAAAGAGGCGTTGAGCAACTATATGGGCTGAAGTCCCACGATTGGCACAAGATGCTCCAAGTAAGTGTTTTCCAAGTCTTGTACGTTGAAATTAAATTTTGTAATGCCATAAACCATACATACATGTGCTCTTATGTGCGCAATTCATACTACCTGCTAGCATCGACCATTGTGCAAATAAGAGTTTGAAAAAATGTATTTATAAGATGGGCGAGCTTGTGAGGTATGTAAAACCCATGTCAGATCACCCTTCATTATACCTTGCAAAATGAACGTGCATGAGGTATAACGTACTATTCGTTTATTTTTCAGATATGTTAGTTCCAAAGCAATTGATCTAGCAATTGATCAATTGCTAGATATGTTAGTTCCAAAGCAATTGATCTAGCCACGTTGGATGATGCGCGTGTTATGGCAGTGGAGGTGGTTTGTTTGGTAGAGGAAACTTTTCCGCGAACCATTCTCACAAGTCAACTACATCTCATTGTGCATTTAGTGGACAAAATTGCTTTATGTGGCATTGTGCATGCATGTTGGATGTTCTTCCTAGAGTGCTTCATGAAGACCTTAAAAGACTTTGTGAGGCAAAGCGCAAGGCCCGAAGGAAGCATGGCCGAGGGTTGGTTGATACAAGAGTCTCTTGTATATATTTCAGAATTTCTTAGTCAGGTGGACAGCTCTTTGCCACGACTATGGAGCAATGAAGAGGACTTGAGGATGACCTCTATTGTGCCTCAAGGAAAAGGACAGAGTAAAGTAATTGACAGAACATTGATTGATGATCTCAATTTCACTTGCATCCTTAATAGTGATGTGATGAACAGATGGGTTACAAGATATGAGGATGCAAAGACAAAAAGGCAAGCAGAAAGAGCTCTCTTTCGGAGGTAACATGGCTCTCGTAAGGCGTACCCTAAGCATCTAGCAACACTTTCGAATGATATCCATGTTTATTGGTTGCATGAGGAAATGGAGAGAGCAAAGAGAGACGAGGGGCTACATATCATGGCAGAAGAATGGGAGTATGCACGAGGATGCATGTTAAAGATACATAGAACTAATGTTTTGCATTAGTTGTAAGTGATTTGCTTTTAATATTTATTCACATTGCTTACACAAATATTGCTTCTATTTGGGTCCCCAGTGCACTATGTTCAATGCTATATGGTGTGAAGGCAAGCATTTTCGAACACAAAGAATTGATGAAAAGAGGAATACACAAGATTGCGGTGTCATTAGTAGCTTTGAGGGAGCTAATGAAAAAATGGATGATTATTGTGGCACAATCCAAGACATATTTAGGTTTGACTTTCGTCACTTCTTTGTGTATGTTTTGGATGTCAAATGGCAAATGAATGTGGTGAAAAAAGGGCCTAATGCAACGATAAAACGCCATGCAAGTGGCTATGTAACTATTGACTCTACAAAGTTTTGGCAAACAAAGAAAGATAGGCTCGTATTGCCACAACAATATGAGCAGGTATGCATTTTTTTACTAATGTGTTTCATGTACATATATATCTAAGCTCGCGTACCCCTTGACTTTTGATATGCTAATTAATTAGTGCAGTATGTGTATTTGAGTAGGTTATCTATCTGCCAATGGTGCATGACATTAAATGGTGGTACATCATCCCTATTGCACCATGTTCCAAAGTGATGTATAATACATTCACTGATATGGAGCATATGGAGGATGTAACAAGCCGCAATGAAGATGATGTCGAACATGCCAATGAAGATGTTGTGATCGATGATGATCAAGAAATAAGAGATGATCATGATAATGAGGATGAGCGTGCCATTTCTCATGATCATGAGAATGACCCTACCATTGAGGATGATGGTGATGTTGATGAGGATGATCAGGACATCGATACCATTATCAATGGACAGAATATCGATAGTGGAATAAATTTAATCGTAGCCTTACAAATTGATCAAATGGATATTGATGTTGATCGTTTGGCAAGGATGGATCTTATTGAAGATGAGATCGAATCCTAACCAATCCATCATTGTATTATTCTAAATTGATGACATTTCTATTGTATCTTATTGAAGATGAGATCGAACCCTAACCAATCCATCATTGTATCATTCTAAATTGATGACATTTCTATTGTATATGTTGTCTTTTAATTATCATCTCATGATTTATTTTTGAATATATTTCATTGTTGTAAATGCATGTAGTGGGATTGTGTAATGATATATACTGTAATGTACTATGAGATGGTTTAAAGAAAATAGTTTTTAATTTTGTAAAGGAATTTAGTTTTTATTAATAAAGCACTCGCGTGTATTGATGCGTGTATATACACGCGCTTATACACGCATTTCTAAAACCAATATATACGTGAATTTACATGCCAATATACACACGCTGGTAGAAGCATTTCTTAAAGTTCAATACACGCAAATTTAGATGCCAATATATACGTGCCCGATACTATTCATATACAAGCGCAACCATACATGCGCCTGTAACTTATCATGTGTATGGAACGCGTGTATGGCAGTAGTGTCTTGTAGTGAAGTATTTAAAGAAGGGATTAAATTGCAGGTGCAGACCAGCAATGAAGCTAAGTATGCTACCTTGGAGTATGGGCTTCAAAAGTGCATTAAGAAGGGAATCATAAGGCTTATCATCAAAGGGGACAATTTTTTGGTCATTAGGAAGATTTAAACTATTTGTAAATCCAAAAATACCAAATTGAAAGAATGGTATTTTCACATAAAGAGAATGTTGCAGATTCTAGGAAGTGCAAATACAACATGTGAAGAGGGAGCTAAACCAAGCTGCTGATGCGTTGGCGCAAGGGAGGAGATGGGAAAGGATTTGGATATGCATGCTATCAATGTTGCCCATCCTAGCTACGTTGGAAGAGAGAACTTACAGTACATCAAAGTTTTTTTACACACACGGGTCATGCACCTTCAAATCTATTTAAGAGGCAAAAGTATGGTTTCATCAAGAAAGCTTTGCAGTACCTCATTCTGAATGCTCAAATGTATATGAAAGGGAAAGATATGATTCTGAGGAGAATTCCAAATAGGGAGGAGATATTTGCCATTTTTTCCTCTTTCCATGAAGGTGCTTGTGGAGGGAATCTTTCCCTGAAGCTAACACTGAGGAGGATTTTGACAGCTGGGTATGTTTGGCCTAGTTTGAGAAGAGATGTTTATCAACGGTGCAGGAGCTACGAGACCTATCAAAAACAAGGCAGGAAGGTTTTGTAATATGAGTTGAGGAATAGTATTTTATCATATGGGGCTTTTGAAAAGTGGGGATTGGATGCAATTGGTCCTTTGCCCACTACTACTAGGGGTAAGACATGCATATTAACTGGAGTAGACTGACCATATGGAATGAAGTTAGATGTGTGAAGAATATAATTTCTAAAGAGGTGGCCAAATTTGTATTTGAAGACATATGTGCCAGATTTGGCATGCCCTTGGAGTTGCTAACAGACCAGGGGCGTAGATTCAAAGGAGAGGTTGTATAAGAGCTCATGCAAAAATTACATATTACACATAGGTACTCCACTCCATATTATCCCACATTGTAATGGGCTAATAGAGAGATTCAATGGAGAGTTGTGCACTATGCTGACTAAGTGTCTAGAAGAGCATCCCAAGTAGTGGGATTTGAATTTTTCCTTAGCTCTGTGGACTTACAGGATAGCTATCAGATCAGCTAACTAAGTTTCCACCTTACCATATTGTTTTTGGGAAAGAGGCCATGATGCCTATTGAGGTTGAAATTACCAGTTTACAATTTCTTCTAAAGCATCAAGAAAGCGGCTTAGATGAGTATTATGAAAGGCTGTTAGATCTTCAAGAGTTGCAGTTAGCTAGAGAGGAATCCTGGTGTCCACTATATTCAGTTAAGCAATTAGAGAGCTAAGCATTTCAATTAGACTGTTAAAAACAAAGGTATCAAAGAAGGAAATTCGGTACTTAGGTACAACAACAAACTGGACAACACCTTATAGACCAAGTTCTAAATTAAATGGGAAGGTCCCTTTAAGGTGATGCATGTATATGAGAAGGGTACATATCAGCTAGCTGATTTGGATGATCAGCTACATTCCAAGAGGGTACAGGCTCAAGAAATATTGGTGCAAAATTATGACTATTCAGAAGGATTCAGAAAGAATGGATACCAGTCTGTCTACTGATGCAAATGATCTAGCTAATGTTGGAGATTTTTCTTGGGACTTGGACATACTTTTCTTTGAGGATTTTTTGGTGGACCAACATGTTTTCGTTGAGTATGAATGCTCTAACCAGGGGGAATCGGAAAAACTATGATGGGTTTTTTGGGTTTAAATCATTGTGCCCAATAGATGTGCTCACCCCAACCCCAAAACTAAAAATATGTCGTCATGTGTGTAGAGGACCTTAGAGAATAAGGACTGTTGCATGGCCATCTGCAAGTGAACTAATGTTATCAGCTACTGTGGAGTGAAGGTGGAATTATTGCATGGATAGCTAGAGTCGGGGTAGTTGAAAAAATCAAGGAGAAGATGCATGGAATTGGGTGGTGATAGTTGAGAAAAAGAGAAGAGCACTATTGCGAGAAAGATAGGGAAGAACATTGAGAAGAAGAGAGAGAGTTGATTTGGTGATAGCATAGGTAAGAAGAGAGTGAGAGAGACAAGGGGATTTTGTGTTGGAGCTTTGTGGAAGCTGCTAGTGTATGGTGATTTTGAGAAGACAACATGGAACATGATTGAGAAAGCTTGGGTCTAGCCAGAGTAGAGGGCCAGAGTAGAGGGTGCAAGGGAGATAGAGGGTCTTGTAGGAGGTTGGTGGCTTAGGACCTCTGAAGCTGCATCTCTGTTAGAACTTGGGTGGGTCCAAGGCTTTGCTCAATTGATCTTTGCTGTGTTTGAGGAAGTAGCTGCTCGCTAGTTCTTATGGAATTTGAAGAAGAAACTTGAAGAGCTTGGTTGGAATCATCTTGTGGGGGTTTCCCTTGTTTCCTTGTTTCTATCTCTCTTTTCTATTTAATCCCCAAATCATAGGGTTGTTGGGACAGACTCTTTTATCATCTATATACATAAGGTTTTTAATGATTTTAGATGGATGAATTAATTTTTCTCTACTCTTGTCGTTTGGCTTGGTATTGTTGAGAGAATATATGTGTGAGTGAGGTTCTAAGGTCTGGTAGGTTTGGTCTGGGTCACAAAGCTTTAATTTGGAGTAAGAAGAGTCTAGCAGAGTGAGATGTGGTCAGTTGTGTGTTGGATTCAATCAACTAGTGTTGAGAATATATGTGTGAGTGAGGTTCTAAGGACTGGTAGGTCTGGGTCTGGGTCACAAAGCTTTAATTTGGAGTAAGAAGAGTCTGGGGCAAAGTGAGATGTGGTCAGTCGTGCGTTGGATTTTCTCAACTAGTGTTGAGAAAGAGTGGATTTGGAATTGTTTGAAGCATGTGAACTTTGGGGGGCTGACAATCTAAACATAGATTGGGGATAGGATGGTTTGTGTTAGAGCAAAGCTGTGGGCTCTGCCAAGTCAGGAATTGATCAATTGAGAATCAATAGGAGTCATTGGAGGGTGTACAAGAGTAGAACTAGCCTCTTTGGGTTTTAGAGAAGTGTTTGTAGGGTTTCAGAGAAGTGTTTGTAGGGTTTTGGTCTGACAGATTTCTAGTCAATCAATAATTAATCAGATCTAGTTGAGGGCTGAAATTATTCGAGATTCAGTAGAGATGGTCTCAACTGCTACTCAGTTGTGAGTGTGGGGAGTTGTTCCTTGGTGTTCCTGAGGTTTTTTGAGAGTGTAGTAGTGTGGGGTGAAGTTACCTGAGTTGGATCTGAGTCAGTTGAAATCAATCAGGTCAGTTAAGTCAGACTAGCATGGAGTTAACAGAGGTGTGCATAAGTGAAGATTAAAATTGTAGGAGGTCAGAGTTGACCTAGGAGGACCATTGGAGTAGTCAGTTGGGTTAGTTTTAGGAGTTTGGAGAGTGCTCAGGGTATACGCATTTGCTTGTGTTAGTTAAAGATCAGGGACATGAATTGATTGGCCGTGGGCTTTACTTTGGTGTTTTACTAGTGTTGTGGTGCTGGTAGTAATAGTTTCTTCCTCACAAGATGGTGTGGTCAGACGAGCTATAGAGGTAGGTTCCCTTGACCCATCAACGGCAGTGAACATGCATCTTGCCACTTCGATTTGTTCTCCCATGATGATTCCAATTAGTTAGACTCTTATCTGGTTAGCCATCTAGATCTCCAACGCGAAGTAAGCTGCATGTCCGTGATTCCTAGATTTTTGGCAAGGCTGTCTGATATTATGTTTACTCCTAGCCCTCCATCCAAAATGACCTTTGACACTGTCTCCCCTTTGATTTCTATGGTCACCTCCAAAATGGATGTGTCATAGTCCTAGACTTTCTCCACATTCCTGCATTCTGGATTCAGATTTTCCATTTCCCACATGAGAATCTGTGCCGATCTTTCATTTGGGACTATGGCATGAAGAATCTTTTTTCATGTAAATTGGAAACCAAATTTAGCATTTGGTCCAGTGTGATGCTCAGCTTCATCTTGCTGAGATCCTCCCACATGTCATATTCCTTCACGAAGTTGCTACTTTGCTCCTTGTTGTCAATGGGCATACTTTGGCCTTTGTACATTCTTCCTTGTTCCTCCTTTGCTTCTCTATCTTTTTCTAACCTTCCCTTGTCAATTTTCTTTTCTGGACTTCCTCTAGAGTTCTTTCCATTTTCCTTTCTAGGACACTTCCGCTGCTCTAGGCTTTAATGGGCTCCAACTGAGTGTGGTAAAAATAAATGTTAGTGGTGTGGTTACTCTTTCAGAGATAGCTCATGGATTGCATGCTTTTCAATTGCCACTCGTTCTTTGTATGACTCTGAGTGCTACACTTCATGCACCAGACATCTTGTCTTAGCCCAAATCATGTGTGTCCTCTAGCAAGCTTAGTCAGGATGGTTTTCAGTTCTTCTTTAACATTCATTGCCTGGTTCCTACCTTTCTTCTTTCGGGACTTTCTCTCTTCAACATCATTTGACTCTTGAGTGGAATTTGATTTTAAGGTGTCTTCTTCAGAATCCGATTTGGTAGTTTCTTCCTCCGTCTTCTTCCTTTTATCCTTCTTTTTCTTCTTGGGGTCTGTGCTTTTTTGCTTCAAGATCCCCTCACCTCTAGTTTCTCCCACACCAATTGTTTTAAGGTGAGGGTATCCAAATCATACTAGGCCACTACTTTTTGGAGCTTTTCCCTCAGTCCTCTCATGAACCACTGACTTAGTGTGGCTGGATCATGTCTATTAGGCTGATCCAGATGCATTAACAAAGCTTAGAATTATGCTTCATAATCCTCTATTGGCCTCTTCTTCTGAGTTAGCCTCTACAACTTTTCTAGTACTTCTGTGATGGTCTTTTCTTTCTTGAATCTTTTCAAGAAGGCTTTCTTCAAATTTTCAAACAACTAGAAGTGCTCTAGACCATATTGTACATACTAGAATGTGTCTTGCTACCTAAAGTTTTTTCAAAGTACTCTATCTTTTGTCGCAAACGGAGTGCAGGTGGCCAAGAATGTGATCTCGAAGCAAAGATGTGAGCATCTGGATCCTTCTCACTTTTCCCCTTGAACTTTGGGTACTTGAGAGAAACTCTTCCCACAGCTACCGATTCTTCTTCTTCTTGAGCTTACTGCGTCCTATTTTGAAGCTCCTACTACTGCTCACCTTATTGGTTCCTCAGTGGTTCCTGATTCTATCATTCTTGTTAGCATGGAATCCCTTTGGGAAGTCTTCTTGGACGATGCAGTTTCCCTTCATTTCTTGTAGCTTTGGACTGGCAGTGGTATTGCATTGCTCTTTTTCAGCTCCCTTCATTCTTCATGCACTCTCCATTGTAGTCCTATGACTCCCTCGTGAAAATTCACGACATCAATACGTGCGCTCTTCCTCTCTAGATCTACCCCAACTAGCTTTTCTATATGGACCTACTGTGCAAGACTGGCCTTAGAACTAGCCTCTATCTTTCTACTCCCCTATCTGGCATACCACTTTCCCAACAGGATCGCCAAATGTGTTGGTATCCAGTCAAGATCTGGCACTTACCTGGTTTTGGACCACCTAGTAGACTCCTGGAAGAAACAACTAATGCAATTGTAATCAATGCCATAGGCTAACACAGTCACATTGAGCTACTTGTTTTGATTAATCTAGAGGAGTTAATCATGTCTACATGCAAGTTAGTTCCTAGACCTGGGTTGTTGCAAGATCAGGGTGTCCAGTTTTATCCAGTTTCTGCTGGACTGGGACAATGCTTGGAGAGCAAATTTTAGGGGGCAAGGTAATTAAAATGAGATCAAGCAAATAATAGAAAATATACTTGACCTTAAATTAACCCAATATAACTTAAATTAATATAAATTAGTCTAATTAATCAAAATTAATTAAAAATATGATGAAATGATAAATAAATGATCTTTCCATACTTAGAGTGATCCAATTTATTTTTCCGTAGATGCACCATTACAAGTACACTAGTCCCTATAGGTTTTAGATGATTCACATCAAAAATGTAATTTTACTAATTAGATTATTAATATTTGCAGGCCTTCTGATAGTCTGGAAGAATTTTAAAAAAGAGATTATTAAAAATCCAACCATTGGATTTGCAATTTTCACTAACCGCCACATTCTACTAATGTCTCAGTATCTACCCACTCTTTTGATCTACAAGATTGAGGATTTTAAGTGGTAGCTATTGTGGGTACAAAAAGTGGCGTATATTATAACACTTTAAAGACCTTGAAATATTTAAAGAAAATAGACAAATATCTTAAAATTTTCTCGAAAAAGCAAGTTAAGCTCCATATTATGTGAAGATCTAAGGTATAAAGTGGGAATCTCATATGAGTTTATATGTAAAAGATATTAGCATTTTATGGAATCAGCTCAAATTTGGGACAGGGTGTATACATTGACTTTGTACCTAAGAAAATGAGGACTTTTGACTATCTAATGCTTAATCAAATTATGCAACTATATTTCCAACTTTGAATATGATGTTCCAACAAAAGAACTTGAAACAAAATTCCTTCATTTACTAGGAGAGATTAGCCATTAAAGGTAAACAAATGCCTGTTTTTTTGCTGTTTACAGGGTGCCTGAGTGGACAAAACTGGGCACCCTGATCTTGCAACCACCCACCTATCATGATTCTAGATAGGAGTTCACTTCTAGACAAGAATGCACTTAACATGGAATGATGAAGAATAGCTAGAATTATGAAAAGCAAAGAAGAGATAAGTTAGAGATCAACCCCAGCATCATTCTTCAATATTATCTTGAACAAATACAATGTAGTATAATGTGGCAAGTGCTCCACTCACCCCCCGATACTCAACTATCTCTATTCCTTATCCTCTCATCCACATATATCTGAATAATTCCCCTTTTGCTTCTTACATCTGCCCATGTATTACCCGTTTCCAAGAAAATGTTATAAGTTTGTTACAAAACAAGAAGGCTCAGTTTGTCCGGCCCGCAACCTGGGTGACGACCAAACGGGCTGGTTGGCCGCCAACACTAGACGATCAAAACAAAGGCAAATAAGAATTTAAGAAATGTGGAGTGGTGATCCACAAGACATAAAGGAGGGTACCCTTGTTGCAACCCTACCTGAGGATGATACTTTAAAACATCCATTATAGATTGGCAAGGTAATAGCTACTAATCAAGATGAAATTGGTGAGCATTCTAATTCACTAACAACGCATTGGATGAGAACAACTCATGCAAATGAATTTGAGGAAAATATAGCTTGGAAATGGTAAATACAAAAAAAGAAAAGGGTGAGCGCAAGAGGGGAAAGAACACTACTAGCACAAGTGTACTACCACTTGATGAGTTAGATATTTTCATGCATGACTTTACTCTCACAAAAGAAGGTTACTTGATAAGGTCAACCATTTCTAATTTACAAGAGAAGATCCCTTGCTTCAGTAACTCTGAGCTTAGTAACACACCCTTGGGTGTGCTAACAAACCCAAGGGGTGTTAGCTTCAAGTGTACACAAAGAAGAAAAAAATGGCTTTGTGGATAGTGATGAAGAGGATGCCTCATCTACGTCCTCAGGGGAAGGCACACAAACTAGTGATGCCTCATCTACATCCTCAGGGGAAGGCACACAAACTAGTGATGGTGAGTGTATAGGTGGCAGTGATGAGGAGGAGCCATAAGTATGCCATGAGTTGTATGTCTAGAAAATAGCTCCTTTTTTTATAGTTGTATTAATTTCTTTTCTGGATCAAAGATGGAAATGACAAATGAACTCTATTTTGGTACATTTTTTAAACTTATTGTTAGATTTTCAATTGTAATCTCAAAAAGTAAGCAAAACCAAGTCTTTTTTTCCCATTTCATTTTTTGTAAAAATGCGCAAAAAAAGTGTCCTAAATTTTTGGGCGATATTGTACGCATACATATACCACTTTCCAAAAAAGGAACTTTTTATGGAATCTTTGAAAGATGCTAAATATTTCTCATTTTCACGAAATATTACCTAGTTTTCTCTCGCAACTGTGTTAGTAGTCAATTTACTTCATTCATTGTAATAATTTAATCTAGTGAAATATGAAGTCAATAATTAAATCCGTGCATGAAGCATGCACTTTCATATTCTTAAGGAAAAAATAAACTTTTCTTAAAATAAACCTCTCCAAAGTAGTCTATTTTTATGTATGACCAAATTTAGTAAAATGGCCCACTTTGGGTTGTAGACCAACGCTATTCCCATAATTTTAAGTATGAATGCGACTATATCCTTTGCGAAAGACCAGAGAGTTATAACTGGTGCAAGTTGCAAGCATGTACCTACATACAAGGAGCCATGATATGTGGAGACATTCAAACATCTATAGAGGGTAGATTTTAATTCTACTATTTTCTCTTGTATGGTTTAATCATTTCATGAGTGTGTGAGAGAGAGAGACAACTCTATCAAACATGGTTTGTAAGAATTGCAGGTTCCTTGGATGAAGATGAAGCTCTCCTTTTTTTCTATATTTTCTTTTCTTCTCCAATGAGATGATGTCTCATCTCTATCAAAGGGATTGATTGTACCAAATTACTTCATACCTTCGTAAATCATTGAAATACTCGTGTGAGATCGGGTCTCACACATGGGGGGCACATTGGACCCAATATGGAATTTATGTCTCTATGATTTATTTTTTATAAATTATTATTTGAAGTAAAAATTTAATTATTTTTATTTTAGTTTGTTCCATTGAGCAACACAAAAATATCATGTGAGCATACGTTTTGCTATTTTTAGTATTAAAGCATAGGCTAAACTGAGTTCTCAACAATAACAAAGACACGCTTGTCTTCTGCAAGATGGTAGAGTCTATACCCTTTTTCTTTTGAGTTATATTCTAAATATATATATATATATATATATGTATGTATATATATTCCACCTTATCTTCCAGCTTATAACGTTGTTACTCTCAAGGATGAGAGCATAAGCAAGATAACCAAAAATACACAAATGAGTCACAAGAGCTTCCTACCATTCCAAGTTTCATAAGCAGTAATTGGTGGGTAGGCCTTTAAAAATTACAATGAGCCATCTCCATGAGAGATCTATTCATCATCTCAACCACACCATCTTGTACCAAAGAATTAACTTTTATCTTCTAAAAAATCACACATGAAATGCCACCATATTTTTTCACGTCCAAAAAATCTTAAGCATTACATGTGCTGCTAACATCATTTCATTATGTACATAGTCTACATTACTAATAAACATCATTTTTCCTAACAAAGGTTAATTTTTCAACGTGAATATCTCAAATATTTACATCGTGAGGAAAACTAATTTGGTTTTTCACATCAAAAAAATATTTAGAATTAACTTATTAGCTAATAATTTCATATTTTGATGATAAATTTAATCATACTTACACTTTTTTCTCTTTAATCACTAACATTTTTTTGACATGAATTTCTCATATATTTTTGCAGTAAAAAACTAGACCAGTTTTTCACATCAACCAAAGTTCTTAAAATGGCCACTCCCATTGAAGAAGATGCCACTTAGAAGATCTCCACAAGAGAATGTAGATTTATTCATAGCCATCACACCAAGGAGGTCTTGACAATTATAAAAGAGAAAAAGACAAAAGGACGTAGGCAACTCTCTAGTAAGGCCATGACCTTGAGAAGCTAAGGCAGGATAGGAAGTTTTCGAAGAAGAAAAGTATGCCCAGAAAGACCTACCTCCTTTCCAAACCGCTTTCTCTTCCATGGTTGATCCTGACACGAGAATCAAACGTGTCACATTCATTGAACCTTAGGTCACACCTCTTGTCAAAGCTTTGCACGTACAAGAGCAAGAGCCTCTACACTCTTATGTAAGATTTTTCCATGAAATAGAGGATGTTATAAAGAAGCTGCATGAGGAGCCATCGTAGTCCACGATCCTACAAGAGAAACAAGTAACCTCCCCATCACAACAAGAGCTACCAACGAGGGCAAGGTAGAAGAAATCAAAGAAAAAGAAGTTTTTCAGAGGGCCAGGGTAGTTGAGCAAGAGAAATAAGTGCCACAAAAAGAGATCCCATTGATAGGGTTAGTTTTACAAGAAGCCACTCTTGTAGCAAAAAAGGTAACAAAATTTGCACCCACTACAGGAGACAAGCCTAGACCCTCCAAAAAATATGACAGAGCTGAAGATGCAAAGGAGAGTAAGGAAAGACCAAGTAAAGTACAAATAAAATTCCCTCTTAAGGATCTCATTTTATAAATGCCAACCCCAAGGTTCCTTATCAATCTTTCACTCTCGTCTCCATGTCACACATAGCCTAACCTTCTACGTCACATGATAAATTTAGAGCATTGCCTTGGGAAGAAGTATAGAAACGCAAGATCCCACATGAATCCCCAAAAAAGAAGGATGATGAAAATGAGGGGCTTGCGTCGATTACCACATGCTAAGTAACTATATACTAGGTAAAAGCAACACCTACATAGGAATAGTCGACAAGCTCATGAAGGGAGAATTGAAAACAAGTTGATTGTAGGGAGGGAAAAAAGGACCAAGGTCAAGAAAGATCTCAAGGAAAAGTTTAAAAAAATATGAAGCTACAATGAAAGAGATAAATGTAAATTTAGATATAATCAAATCATGCTTTGATGCAAATTTGAATGCCTTACAAGGCAAAAGGCCTGGGAAGGTATATATGCAAGAGGAACATGTTTCCTATGAGGTACCACAGTAAAATGATCATTGGTGGATGTAGACCGCCATGCATGATGAGTATGACTCAATCATAAAAAATGACACTTGGTATTTAGCAGATTTGCCTTATGGTAGAAAGGCAATTGGTATGAAGAAGGTTTATAAGCTAAAGAGTAAAGATGATGGTAGCATTGATGAGACAAATTTTGCACCTACATCTCATATAACTATGATCAGGTGTATTATTGCATTGGCAATGCATCATGGTTGGAATGCATATAAGTTAGATATCAAGGTTGCCTTCTTAAATGGTGACTTGCATGAGGAGGCTTATGTCTCTCAGCCTCATGGCTTTGATGAAAAAATTAAGGAATCTAAAGTATTCCGATTAAGAAAATCTTTATATGGCCTTAAGAGAAAGCTTCCAAATCATGGTATGAGAAGATAAACACATACTTTTGCAAATTGTTTTTGCAACAATCTAACTGAGAGTACCCTCAATGTAAAGAGGAGTAAAGATTATTTTTTAGTCATTATTTTATACATTGATGACATGCTTCTCATTATCCTAAATGAGGAGAAGATTTCGGGCCTTCAAGGCTAAACTACATATGTAATTTGAGATGATAGATTTGGGCTCGTTGCATTATTACTTAGGTACAGATAGTTTATGAAGTGTGATGACAGTAGTGTGATGTTGCAGACAAAGTACATACACACGCTGCTCACATGGTTTGGTCTTGAAGGACTATAAGCCTATTGCTACACAAGTAGTGCTAGGCTTAGTCTCCAAGTAATACAACAATAAACATTTAGTTTGGGGTCTCCAAGTTGAGAAGGTTTATGCACAATCCGATAAGTAAGCATTAGTTCTGCCAAGAAAGCATTCAGATACTTATATGGCACTTAGTCTCTTGGCTTATTCTATGCTATGAGGGGTGATGTTTAACTATATACTTTTAGTGATTCTAATTAGATTGGATGTTATGACACGACACACGAGTGTCCACTAGTGGATTTTACTTTCACCTTAGTGATTCATGTACCTCTTGCAATGGTGGCCACCTCGACTTGTAAAGTTGAGTACATGGAACTTTTAAAGTGACTCTAGAATGTTATGGCTCAAATGCCTTTTTGTGGATCTTGGTGTTAATAGGGAGTGCCACAAGAGTGTTGCAAGGAATCGAGTGTTTTATGCTTGTACAAAGTACAAAGCACATTGAGATGCATTATCATTATTTCACAAATAGACTCATTGCAGGAGAGATTAGCCCACCTAATATCTCTGCACAAAATAATGTGTTGGATATGTTCATGAATTCTCTCACGAGACGAGAAAAGTTTGAATCTTTTTACAAATCTTTGGGATTCTTTCCATTTGGGGATTGATCAGCCACATGATCCCTATACATGTTCACATCATCTCTATGGTGAGTATTTATAGCATTTATATGGTAGTGATGTGTGGATGTAGGCTAATAAAGGGCCAAGGCAAATTTTTCCTCTTTAGGAGGTTTTTTCCCTTGAGTGTATGTATGCACTCTTATGAGTGTGTAACTAATATGAGTGTATGTATGCACTCTTATGAGTGTGTAACTAACCTTATCATGATTACTTGAATCATACTTCACTCATTCTCATCAATCTACTTTGAGTGTTGTGCTTCCATCTATCTCTCCTTTCTTGTTGCATCTATGTTTATGTTGCTACACTAATATCCACTCCAACATACAGGTAGAGGTAGAGGCAAATCATCATCTAGAGGCCGAGGTGGAAGCAATGATGGGCAAGGTGGTGGTTATACAGTAAGGGTCCTCACTTTGGGATCATGTCGTGCGTATGGGACACCGTTGACATCGCTTGATCGAGTTATACTTCTAATCGCATCATCCCAAGTGGCAAGTCACTAAATATTTGGGAGATAACTCGATCGAGTTACCGCCCTTACCACGTGGGATATTGACCATGCAACTCGATTGAGTTACGTGGTAGACATCCACAAAGGCACCATGTAACTCGATTGTGTTACATGGTGGATATCCACATAACTTGAATAAGCTACATGATGGACATCCACATAGGTACCATGTAACTTGGTTAAGTTACGTGGTGGACATCCACCATGGAACTCAATCAATATACGAGTTGCCTGTGTGGATGCCCAATATGTAACTCGACCGAGTTACTTACATAACCCATGGCATTCATGTACATCAAGCATGCACGGACGACATTGCAAAGGAAAAAAAAATCTTTTTTTAAAGCTAAATGTTTTTCCATTTTTTTTCCAAAAAAGCTATTTTTTAATGTAACTTGATCAAGTTACGAAAAAAATATTTTTTTCAAAAAAAAGTCTTTTTTTATTTTTTTGAAAAAAAAACTTTTTTACGTAGCTAGGCTAGTACTCTTATGTTGTAGCTCCATAATTTATCATATGTATTATTCTCTTAAATTTATACATCATCCCATTTTAATTCCATAGAAGTGTATCATTTCTCCCTCTTTGCACACACACACACACACACACAAACTTATCCAAACATGTCTTTTTCTTTCATTGATGTTTTGTCTCTTTTTATCTATGTTTGTTTAGTGGAACTTTGGCATGTAAATTGCAAATGAATGTGCTCCAATGGTGACTAAACTTTACAAGAATGAGGATGGGATCCACATATACACACTTGCAAAGTTCGGTCACCATTGGAGCACATTTAATTATGATGTGCATGCTAGATGCCTGGTTTTCAATGTGTCATGGCCTTAGAGAGCCCCCTCAAAATTAGGCCCTTGGCTCGCACATTGCAACCAAATGTAGTCCAATGGTGATCGAACTTTGCCAGAGTGAGAGTGGGTCCACATATACACTCTTGTAAAGTTTGGTCACGATGATTGAAATACATTTGGTTGTAATGTGTATGTCAGATGCTTAGTTCTTAATGTGTTGTGAGGCCTTAGAGAGCCCTCTTGAAATTGGGTCTTTGGCCTATACATTGCCATTAAATGTGCTCTGATGGTGACAACACTTCACAAGAGTGAGGTGGGATTAAAATATACATATCATAAAGTTTTCTCACCATCGGAGCACATTTACAATGTGTGTGCCATTTGCTTGGTTTTCAATGTGATGACCTTAGAGAGCCCTCTCAAAATTGAGCCTTCAGTCTATACACTGAATTTAAAAGTTCTTCGGTGGTGACCAAACTTTGCAAGAGTAAGAATGGGGTCCACATGTACACACTTGCAAATTTTGGCCACCACATCGAAGGACATTTGATTATAATGTAAATTCCATTTTCCTAGTTTTCAATGTGTCATGACCTTAGAGAGTCCCCTCAAAATTGGGCCTTTAGCCTACACTTTACAACAACTAAATATTCTTCGATAGTGACCAAAATTTGCAAGAGTGAGGGTGGCATTCACATATACACACTTGAAAAGAGTGAGGGTTCCATTCACATATACACACTTGAAAAGTTTGGTCACCATCAAAGCACATTTGGTTAGAATGTCCATGCCATTTACATAGTTTTCAATGTGTTGTGGCTTTAGAGAGCCCTCTCACAATTGGACCTTTGGCCCAAACATTGCGTTCAAATATGATTTTATGGTGACCAAACTTTGCAAGAGTGAGGGTGGCATCCAAATATACACACTTGAAAAGTTAGGTCACGATCATGATAGCACATTTGGTGGTAATGTGCATTCTATTTGCCTAGTTTCCAATATGTCATGACCTTAGAGAGCCCCCTCAAAATTGGTCCTTTGACTCACACACTGCATTCAAATGTGCTCCAATGGTGACCAAACTTTACAACAAGAGTGAGGGAGACATCTATTATATACACACTTGCATAACTTGATTACCAATAGAGCACATTTGGTTGCAATGTGTCGTGGCCTTAAAGAGCCCCCTCAAAATTGGGCTTGCACTTTACAACTAAATGTGCTCCAATGTTTGATGACCAAACTTTGTAAGAGTGAGGGTGGGGTCCACACATACACACTTGAAAAGTATGGTAACCGTCGGTGCACATGTCAATGCTATTTTCTTGGTCTTCAATGTGTCATGGTCTTAGAGAGCCCCCTCAAAGTTGAGCCTTTGGCCTACACATTGCATTCAAATGTGCTTCAATGGTTACCAAACTTTACAATAGTGAGAGTGGGATCCACTTATACACACTTGCAAAGTTTGATCACTATCCGAGCACATTTGGTTACAATGTGCATGTCATTTTCTCGATTTTCAAAGTTTCGTGGCCTTAGAGAGACCTCTCAAAATTAGGCCTGCAGCCCACACATTGTATTCAAGAGTGCTACGATGGTGACCAAACTTTAGAAGAGTGAGGTTGGGATCCACATCTACACACTTGCAAAGTTTGGTCACCATCGGAGCACAATTATAATTTACAATGTGTGTTCCATTTCCAATGTGTCGTGACCTTAGAGAGCCCCCTTAAAATTGGGCCTTTGGCCCACACTTTACAACTAAATGTGCTCTAATGGTGACCAAACATTGCAAGGACATCGCATTCAAATATGCTCCGATGGTGACCAAACTTTGCAAGAGTGAGGGTGGAGTCCACATATACACACTTGCAAAGTTTGGTCACCATTAGAGCACATTCCGTTACAATGTGCATTCCATTTCCCTAGTTTCCAATGTGTCTTGACCTTAGAGAGTCCCTTGGAAATTTTACCTTTGGACTGTACTTTGCATTAAAATGTGTCTAATGGTGACCAAACTTTGGAAGAGTGAGGGTAGGGTCTACATATACACAGTTACAAAGTTTGGTCCACCCCATCGGAGCACATTTGATTATAATGTGTATAATTCCATTTGCCTAGTTTCCAATGTGTCGTGACCTTAGAGATCCCCCTTGAAATTGGGCCTTCACCCTGCACACTGCATTTCAAAAGTGCTCCGATGGTGAGCAAACTTTGAAAGAGAGAGGTTGGGGTCCACATATACACACTTGCAAAGTTTGGTTCACCCCATCAAAGCACATTTGATTGTAATGTGTGCTCCATTTGCATGGTTTTAAATGTGTCGTGACCTTAGAGAGCCCCCTAAAAAATTGGGCCTTTGTCTCACACTTTACAAGTAAATGTGCTCCGAATGGTGGTGGCCAAACTTTGCAAGCACATTGCATTCAAACATGCCTCCAATGGTGACCAAACTTTATAAGAGTAAGGGTGTGGTCCATATATACACACTTACAAAGTTTGGTCACCACATCAGAGCACATTTGTTTACAATGTGCATTCCATTTCCTTAGTTTTCAATGTGTCATGATGTTAGAGAGCCCCCTCAAAATTGGACCTTTGGGATGCACTTTGCATTTAAATGTGTCCAATGGTGACCAAACTTTGGAAAAATTAGGGTGTGGTCTACATATACACACTTACAAATTTTGGTCCACCCTCAGAGCACATTTGATTACAGTGCATTCCATTTTCCTGGTTTCCAATGTGTCATGGCCT
Organism: Cibotium barometz; assembly: GCF_041138505.1. NCBI lineage: Eukaryota > Viridiplantae > Streptophyta > Polypodiopsida > Cyatheales > Cibotiaceae > Cibotium > Cibotium barometz. Next base: position 24,795,733 of record NC_141097.1, read on the forward strand.
TAGAGATCCCCCTCGAAATTGGGCCTTTGGGCCACACTTTGCAGTCAAATGTGTCCAATGGTGACCAAAATTTAGAAGAGTGAGGGTGGGGTCTACATATATACACTTGCATAGTTTGGTCACATGATCAGAGTACATTTTATTGCAATGGTGAACCAAACGTTGAAAGAGTGAGGGTGGGGTCTACATATACACACTTGCATAGTTTAGTCACACGAACGGAGTACATTTAATTACAATGGTGAACCAAACGTTGAAAGAGTGAGGGTGGGGTCAACATATACACACTTGCATAGTTTGGTCCCCATCAGAGAATATATGATTGCAATCTGTATTCTATATACCTGGTTTCCAATGTGTCGTGACCTTTGAGAGTCCCCTAAAAATTGGAGCTTTGGCTTGCACTTTGTGACTAAATGTACTCCGATGGTGATCAAACTCTACAAGAGTGAGATTGGGGTCCACATTTACACACTTACAAAGTTTGGTCACCATTGCAATGTGCGTGCCATTTGTTCAGTTTTCAATGTGTTGTGGCATTAGAGTCCCCTCAAAATTTGGCCTTTGGCCAATACATTATATTCAAATATGCTCTGATGGTGACCAAACTTTGTAAGATTGAGGGTGGGGTCCACATATACAAAATTGCCAATGTTAGGTCACATTAGAGAACATTTGGTTGAAATGTATATTTTATTTTCCTAGTTTTTCAATGTGTGTCGTGACCTTAGAGAGCCCCCTCAAAATTGGACCTTTGGGCTTGTACTTTATAACTAACTATGCACTATGATGGTGACCAAAATTTACAAGAGTGAGGGTGGGATCCACATATATACACCTACAAAGTTTGCTTACCATCAAAGCCCATTTGGTTTCAATGTGTGTCCCATTTTGTGGTTTTCAACGTGTCATGGCCTTATAGAGCTCACTCAAAATTAGGCCTTTGGTCCATATATTGCAACCAAATGTGCTCCAATGGTGATCAAAATTTTCAAGTGTGTATATGGGATCCACATAGACACACTTACCAAGGTTGGTCACCATTAGAGCATATTTGAATTCAATGTGCGACCTATTTTCCTCGTTTTCAATGTGTCATAGCCTTAGAGAGCCCTCTAAAAATTGGACCTTTCTCTCACATATTACAACCAAATGTTTTCTGTTCAATGACCAAACTTTGCAAGTGTGTATAAGTGGACCCCACCCTTACTCTTGCAAAGTCTAGTCACGATCCGAGCACATTTAGTTATAAAATATGAGCCAAATATCCAATTTAAAGGGGGCTCTTTCAGGTCACAACACATTGGAAACTGGGCAATTGTAATTAAATGTGCTCCATGAGAAAACTTTGCAAGTGTGTATATATAGACCCCTGGTCTTACTCTTTTAAAGTTTGCAAGTGTGTATATATAGACCCCACTCTTACTCTTTCAAAGTTTGCAAGTGTGTAAATATAGAGCCCACAGATGAGCCTCGGGGGGGTCACTATATGTAAATCCTCTATATCACGTGCGTTCAAGGCCTATTTAAAAAGTCCCTTATCTGTGAATTTTTTAGTGAATATAATGTATCCTTTCCTATTCAAATCTGTAAATTTTTTTTAAAATACAATAAAAAAATCCCCTCTGTAAATATATTTCTGTAAGTTGTAAATATTTAAAATGTCCTTCTGTTGAACCCACGTGATACTTACATATTTATACGAGTGACCCCCCCGAGAGATGAGCTTGGGCTATCAAAGCTCTCAACACTCCCTCTCAAGTTCATCCCACGTACTCCTAACATAGTACAGAAGTACTCAAACTTCTCCGTGCTAAGTGTCCTTGTAAAGATGTCTTCACAAACTGTAAATCCACTGTACCATCCAACACTTTCTCTCTGACAAAATGATAGTGGACCTCTATATGTTTGGTCTGCACATGAAAAACTGGATTCTTGGACAATTGTATATTGCTCATGTTGTCACAATGAATGACAACCTTGCCATCACAATAGGCTCACCCAAATAAGCCAAGAGACTCTTTAACCATACTCCTTCACATGTAGCAATGGTTGCACCCCTGTTTTCAGCCTTTGTACTAGATAAAGCAATAGTAGGTTGCTTTTTGGTACTCCAACTCACCACTGCACTTCCAAATGTAAAGGCATAACGACTAGTAGACCTCCTGTCATACGAGCTACATGCCCAATCTACGTCTGTGTAGCCATGTACATCCAAGCCTTTACCATGCTCATAAAGAAGACCATAATGTGTAGTGGTCTTTACATATCGCATAATGCATCTCTCATTGCATCCAAATGAGGTTTTCTGGGGCTTTGCATAAATTGGCTTACTAGCCCCACAGCATAACTGAGATTCAGGCGTGTAATAGTCATATAAATAAGACTGCCAACCATCTTTCTATACATAGATGGATCATCCAACTCTTCACCAAAATCAGCCCGTAGCTTTACATTCTGCTCCAAAGGTGTACTCATTGGTTTACACCCTGTCATCCCATATTTTGCCAATATATCCAATGCATATTGGTGTTGCACTAACCATGTCCCTGCATGGTCTTTAATCACTTCAATCCCAAGAAAATATCTCAATTCACCCAAGTCTTTTATATCAAACTGCCCACTTAATGCCTTCTTGACATGCAAAACATCTGTTATTAGCATGATCTCCTGTGATAATTAAGTCATCCACATAAATGATAAGTAAGACAATCCCATGATTTGTTTTCTTCACATAGAGTGAAGAATCTGCTGAAGAAACCTGAAATCCAAGGGAGATAAGATATCAGCTTATCTTATCAGTCCAAGCATGAGGTGCTTACTTCAAAACATATAATGCTTTCTTTAACCTGCATACATGAGCGGGATACCTCAGATGTACATATCCTTCAGGCTATGCCATATAAACTTCCTCTTGTAAATTACCATTTAGAAATGCATTTTTCACATCCATTTGATGCATTTCCTAACCATTTGCTGCAGCCATAGCAATGACTGCTCTCACTGTTCCCATCTTTTTGCAACTGGACTAAATGTTTCATCATAGTCCAAGCCTTGGGTTTGTGCATAACCCTTAGCTACCTACCAATCGCGCTTTATGGTGCTTAATGGAACCATCTGACTTGCATTTCACCTTGTAAACCCATTTGCAACCAATGACATTTTTGCCTTGTGGTGGTAAGGCAACCAAATCCCATGTTTCATTTTATGAACCAATGCATCCATCTCAACATCCATTGCTTTCTCCCATACATGCTTCCCAATAGCTTCTGTATAGCATGTAGGTTCCACATGCTTCACCAAAGAGGTCATATATGCGTAATGCATAGCAAAGTCACGATATGTCAACCTATCAACTGGATACCTGACCCTTTGTGATCTCTGCAATGCATGCGGATCACTCTAAACACTTGTCACTCTAGCATGTGGAGGCACATATTTATCCTACCTTGCACTTGGTGTGCGTAAAACTGGTATGCCAAGTTCCTCATCTGAACTTGAGGACTCATAACATGTAATGCCAATTCCTTCAACCTTCTTTTTCCCTTTATCCACAGCACTACTCCCAGTGCTCACACTCTCATGCCTCAAGCATCCTACCATGGACATATAGTGCTACTCTCAGACTCTGCTGGCCTAGACATAGAAATAGAACTTACTTGTGGCAAGTTCACATGCACATAAGCATCAATGGAATCAATGAAACCCTCATCCTTTGCCTTGTACCAACTAGCAAGTTCATCAAACACCACATCTCGTGAGATAACCACTTGCCTAATATGCGGATTGTAACATTTATATGCCTTGCGATCTTGTGCATACCCAACAAATACACACTTTTCTGCCTAAGGATCCAACTTTCTCCTTCTCTCCTCAGGCACATGTTTATAAGCTATGCAACCAAACACTTTGAGGTGTCCAATGTCTAGCCTAAAACTTGTAAGCTGCATCTCTACTGGCGTACTTCCATGTATGGCTGTTGTGGGTGTCTTATAAGTACATACACTGCTGTGGCACACGCTTCTGTCCAATAATATTCTGGCATGCTCTTTTCATTGAGCATCGCCCTGGCCACATCACAAATGACTCTATTCTTCCTCTTAAAAAGCAACACCATTCTGCTGAGGTGTGTACCTGCAAGTTAACTGCCTTCTTATGCCATGCTTTCTCAATAAATTCTCAAAAGCATGTGAGGTGTATTCACCACCTCCATCTATCCTCAAACATTTCATCCAAGAGCCATATTGCTTCTCTACAAAAGCTTTGAAGTCCATAAACTTTCCCAACACTTCACTTTTCTCTCTGAGAAAGTAAATCCAAGTCATTTTGCTAAAATCATCAATGAATGTCACATAATACAAGCTAACTTTAATGGATGGCTTTTGTGCAGGACCCCATACATCGCTATGAACTATCTCAAGTGACCTGCTACTCACGTTGCCTTCTTTAGGAAACGGAGACCTTTCTTACTTTCCAAACTGGCAAGCATCACAGACATGCATATTTCCATCATACTTGAATCTAGGCAGCCCACTAACAATGCCTCTTGCCTACATGTTCTTTAACCTTTCTATGTTCACATGTCCAATCCTTTTATGCCACACGTCAATGTCCTGTACCACATTTCGATTTTTTGAGAACATGGCAGATTTCAACTCAGGAATCCCAACATCCAACTTAAATAACTTGCCTTCTTTCTTGCCTTTGGCAATGACTCTACATCCATTTTTGAAATCCTCAATGAAGCAACCATGCTCCTTGAAATGAACCTGCACGAGCGACCATTTGACCAACTGAGACCAAACTTTTTGTAATAGAAGGCACATACAAGACATCTGCCATAGACTTTGTTTCACCATTGTGCATAACCAATGGTACACTTCCAACATGTGTGATAGCATGTTGGGTATTATCTCCTTTCTCCACATAGCCTTTCACATCCATAGGCTTCATATGTTCAAACCATTCGCCATGACAAGTCATATGGTTTGATGCTCCAAAGTCCATATACCAAGTGTCATCACTTTCACCATTCATCATCATAGATCCCACAACATGTTTCATGGCAAACAAGTGATTTGCGCTGCCATCATTATTGCTTGATGCATAATTTCCACCATGTTGTGCATAATGTCCACCATGTTGTGCTCTACCCCCTCTCAAATCATTTTGTTTGTGGAAACAATCATTGGCCATATGACCAAATTTCCCACAGTAATGGAATTCCACATTTTGCATACATGTTTGTTGGCCTTGCCCCAACATCCTTTACCACCACGAGGATTACCTCTGCCTCTAGTGTACATCACGACCACCTTTAGCACCAGTTTTGTAGGCTAAAAATTTTGTTGTGTGACCTATCCTGCCATCCACGACCATTACCACAACCACGTGATGCAATTCTCCCCCTACCTCTAAATCCTCTTTGTGAATAGAAAGCCTGATTTCTGCCATTATCATCATGGCTAGTAGATGCATCATGAAAGGAGTCACTGAGTTTGATTTTCTCAACAAGCAAGAGTGAAACCAACTCATCAAAATCTGGTAAACCTGTACTCCAAACCGAGATAGATGTATCAAAAGACTTGTACTCCTTGCCACGACCATGCCAGGCAGTGTCTACCAAATCATCATCAAGCATGGGGGCATTGATTGTTGCCAATGCATCTGCATTCTTCTTTATCTCTTGTGCATAATCATGGATGCTCCTTCCTTTTCATTTCACATTATGAATCTATTGTCTCAACAACTCAGACTTGCAAGCACTAGTGTCTGCATCAAACAGCTTTACCAATGTATCCCATGCATCCTTGGGATTCTCAGCATCATGTATATGTACGAGTATAGCATCCAAGATACATATAGACAAGTAATGCAAAACTTTGTATGCTCTCTCTGACCATTGCTTTTATGAGCTACAACCTGTTTGCTGTGTAGGTTGTCGGGGTAGTTCGAGCTCTGGCTCCCCGGCTTTGGCTCCCCGGCTCTGGCTCCGCACCTGTAACAAGGTTCCAAAAACATTTTTCCTTCAGAAAGCTTTTGATCATGTACTTCCATGCCTGTAAGCTCTTCCTGTTCAACTTTTCACCCACAATCTGTATTGGGTTGTTTGACATATTTGCTATGCAAATGCACCTTCTGCACACATCCAAATCTGTAAATGAGCCTTCCTCAGCTCAACCACACTCTAATAAGTGTTCAAGATACTCCAAGGTACTCAACAAACGTCACTTTTGATGTAGAAAATCAATCTGATTGCATCCAAAATGAACTGGCATACGCAGTCCAAAAGGTACCCTATTTTGGCATGCTTTCCAAGGCTTCAAATTGCAATGTAGAGGTTCAATCAAGTGTGCATAACTTGCATGGACACCTTTAATTAGCTCATAATCAACTCCATAATGCATAATTGCTTCAACCAATCATATAGCAACCTCCTCAAGTATGTGTATCACACAATTGCTTAAGTAAGTTTTGGGTTTAATCAATCACACAAGTAGAATTTGGCCTCCACTTATAAAAAATATGAGAAAACTACTCTGTTTATGCATATCTGCCTGCGCTGCCTATTGTAGCGCTGATTTGAGAAGCTTATAATGATAATTGTTGGTATATTTAGATGCCCAACACTCCTAGGCATGTGTCCAATCCATCAATGTAGTGATTTTTGCAAAAAACTAGCTTTAATTGCATCCACAATGAGCATCATTTCTTTGTTTTTGTAAAGGCTTTAAACCAGTGATTTTTCTCTCACATAAATGCATCAACTTTTCTCCAAATTCAATGTAGGGCTTGCACATGAGTTGCCAATACATTAATCCCTGTCACATACATGTTCTATTGCCAGATTGCATCCATTTTCACAATAGTTACATCATTGCTTTTAAACAAGATTTTGAGAAAAATTTACAGAAATCTACTTACATAAGGAGGTTTTGAATGGCATTTAGAAAAAAAACACATAAGTTTATAAAGAAAAGGGATCATTTTATTAAATCAAGATTCACAAAAAACGATATTTTTTAGTACCCTTTGAGCACACATGTAGTCTTCCTAAATTACACCCCCTGAGCACAACACATTGAAAACTAACCATTTAGCATGCACATTATAACCTTTGAACACACGTATGTAGGTCTTCCTAGAAGTACACCCCCTCAACACAACAAATTGAAAACTAACCGTCTAGCATGCACATTATAATTAAATATACTCCGATGGTGATAAAACTTTATAAGTGTGTATATGTAGACCCTACCCTCAGTTTTGCAAAGTTTGGCACCATTGGACAACAGTTGGTTAGAATGTATGAGCCAAATGCCCAATATTGTACGACCGCGCGCGCGCGGGGGGGGGGGGGGGGGGGGGGGGGGGGGCTCAGGCTAAGGCCATGACACACTGAAAATGAGACATCTAGCATGCTTATTGCAACCAAATGTGCTTGGAAGGTGACCAAACTTTGCAAGTGTGTACATATGGACACCACCCTCACTCTTGTAAAGTTTGGTCACCATTGAAGGACATTTGGTTTACAATGTGTAATCCAAAGACCCAATTTTGAGGGGTTTTTGTATGTCTACATCTAAGGCTATGATACATTTAAAACTGAGCAAATGGTTTGCACATCGCAACCAAATGTGCTCCCATGGTGGCAAAACTTTATAAGTGTGTGTGTGGAGCCCACCGTCACTCTTACAAATTTTGGTCACCACATTGGAACACATTTAGTTGCAAAATAAAATCCAAAGGCCCAATTTCGAGAAGTCTCTTTAAGGTCATGAAACATTGGAAACCAGGCACATGGAACACAGATTGTAGTCAAATGTGTTCCGATGGTAACCAAATTTTGCAAATGTGTATATGTAGACCCCACCCTCACTCTTGTAAATTTTGGTCACCATTGGTGCACATTAGAATGCTATGTGTGGACCAAAGGCCAAATTTTGAGGGGACTCTCTAGGAAAATGACACGCAGATTTCAACCAAATGTACTCTGATGGTGACTAAACTTTGCAAGTGTGTATGTGGACCCTAGCCTTACTCTTACAAAGTTTGGTCACCATCAGAGCAGATTTGGTTACAATGTGCGGGTCAAAGACTCAATTTTGAGGGGGCTCTCTGAGGCCACGACACATTAAAAACTAAGTGTTTGGCCTACACATTGCAAGCAAATGTACTCCGATGGTAACCAAACTTTATAAGGGTGCATATGTAGGCCCCACCCTCATTCTTAAAAAGTTTGGTTACCATCTGATGGTAATGTGCGGGCCAAAGATCTAATTTTGAGGGGGCTCTCTAAGGCCACATGTGACACATTGAAAACCAGGCAAATGGGTTTCACATTATAACCAATGTGCTCTAATGGTGACCAAACTTTGCAAGTGTGTATATGTGGGCCTCTTATACATACTTGAAAATTTTAGTCACCACCATCGAAGCACCATTTGGCTGTAATGTGCAGAACAAAGGCCTAATTTTGAGTAGGCTTTCTAAGGCCATGCCACATTGAAAACTAAGCATTTGGAATGCACATTGTAACGAAACTCACTCCAATGGTGACAAAACTTTATAAGTGTGTATATATGGACTCCATCCTCAGATTTTGCAAAGTTTGGTCACCATCAAAGTACATTTGGTTGCAATGTATGAGCCAATGGCCCAATTTCGAGGGGGCTTTCTAAGGCCATGACACATTCGGCATGGATCACATTATAACCAAATAGGCTCCAATGGCGACCAAAATTTGCAAGTAATATATGTGGACGCCACCCTCACTCTTGTAATGTTTAATCACCATTAGAGGACATTTGGTTGTAATGTGAGGGCCAAAGGCCCAATTTCAAGGAGGCTATCTAAGGCCAAGACACATTGAAAACTAGGTAAATGGTTCACACATTACAACCAAATGTGCTCCGATGGTGATCAAACTTTGCAAGTGTGTATATGTAGACCCCATCCTCACTCTTACAAAGTTTGGTCGCAAGATAAGATTTTCCTTATTCAATTGGATGATTATGGATTTATATATATTTTTAAATAAATATACATGATATCTTTAGTTATATATTTAAAATGGGAAGGAATTCAATGTTATATATATTTTAAAATAATAATTCAAAAAAGTAATAAATTATTTTAGATAAAATATGTTTCTTTTAACTATAAAATAATATATTATTTAATTTATATATTAAAGAAGAATATATAAATATATATTTTTAAACTATAAATAATATATTATTCAATTTATATATGTTATTATTATCTTTAAAAAATCATTTAAAAAGCATGTTTTTAAATTTTATATGTATATTACATAAATTAACAAATAGCTAATTTTTAAAATGATTAAGAAAAATCATATCAATGTAATAGTATATTTTTTAATTCATGAATATTTAATTCTAAATTATTATATAGTATAAGAGTATTTTACATACATATGCATGGATTATCTATAAATTATATATATATTTTACATGTATGTGAAGAAACTACGAGTGGATGCACCCATGCATAGGGTGATGATGACATGGATACTTGAGTTGTTGAATGTTGACATGGATGTGTGACATTTGGCACCAACTCAAGATAATGTGATATATCCGTGAATGTTTTGATAACTAATGATGTGGCAATTTGAGTGAGGTGGTAGCTCTACCTCCTTGATGATGTTCAATGCATATGACATGGCATCTAATGAGTTGGCATGCCATGCCATCAATGATGATGTGACATGCCATGTCATTAATGATGAGGTGGCAAATTGAGATGGCACATTGAGGTCGAATGCATGCCATGTGTAGGTGTGACATGTTAGAAATGTGGACACATGCATGGCCATCTTAGGGTCTCCACCTAGGCTTAGTACACTACCTAACCTATGTTCCCAAGCTTAGTTAGGCTTGGAAGGGAAGAAACTATTGAAGTAGAGCTATTTCACATAAAATTAATGAAAATAGACCTTTTTTTACTCAAATTAAACTAGTTTGTTCATAGATTCACCAAGATTAGGACTAATTTCTCACTTAAAATTATTGCAGAATTGTTGAAATATACAAGTGAATAGGGTGTGTGCGGGAACAAGCCCTTAGCAAGAGGCTGTAAAAGAGAATCTGTAAATGAGTGAGAAGCTGTGAAAAGGTGAGAAGTATCTACTGGGAGAGAATAAAGGGTAGCATGAGAAGATTTAGGAGGTGTGGAGATATTCTGGGAAGAGGTGGAGAGAATCAAGCAAAAGAGGTGGAGTGAATCAAGGAGAGATCAATGGGATTAGATGCTTGGATGTAAACTCTATAAATTGAGGCATTGGCCTAATGAGAATTTGCTAGTTGTTTATTATCCATGCCTACATTAAGCTATCAGTTAATTGCTCACTAATCACGTCTTAATTATTATCTACATTAAGCTATCAGTTAATTGCTCACTAATCACATCTTAATTATTATCTAATCTCTTTTCTAATGATGTTGATTCTAGTATTTGATCCACCATATCTCATCACATTGCTACAAATTTAACATGGTATCAGAGCCTAGCCTAGAATCCATCAAATTTATGAGCCCATTATCTTGCTAATCACGTAGCTAATCAAGATTAGTAGATAATCAAGTTTTTTTACCTCTTTTTCAATTAGCCTCTGTAACCCCAGCTTCTGGAGGATCTCTCTCTTCCGTCACACATAAAATTGGCCAAACCCTTTTAGCCAAGCATAGCCATACCCATTGTGCTTCAGCCCATCTAAACAAAACATCAAACGGCTGCACAGAGCTGTTGTTTTTTGTGATTTTGCATGCGCCACCTTCCTGAAGACATTGCTCTAATTCCTCTTGGCCCTAGGGGTTTTCAAGGGTGCTCTACAAGCTGGTGAAGACAGTTTCTGATTTCATCAAGTCTACAGTGAGATCCAAGCTCTCCATCAAACCTGTAATAGGTGACTTTGGTAAAACAGAGATTAAGCATTCAATGTTTGGTCAAATCTTATGTTTCTTGGCTTAATCCTCTACTAGACTAATTTCTATTGATGGCCTTGAAAGGGGTTGAGCTCATTTGAACTCTAAGGCCCTAGATCTGGACTCCCTCCATACTCTGTTTTTTGCACACAAAAATTTAAAATAGAGGATTATTTTGCTAGTCATCAACACTAACCACCACTGTTTTTTGGTGAAATTGAGGGTTTAAATTAACCATTGGGTATCTGATATAGATCCTTATAACTTCAGATTACAATTCGGAGATGGTTTGATACTCCAACCATTCAGTACAGATTTGTTACCCTTGGTTTAATGTAATTTCTGGTGAACTTATGCTGATAAATCTGTTGTAATCATCACCTAACACCAAATTGAGTTGTAAAAGGTTAGACACTACCTTGAATCTTGAAATTGGATCAAGAGGTAAGACCCCCTTCACATCATCATGAGTACGACATAAGAGATAGCCAAATTTAATGGGGAGCAGTTTTATACATGGCAAACAAAAACCATGTATCTGCTCATGAGGAAAAATCTGTAGGGGCTAGTTGAGGGAAGAGATGAATGCCCAGAGGTGAGTGGGAAAAATGAGTGGAAGAGCAAGAACGAGAAAGCATTAGGACTTATCGCACTCAGTTTAAATGATGAAATCATTCATCACATCACAGGGATACAATGGGCAAAAGATGCATGGGATGAACTCATTAAATTATTTGGCACTCAAGAAAAAAATTCAAAGATAAATCTGTCAATGTAATTCTACAAATTGGATATGAAGGAAAGTGAACCTTTAATCACACACTTGAACAAATATAAAAGCACTAAGTAACAATTGGCAGCCACCATATTGGCAAAAAGATAGAAGATGATAAGGCACTAGCAGTGCTTCTGAAGAGTGTGGACAAAGGTGAATATGAAAACATTGTAGAAACATTAAAGAATATACCTGAATTGAAGCTGCACGAGATAGAAGGAGCTCTACTAGAGCAAGAGACCACGGTCAAAGAGAAGAAATGGCTGGACTCAACAACTGGAGAAGAAAAACATTCTTCACCCGAGGAGGATTCTCTTGAGGATGAGGATGAGGAAGAGGCAGAGTAGGAGGAAGGACCTTCACTTACCCACAACTGTGGAAATCTAGGACACATGGCAAGAGACTGCTACAGCAAGCCCAATGGAGAAGGAATGGAGAAGGAACGACATCAGCAAACTTCATAGAGGCTCCTAATAAGTGGAGTCAGATCATCTTTTTTGAGAGAGAGAGAGAGAGAAACCCCACAACCCAATGTAACCTACCCCAATAGATCATCTTTTTTGAGAGAGAGAGAGAGAGAGAAGGAATGGAGAAAGAACGACATCGGCAAACTTCATAGATATAAGATTCCTCCCCCACCCCCTTTTTGATGTCTAGTATCTTTCCCTGTAATCAATCCCTCTTTAAAAATATAAAGACCTTGTTTCTAACTATTTTAACCTAGAGAGAGAAAATATTCTAGAGAGAGAATATTTAGATTTTGAATATTTTTGGATAGAAAAATATCTCTTATAATTAAGATGAATTCCCCTGAAACAGAAATTCAAAAAGAACTTTCCAATGTGCAATTGGAATTAATTGGAAATGGGTATAAAGGACCTTAGCCTAAGGGTCTAGATTTTCAGAAATTTTTGGATTATGGTCCAATTAAGGTTCCTATGGGCCAATAGCATCAATACATGTGTAGGGAGGAGATAAATCCAATTTGTAAAAAGAAGATACCCAAAAATGAGTAAATGCTCACATAAGGTGAAGAGTTGAAAATGTACAAGGTTTATTAGTTTAAAAAAAACTATGAGCAATATTAAAAATATGAGATATTTTGGGTATCCAAAAATGAGTAAATGCTCACATAAGATGAAGAGTTGAAAATGTACAAGGTTTATTAGTAAAAAAAAAACTATGACACATATGTAAGGAAGAGGAGTTCTTTAAAGGAGGTGCATATTTCACATAAGATGAAGAGTTGAAAATGTACAAGGTTTATTAGTAAAAAACTATGAGCAATATTAAAAATATGAGATATTTTGGGTATCCAAAAATGAGTAAATGCTCACATAAGATGAAGAGTTGAAAATGTACAAGGTTTATTAGTAAAAATACACATATGTAAGGAAGGGGAGTTCTTTAAAGGGGGTGCATATTTCACATAAGATGAAGAGTTGAAAATGTACAAGGTTTAGTAGTAAAAAAACTATGACACATATGTAAGGAAGGAGAGTTCTTTAAAGGAGGTGCATATTTCACCTTTTGAATGAGTTTTAAACTCATAAAAATTGAGATATTTCATCTCTCCTCTCTCCTCATTCAAGTCTAGTTTCAAAAAGTTAGCTTAACTGACCAAAAAATGGTCAAAAAGTGACCAAACTAACTTGGAAAATTCTAGAATCAGTTTGTTTGGTTAGGAGCTCAAATTTCCCTATAAATAGAAGCCTCCCCTTGTTGAAAAAAATAGAATGTCTTATGCATTATTACTCTACTCCACCTAAGCTAAAATATATAGTGTCTTATGCTTTGTTACTCTACTCCACCTAAGCCAAAATATATAGTGTCTTATGCTTTGTTACTCTACTCCACCTAAGCCAAAATATATAGTGTCTTATGCTTTGTTACTCTACTCCACCTAACCCAAAATATATAGTGTCTTATGCTTTGTTACTCCACCTAAGCCAAGAACTGTGAATTCTTTAATAATTCACTAGTTTTTGACACTTCTCTCTTTCTTCAATCCCCATTGGTGGCTCCATCAACATACTAAACCAATTGATTGGTTGGGGGCCTCTACCGTGAATAAAGAATCAAGAAAATTATAAGGTAAGTATATTGAATTTTGATCTTTTCTATAATTTCTCAATGATTCTCTCTTCTCAACCCCTCTCAAGCTTGAGAAGCTTAATTGGTATGGGTTTTTAAATGCTATTGAAGTTAATTGGTGAATAGTAGTGAAGAGTTACATAATTTAATAAATGCTATTGAAGTTAATTTCCATTTATGTTTAAATTCTAATGGTTTTTATGTAATTTCCCTCTCTCACTCAAGAAATGGTCATACTCGATCCATTCTCAATCCAGCTTTTCATAAAGCTTTTCCTTAATCCAAGATTAAGCTATGCTTGAGGCCAAATTAATGGCTTTTTTCTATGCTTTTAGTTTATGCACATTGATGATTCAATCCATTATGGATTGATGATCCAATTAGAGACCATTCCAATTATTTCCTTAATGATAAGCTTTATCCCTTAGAAAAATTTGAGATTTATCAGTCATAGTAGCGGAGCTATAGCAAAATTTTTATAGAAATTACGCATAAAATAAATTCATTCAAAGCATAAAAAGAGGACTTCCTATCGTATTCTAGGAACTATCATCCTAGATTAATTAAAAGAATTTTATTATGCATGGAGATGTGGATGTTTGCATGTAGATGTAGATGTATGGATGTGAGTATGAATGTGGAGGTGGATGTATGCATGGAGATGTGGATGTATGCATGTAGAAGTAGATGTATAGATGAGGATGTAAATAGAGATGTGGATGGATGCATGTAGATGTAGATGTATAGATGTGGATGTGAATGGAGATGTAGATGTATGCATGTAGATGTAGATGTATAGATGTGGATGTGGATGTATGCATGTAGATGTAGATGTATAGATGTGGATATGGATGTGGAGGTGGATGTATGCATGTAGATGTAGATGTGGATGTGGATGTGGAGGTGGATGTATGCATGTAGATGTAGATGTATAGATGTAGATGTGAATGTGGAGGTGGATGTATGCATGTAGATGTAGATGTATGGAGGAGAATGTGAATGTGGATGTGGATGTATACATAGAGATGTGGATGTATGCATGTAGATGTGAATGTACGCATATAGATGTGGATGTATGGATGTGAATGTGCATGTAGATGTGGATGTATGGATGTGGATGCATGAATGTACATGTAGATGTGGATGTGAAAATAGATGTATGGATGTAGATGTGGATGTATGGATGTGAATGTGGATGTGGATGTGGATGTGGATGTGGATATATGTATGAATGTGGATGTGGATGTGGATGTATGGATGTGGATGTGGATGTGGATGTATGGATGTAGATGTGGATGTGGATATATGTATGGATGTGAATATATGATATGTGATGTGAAGGAATCTGAAGTGATGAGATGGAAAATGATGTGATGGGATGAGTACACATATAACTGGAATGTGGGATAAGCAATGTGGATTGATGAGAGATAATGTGAAAAAATGAGAGTTAATATAGAAACTATATTTTGTGATTGTTTGTAAATGCTGTTTGTAAATGACTGTTTTATGTCAAGATTGCTGGAAAAGCATTGTGACCATCTTGTGATTAAGGTCGTGAAGACCTAACTGATAAAGTTGCAACTGCTGACGGAGAGTCAATGAAGGACGTCTCGCGTAGCAAGGTCGGCCGAGGTCTTGACCAGCCTCGGTGCGATTAAAATGGTGAGCTTCCGGTACGGTGGATGAGGGGCCAAGGAAGCGGCCTATGAGTGAAGTGCTAGGTCACCTGCCAAGGATCCTAGAGGGTGCTGACCATACGGTGCTTGGGCTCTAGGTCGCCTAGGATACCCACGTGTGCGTCGAGGAAGATATTGGAACAGAGTTGGAGTTGTTTTCTGAAATCGGGCATGGATCTGGTTGATTGACCTTGCTGGTCTTCAATGGATGAGTCCATGGTCCTTTATATGGATCTGTTGGTTGATCTTGCTGATCTTCAACGAGAGTCCATCTTGATAAGTGATTATATTGCCAAGTATTATGGGCTAGGAATTAGGAAACGGCCCCTGAGTGGACAGGTGGTGAGCGTCCTAGTTGCCAATGATGCCATAGATACTCTGATGAAGGAATGATGGGAAAATTAAGAATCAACTGGATAAATTGGAAGATGGTGATCAGTGATACTATGGTTTTATTAAAGGATCGTTTTAAACTGGTTGAATCTGTGAAAAGGCAATTTCATATTGGGTGTGTGAGTGGTGTGACTAGTTTTATTTTGCATGAACATCCGGCTAGGGGGCCTTGGAACTCTTTTCCTTGGTACCCGGGACAAAACCTAACCAAATTATTAATTGGATCCCATCACTATACAGTGGTTGGGCGGTTGGCTAACCCATGGGATCGGATGGGGTTAGGCTGGACTGGTAGATCCGTAAATCGAGACTCAAACTTTTGTTTTTACGATAGAAAAAAATAAATCCCGGACAGTAACTATTCTATGGATAGGAATCAACGGCTGTGCCTCTTGAATGGGGAAAAAAGCATTGATCCCAATGATCCAAGTGCAAGTTCTTCCTTGAACTGACTAAGTATCTTATAGATGTAATTGGATCATCTCGATCAGAAATGATCTTGACTACGTTAGAGTAAAAAGTTATCCTGGTGGAATCGCCCGTGCTTTCCGGTAAAGGAAGTTTTTCCGGGTTCGGTTTTGGAACAACCGACGGATTAGTCTCTTATCCGGATATCCGTGGGCGAGGCCCCGAATGTGGGATCCCTGTCCCGCGCGAGAAGCGCTACTTCTGCTGCCAGTACCCCAAATCCGTTGCTCGGTGGGAACAGGGATCATACAATTGGTATCAGAGAATTTGGTTAATAAAGATCAACTGAGAAGACAAATATGTCAAAAATTTATCTAGAAAGACAAAAAGGTTATAATTGTGTGATATAATTCATATAATTTGATATTCAAACTGAAACTCGTAAATTGGTGATTGGGTCTTCAAATGAAAGTACCGCAATTATATAAAATCCCTGACTTGCTTGAGACCTAGACATGATGGTATTTACCTTATAATTCCAAGGGCCGTGACTACCCGTATATACAGAGAGTATACTGCAGCTCTTTACTGACAGTATATACGAGTAAATCTAAGACTTGAAATTATAAGCATTAATGCTATCCAGGTGATGATTTTGAATGTGATTGATATGATTTTTAATTCTGTTTGAGAATTGATGAGTTGATTTGGATTCTTGTTGAAAATTCTGATTGAAAAATGATGATTTTTAAAATTTCGTTGAAATATAATGAAACCACAATGAGGGGGAATGGGACGAGTCCTTGTGATGATATTCATAACTAGAATGATGATAATGAATTCAGAAAATCACTATGAGATTAGTGGGTTGTGCTGTCAGATTGCTGCTATTAATACTTGACCGGTAGATCAAGTTAAGGGATGTCAAATTGAGAACTTGCTTGACCGAAATTTCCGTGGAGGAATGTTCCGAAGGAAACTTTTCGGTCTAATGGACCATTATCATGTTAAAGATATGAATGATATGATCTGAATGAATTGTTATTTAATGATGAGTTCTATATAAGGGATATTTATCCCAGTGTTCTGTTAGGTTGACCAGAATATAAGGAACCCCAGAATAAAATTGGATCTTAAGAAAAAGAGCTGTCCTCTACCTTGTGAGATGAGGACATCTCGCACTTTTTAAGTGGGGTAGAATGTAAGATTTCTCCCCAGCCTTCGAGGTATACAGGAGTAAGAATCTCCCTTTCTGATCTTATAATTATTCCCTCTCTAAAATAAAAGAAAGTTTTTGTTTAAAAAAAGGAAGACCCTTTCCCTAGAATACTCTCAGGAGTCCCACCTGTTTTAAGGATTTAGAACAATGAGTTTAGAAGTGAGAATCGGTGTTTTGGATACCAAGGTTTTGGTTTTATTTCGAGTACGGCCCAAAAGAAGCTCTTTATCTCTTGGAAAGTATAAGAAGTTATCCCCAGATATTGTGAGCCTTATATCTGAATTCAATGAAAGTAGGTGACTTAGCCTACAAGTTTCTTTTATCTCCTCATCTCAAAATTCTTAATGCCTTCTATAGAAAAATGTGTCAAACTCAAATCTTGGAAAGACGGTAAAACTTCAGTGGCAAGTTACCGTTGGCTTCTAGGTTACGCTAGCTCCTTCCTTTATATAAGTCGTAACTTTTACTTGTCGCTCACAGTAATCTTACTCCCATCAATCTCCTTTCTTTCTTAATCTCCTTCATGGCTTGGCAACAAGAACTAGTTTTATCCATGATGATTTCTCACCTTCAAGACGCAAGAGAGTCTGTAAAGAAAGACTTTATAGAACAGTATGAGCGCTCACTTTTTCCTCACCTAGGAACTTCTGTAGCGTAGACCAAATGGCGGACCTATCAAAACATAACTAGGGTAACACCCTGGGGTCAGCAGCACTTTCGTAACAATGTCCGCTTGGCCATGGTTATCGAAGCCTTGGGTTTGGGTCCCCGATACTACTGCGTCATGAGATCAAGGCATCTTGGGTTTTCTGAGCAGGTCTTCTTACTGGCGTGTTTTCTTCCTCATGCGAAGATATGCCTTTACCCCGTTTTTGGCTTGCCTCTCAGAGGTCCTTTTGTTAGATCACCTCATACCACTGAGATAGGTGCGAAAATAACTAGCAGAATCATTCCCATAGATGAGTTACCCTATACTTGTGCAGCTTGTGAGGACTGCTTTTGTGACCATATGATGGACGGGCTTATGAAAGTGTAAAGAGTTCTTCTATCTTTACTGTATAAGTTCCGAGAATGAATAAAGTTTAAATCTTGTTCTTATCTTGCTCTCTTTGAGACTTTTCTTGGTGGTTAATCTTGATTAAAATTTTTCTCTAAGTCTCATATTCGTGCATCTTGCGAAATTACCCTAGTTTGCGAGATGAGGACATCTCGCGTTTTTTAAGTGGGGTAGAATGTAAGATTCCTCCCACACCCCCTTTTTGATGTCTAGTATCTTTCCCTATAATGAATCCCTCTTCAAAAATATAAAGACCTTGTTTCTAACTATTTTA
Source organism: Cibotium barometz (assembly GCF_041138505.1). Lineage (NCBI taxonomy): Eukaryota > Viridiplantae > Streptophyta > Polypodiopsida > Cyatheales > Cibotiaceae > Cibotium > Cibotium barometz. Next base: position 24,814,584 of record NC_141097.1, read on the forward strand.
ACCTAGAGAGCGAAAATATTCTAGAGAGAGAATATTCAGATTTTGAATATTTTTGGATAGAAAAATATCTCTTATAATTAAGATGAATTTCCCTGAAACAGAAATTCAAAAAGAACTTTCCAATGTGCAATTGGAATTAATTGAAAATGGGTATAAAGGACCTTAGCCTAAGGGTCTAGATTTTCAAAAGATTTTGGATTATGGTCCAATTAAGGTTCCTATGGGCCAAGAGCATCAATACATGTGTAGGGAGGAGATAAATCCAATTTGTAAAAAGAAGATACCCAAAAATGAGTAAATGCTCACATAAGGTGAAGAGTTGAAAATGTACAAGGTTTATTAGTTTAAAAAAAACTATGAGCAATATTAAAAATATGAGATATTTTGGGTATCCAAAAATGAGTAAATGCTCACATAAGATGAAGAGTTGAAAATGTACAAGGTTTATTAGTAAAAAAAAAACTATGACACATATGTAAGGAAGAGGAGTTCTTTAAAGGAGGTGCATATTTCACATAAGATAAAGAGTTGAAAATGTACAAGGTTTATTAGTAAAAAACTATGATCAATATTAAAAATATGAGATATTTTGGGTATCCAAAAATGAGTAAATGCTCACATAAGATGAAGAGTTGAAAATGTACAAGGTTTATTAATAAAAAAACACATATGTAAGGAAGGGGAGTTCTTTAAAGGAGGTGCATATTTCACATAAGATGAAGAGTTGAAAATGTACAAGGTTTATTAGTAAAAAAACTATGACACATATGTAAGGAAGGAGAGTTCTTTAAAGGAGGTGCATATTTCACCTTTTGAATGAGTTTTAAACTCATAAAAATTAAGATATTTCATCTCTCCTCTCTCCTCATTCAAGTCTAGTTCCAAAAAGTTAGCTTAACTGACCTAAAAATGGTCAAAAAGTGACCAAACTAACTTGGAAAATTCTAGAATCAGTTTGTTTGGTTAGGAGCTCAAATTTCCCTATAAATAGAACCCTCCCCTTGTTGAAAAAAATAGAATGCCTTATGCATTATTACTCTACTCCACCTAAGCCAAAATATATAGTGTCTTATGCTTTGTTACTCTACTCCACCTAAGCCAAAATATATAGTGTCTTATGCTTTGTTACTCTACTCCACCTAAGCCAAAATATATAGTGTCTTATGCTTTGTTACTCTACTCCACCTAACCCAAAATATATAGTGTCTTATGCTTTGTTACTCCACCTAAGCCAAGAACTGTGAATTCTTTAATAATTCACTAGTTTTTGACACTTCTCTCTTTCTTCAATCCCCATTGGTGGCTCCATCAACATACTAAACCAATTGATTGGTTGGGGGCCTCTACCGTGAATAAAGAATCAAGAAAATTATAAGGTAAGTATATTGAATTTTGATCTTTTCTATAATTTCTCAATGATTCTCTCTTCTCAACCCCTCTCAAGCTTGAGAAGCTTAATTGGTATGGTTTTTTAAATGCTATTGAAGTTAATTGGTGAATAGTAGTGAAGAGTTACATAATTTAATAAATGCTATTGAAGTTAATTTCCATTTATGTTTAAATTCTAATGGTTTTTATGTAATTTCCCTCTCTCACTCAAGAAATGGTCATACTCATGACCCATTCTCAATCCAGCTTTTCATAAAGCTTTTCCTTAATCCAAGATTAAGCTATGCTTGAGGCCAAATTAATGGCTTTTTTCTATGCTTTTAGTTTATGCACATTGATGATTCAATCCATTATGGATTGATGATCCAATTAGAGACCATTCCAATTATTTCCTTAATGATAAGCTTTATCCCTTAGAAAAAATTGAGATTTATCAGTCATAGTAGCGGAGCTATAGCAAAATTTTTATAGAAATTACGCATAAAATAAATTCATTCAAAGCATAAAAAGAGGACTTCCTATCGTATTCTAGGAACTATCATCCTAGATTAATTAAAAGAATTTTATTATGCATGGAGATGTGGATGTTTGCATGTAGATGTAGATGTATGGATGTGAGTATGAATGTGGAGGTGGATGTATGCATGGAGATGTGGATGTATGCATGTAGAAGTAGATGTATAGATGAGGATGTAAATAGAGATGTGGATGCATGCATGTAGATGTAGATGTATAGATGTGGATGTGAATGGAGATGTAGATGTATGCATGTAGATGTAGATGTATAGATGTGGATGTGGATGTATGCATGTAGATGTAGATGTATAGATGTGGATATGGATGTGGAGGTGGATGTATGCATGTAGATGTAGATGTGGATGTGGATGTGGAGGTGGATGTATGCATGTAGATGTAGATGTATAGATGTAGATGTGAATGTGGAGGTGGATGTATGCATGTAGATGTAGATGTATGGAGGAGAATGTGAATGTGGATGTGGATGTATACATAGAGATGTGGATGTATGCATGTAGATGTGAATGTACGCATATAGATGTGGATGTATGGATGTGAATGTGCATGTAGATGTGGATGTATGGATGTGGATGCATGAATGTACATGTAGATGTGGATGTGAAAATAGATGTATGGATGTAGATGTGGATGTATGGATGTGAATGTGGATGTGGATGTGGATGTGGATGTGGATATATGTATGAATGTGGATGTGGATGTGGATGTATGGATGTGGATGTGGATGTGGATGTATGGATGTAGATGTGGATGTGGATATATGTATGGATGTGAATATATGATATGTGATGTGAAGGAATCTGAAGTGATGAGATGGAAAATGATGTGATGGGATGAGTACACATATAACTGGAATGTGGGATAAGCAATGTGGATTGATGAGAGATAATGTGAAAAAATGAGAGTTAATATAGAAACTATATTTTGTGATTGTTTGTAAATGCTGTTTGTAAATGACTGTTTTATGTCAAGATTGCTGGAAAAGCATTGTGACCATCTTGTGATTAAGGTCGTGAAGACCTAACTGATAAAGTTGCAACTGCTGACGGAGAGTCAATGAAGGACGTCTCGCGTAGCAAGGTCGGCCGAGGTCTTGACCAGCCTCGGTGCGATTAAAATGGTGAGCTTCCGGTACGGTGGATGAGGGGCCAAGGAAGCGGCCTATGAGTGAAGTGCTAGGTCACCTGCCAAGGATCCTAGAGGGTGCTGACCATACGGTGCTTGGGCTCTAGGTCGCCTAGGATACCCACGTGTGCGTCGAGGAAGATATTGGAACAGAGTTGGAGTTGTTTTCTGAAATCGGGCATGGATCTGGTTGATTGACCTTGCTGGTCTTCAATGGATGAGTCCATGGTCCTTTATATGGATCTGTTGGTTGATCTTGCTGATCTTCAACGAGAGTCCATCTTGATAAGTGATTATATTGCCAAGTATTATGGGCTAGGAATTAGGAAACGGCCCCTGAGTGGACAGGTGGTGAGCGTCCTAGTTGCCAATGATGCCATAGATACTCTGATGAAGGAATGATGGGAAAATTAAGAATCAACTGGATAAATTGGAAGATGGTGATCAGTGATACTATGGTTTTATTAAAGGATCGTTTTAAACTGGTTGAATCTGTGAAAAGGCAATTTCATATTGGGTGTGTGAGTGGTGTGACTAGTTTTATTTTGCATGAACATCCGGCTAGGGGGCCTTGGAACTCTTTTCCTTGGTACCCGGGACGAAACCTAACCAAATTATTAATTGGATCCCATCACTATACAGTGGTTGGGCGGTTGGCTAACCCATGGGATCGGATGGGGTTAGGCTGGACTGATAGATCCGTAAATCGAGACTCAAACTTTTGTTTTTACGATAGAAAAAAATAAATCCCGGACAGTAACTATTCTATGGATAGGAATCAACGGCTGTGCCTCTTGAATGGGGAAAAAAGCATTGATCCCAATGATCCAAGTGCAAGTTCTTCCTTGAACTGACTAAGTATCTTATAGATGTAATTGGATCATCTCGATCAGAAATGATCTTGACTACGTTAGAGTAAAAAGTTATCCTGGTGGAATCGCCCGTGCTTTCCGGTAAAGGAAGTTTTTTCGGGTTCGGTTTTGGAACAACCGACGGATTAGTCTCTTATCCGGATATCCGTGGGCGAGGCCCCGAATGTGGGATCCCTGTCCCGCGCGAGAAGCGCTACTTCTGCTGCCAGTACCCCAAATCCGTTGCTCGGTGGGAACAGGGATCATACAGTTGGTATCAGAGAATTTGGTTAATAAAGATCAACTGAGAAGACAAATATGTCAAAAATTTATCTAGAAAGACAAAAAGGTTATAATTGTGTGATATAATTCATATAATTTGATATTCAAACTGAAACTCGTAAATTGGTGATTGGGTCTTCAAATGAAAGTACCGCAATTATATAAAATCCCTGACTTGCTTGAGACCTAGACATGATGGTATTTACCTTATAATTCCAAGGGCCGTGACTACCCGTATATACAGAGAGTATACTGCAGCTCTTTACTGACAGTATATACGAGTAAATCTAAGACTTGAAATTATAAGCATTAATGCTATCCAGGTGATGATTTTGAATGTGATTGATATGATTTTTAATTCTGTTTGAGAATTGATGAGTTGATTTGGATTCTTGTTGAAAATTCTGATTGAAAAATGATGATTTTTAAAATTTCGTTGAAATATAATGAAACCACAATGAGGGGGAATGGGACGAGTCCTTGTGATGATATTCATAACTAGAATGATGATAATGAATTCAGAAAATCACTATGAGATTAGTGGGTTGTGCTGTCAGATTGCTGCTATTAATACTTGACCGGTAGATCAAGTTAAGGGATGTCAAATTGAGAACTTGCTTGACCGAAATTTCCGTGGAGGAATGTTCCGAAGGAAACTTTTCGGTCTAATGGACCATTATCATGTTAAAGATATGAATGATATGATCTGAATGAATTGTTATTTAATGATGAGTTCTATATAAGGGATATTTATCCCAGTGTTCTGTTAGGTTGACCAGAATATAAGGAACCCCAGAATAAAATTGGATCTTAAGAAAAAGAGCTGTCCTCTACCTTGTGAGATGAGGACATCTCGCACTTTTTAAGTGGGGTAGAATGTAAGATTTCTCCCCAGCCTTCGAGGTATACAGGAGTAAGAATCTCCCTTTCTGATCTTATAATTATTCCCTCTCTAAAATAAAAGAAAGTTTTTGTTTAAAAAAAGGAAGACCCTTTCCCTAGAATACTCTCAGGAGTCCCACCTGTTTTAAGGATTTAGAACAATGAGTTTAGAAGTGAGAATCGGTGTTTTGGATACCAAGGTTTTGGTTTTCATTCGAGTACGGCCCAAAAGAAGCTCTTTATCTCTTGGGAAGTATAAGAAGTTATCCCCAGATATTGTGAGCCTTATATCTGAATTCAATGAAAGTAGGTGACTTAGCCTACAAGTTTCTTTTATCTCCTCATCTCAAAATTCTTAATGCCTTCTATAGAAAAATGTGTCAAACTCAAATCTTGGAAAGACGGTAAAACTTCAGTGGCAAGTTACCGTTGGCTTCTAGGTTACGCTAGCTCCTTCCTTTATATAAGTCGTAACTTTTACTTGTCGCTCACAGTAATCTTACTCCCATCAATCTCCTTTCTTTCTTAATCTCCTTCATGGCTTGGCAACAAGAACTAGTTTTATCCATGATGATTTCTCACCTTCAAGACGCAAGAGAGTCTGTAAAGAAAGACTTTATAGAACAGTATGAGCGCTCACTTTTTCCTCACCTAGGAACTTCTGTAGCGTAGACCAAATGGCGGACCTATCAAAACATAACTAGGGTAACACCCTGGGGTCAGCAGCACTTTCGTAACAATGTCCGCTTGGCCATGGTTATCGAAGCCTTGGGTTTGGGTCCCCGATACTACTGCGTCATGAGATCAAGGCATCTTGGGTTTTCTGAGCAGGTCTTCTTACTGGCGTGTTTTCTTCCTCATGCGAAGATATACCTTTACCCCGTTTTTGGCTTGCCTCTCAGAGGTCCTTTTGTTAGATCACCTCATACCACTGAGATAGGTGCGGAAATAACTAGCAGAATCATTCCCATAGATGAGTTACCCTATACTTGTGCAGCTTGTGAGGACTGCTTTTGTGACCATATGATGGACGGGCTTATGAAAGTGTAAAGAGTTCTTCTATCTTTACTGTATAAGTTTCGAGAATGAATAAAGTTTAAATCTTGTTCTTATCTTGCTCTCTTTGAGACTTTTCTTGGTGGTTAATCTTGATTAAAATTTTTCTCTAAGTCTCATATTCGTGCATCTTGCGAAATTACCCTAGTTTGCGAGATGAGGACATCTCGCGTTTTTTAAGTGGGGTAGAATGTAAGATTCCTCCCACACCCCCTTTTTGATGTCTAGTATCTTTCCCTATAATGAATCCCTCTTCAAAAATATAAAGACCTTGTTTCTAACTATTTTAACCTAGAGAGCGAAAATATTCTAGAGAGAGAATATTCAGATTTTGAATATTTTTGGATAGAAAAATATCTCTTATAATTAAGATGAATTCCCCTGAAACAGAAATTCAAAAAGAACTTTCCAATGTGCAATTGGAATTAATTGAAAATGGGTATAAAGGACCTTAGCCTAAGGGTCTAGATTTTCAAAAAATTTTGGATTATGGTCCAATTAAGGTTCCTATGGGCCAAGAGCATCAATACATGTGTAGGGAGGAGATAAATCCAATTTGTAAAAAGAAGATACCCAAAAATGAGTAAATGCTCACATAAGGTGAAGAGTTGAAAATGTACAAGGTTTATTAGTTTAAAAAAAACTATGAGCAATATTAAAAATATGAGATATTTTGGGTATCCAAAAATGAGTAAATGCTCACATAAGATGAAGAGTTGAAAATGTACAAGGTTTATTCGTAAAAAAAAAACTATGACACATATGTAAGGAAGAGGAGTTCTTTAAAGGAGGTGCATATTTCACATAAGATAAAGAGTTGAAAATGTACAAGGTTTATTAGTAAAAAACTATGATCAATATTAAAAATATGAGATATTTTGGGTATCCAAAAATGAGTAAATGCTCACATAAGATGAAGAGTTGAAAATGTACAAGGTTTATTAGTAAAAAAACACATATGTAAGGAAGGGGAGTTCTTTAAAGGAGGTGCATATTTCACATAAGATGAAGAGTTGAAAATGTACAAGGTTTATTAGTAAAAAAACTATGACACATATGTAAGGAAGGAGAGTTCTTTAAAGGAGGTGCATATTTCACCTTTTGAATGAGTTTTAAACTCATAAAAATTGAGATATTTCATCTCTCCTCTCTCCTCATTCAAGTCTAGTTCCAAAAAGTTAGCTTAACTGACCTAAAAATGGTCAAAAAGTGACCAAACTAACTTGGAAAATTCTAGAATCAGTTTGTTTGGTTAGGAGCTCAAATTTCCCTATAAATAGAACCCTCCCCTTGTTGAAAAAAATAGAATGCCTTATGCATTATTACTCTACTCCACCTAAGCCAAAATATATAGTGTCTTATGCTTTGTTACTCTACTCCACCTAAGCCAAAATATATAGTGTCTTATGCTTTGTTACTCTACTCCACCTAAGCCAAAATATATAGTGTCTTATGCTTTGTTACTCTACTCCACCTAACCCAAAATATATAGTGTCTTATGCTTTGTTACTCCACCTAAGCCAAGAACTGTGAATTCTTTAATAATTCACTAGTTTTTGACACTTCTCTCTTTCTTCAATCCCCATTGGTGGCTCCATCAACATACTAAACCAATTGATTGGTTGGGGGCCTCTACCGTGAATAAAGAATCAAGAAAATTATAAGGTAAGTATATTGAATTTTGATCTTTTCTATAATTTCTCAATGATTCTCTCTTCTCAACCCCTCTCAAGCTTGAGAAGCTTAATTGGTATGGTTTTTTAAATGCTATTGAAGTTAATTGGTGAATAGTAGTGAAGAGTTACATAATTTAATAAATGCTATTGAAGTTAATTTCCATTTATGTTTAAATTCTAATGGTTTTTATGTAATTTCCCTCTCTCACTCAAGAAATGGTCATACTCATGACCCATTCTCAATCCAGCTTTTCATAAAGCTTTTCCTTAATCCAAGATTAAGCTATGCTTGAGGCCAAATTAATGGCTTTTTTCTATGCTTTTAGTTTATGCACATTGATGATTCAATCCATTATGGATTGATGATCCAATTAGAGACCATTCCAATTATTTCCTTAATGATAAGCTTTATCCCTTAGAAAAAATTGAGATTTATCAGTCATAGTAGCGGAGCTATAGCAAAATTTTTATAGAAATTACGCATAAAATAAATTCATTCAAAGCATAAAAAGAGGACTTCCTATCGTATTCTAGGAACTATCATCCTAGATTAATTAAAAGAATTTTATTATGCATGGAGATGTGGATGTTTGCATGTAGATGTAGATGTATGGATGTGAGTATGAATGTGGAGGTGGATGTATGCATGGAGATGTGGATGTATGCATGTAGAAGTAGATGTATAGATGAGGATGTAAATAGAGATGTGGATGGATGCATGTAGATGTAGATGTATAGATGTGGATGTGAATGGAGATGTAGATGTATGCATGTAGATGTAGATGTATAGATGTGGATGTGGATGTATGCATGTAGATGTAGATGTATAGATGTGGATATGGATGTGGAGGTGGATGTATGCATGTAGATGTAGATGTGGATGTGGATGTGGAGGTGGATGTATGCATGTAGATGTAGATGTATAGATGTAGATGTGAATGTGGAGGTGGATGTATGCATGTAGATGTAGATGTATGGAGGAGAATGTGAATGTGGATGTGGATGTATACATAGAGATGTGGATGTATGCATGTAGATGCGAATGTACGCATATAGATGTGGATGTATGGATGTGAATGTGCATGTAGATGTGGATGTATGGATGTGGATGCATGAATGTACATGTAGATGTGGATGTGAAAATAGATGTATGGATGTAGATGTGGATGTATGGATGTGAATGTGGATGTGGATGTGGATGTGGATGTGGATGTGGATATATGTATGAATGTGGATGTGGATGTGGATGTATGGATGTGGATGTGGATGTGAATGTATGGATGTAGATGTGGATGTGGATATATGTATGGATGTGAATATATGATATGTGATGTGAAGGAATCTGAAGTGATGAGATGGAAAATGATGTGATGGGATGAGTACACATATAACTCGAATGTGGGATAAGCAATGTGGATTGATGAGAGATAATGTGAAAAAATGAGAGTTAATATAGAAACTATATTTTGTGACTGTTTGTAAATGCTGTTTGTAAATGACTGTTTTATGTCAAGATTGCTGGAAAAGCATTGTGACCATCTTGTGATTAAGGTCGTGAAGACCTAACTGATAAAGTTGCAACTGCTGACGGAGAGTCAATGAAGGACGTCTCGCGTAGCAAGGTCGGCCGAGGTCTTGACCAGCCTCGGTGCGATTAAAATGGTGAGTTTCCGCCGGTACGGTGGATGAGGGGCCAAGGAAGCGGCCTATGAGTGAAGCGCTAGGTCACCTGCGAAGGATCCTAGAGGGTGCTGACCATACGGTGCTCGGGCTCTGGGTCGCCTAGGATACCCACGCGTGCGTCGAGGAAGATATTGGAACAGAGTTGGAGTTGTTTTCTAAAATCGGGCATGGATCTGGTTGATTGACCTTGCAGGTCTTCAATGGATGAGTCCATGGCCCTTTATATGGATCTGTTGGTTGATCTTGCTGATCTTCAACGAGAGTCCATCTTGATAAGTGATTATATTGCCAAGTATTATGGGCTAGGAATTAGGAAACGGCCCCTGAGTGGACAGGTGGTGAGCGTCCTAGTTGCCAATGATGCCATAGATACTCTGATGAAGGAATGATGGGAAAATTAAGAATCAACTGGATAAATTGGAAGATGGTGATCAGTGATACTATGGTTTTATTAAAGGATCGTTTTAAACTGGTTGAATCTGTGAAAAGGCAATTTCATATTGGGTGTGTGAGTGGTGTGACTAGTTTTATTTTGCATGAACATCCGGCTAGGGGGCCTTGGAACTCTTTTCTTTGGTACCTGGGACAAAACCTAACCAAATTATTAATTGGATCCCATCACTATACAGTGGTTGGGCGGTTGGCTAACCCATGGGATCGGATGGGGTTAGGCTGGACTGATAGATCCGTAAATCGAGACTCAAACTTTTGTTTTTACGATAGAAAAAAATAAATCCCGGACAGTAACTATTCTATGGATAGGAATCAACGGCTGTGCCTCTTGAATGGGAAAAAAAGCGTTGATCCCAATGATCCAAGTGCAAGTTCTTCCTTGAACTGACTAAGTATCTTATAGATGTAATTGGATCATCTCGATCAGAAATGATCTTGACTACGTTAGAGTAAAAAGATATCCTGGTGGAATCGCCCGTGCTTTCCGGTAAAGGAAGTTTTTCCGGGTTCGGTTTTGGAACAACCGACGGATTAGTCTCTTATCCGGATATCCGTGGGCGAGGCCCCGAATGTGGGACCCCTGTCCCGCGCGAGAAGCGCTACTTCCGCTGCCAGTACCCCGAATCCGTTGCTCGGTGGGAACAGGGATCTTACAATAGAGGCTCCTAATAAGTGGAGTCAAATCATCTTTTTTGAGAGAGAGAGAGAGAGAAACCCCACAACCCAATGTAACCTACCCCAATAGAGTAAAAACACCTCTGAGCCACCGCCGATGATGTAGGCCATGTGGTAGATGTATGTGTGAGCACTTTAGTCAAGGTCACGGGCACTTGTAGTAGCCTTGGACACATAGAGAGAGAGAGTGTCAAGGAATATGAGTTTAGGGACTTGAGGCATTGGTCACGGACTATCAAGTAAGAGGGAAACTTGGTATAGGGTCCAGGTGTGCTAGGAGTATTCACTTGAGGGGAGGTGTTAAAATATATAAGTGAATAAGGTGTGTGCGGGAACAAGCCCTTAGCAAGAGGCTGTAAAAGAGAATCTGTAAATGAGTGAGAAGCTGTGAAAAGGTGAGAAGTATCTATTGGGAGAGAATAAAGGGTAGCATGAGAAGATTTAGGAGGTGTGGAGATATTCTGGGAAGAGGTGGAGAGAATCAAGCAAAAGAGGTGGAGTGAATCAAGGAGAGATCAGTGGGATTAGATGCTTGGATGTAAACTCTATAAATTGAGGCATTGGCCTAATGAGAATTTGCTGGTTTTTGATTATCCATGCCTACATTAAGCTATCAATTAATTTGCTGGTTTTTTGATTATCCATGCCTACATTAAGCTATCAATTAATTGCTCACTAATCATGTCTTAATTATCATCTAATCTTTTTATAATGATAATGATTCTAGCATTTGATCCACCATAGCTCATCAAATTACTGCAAATTTCACAAATCACATAAGAATAAATTTCTATAATTAATTTACTAATTATGCTCAATTTCTCTAAGACTTTGAAGTAAATTTCAAATAGAGATCTTGGAAAATCTAAGTTAACAATGAAATCTAACCATATGGTCACATTATCCTCATAATTACTTATCCTTGGGTTATTTAATCAAATAAAATTACATAATTTTTGTTATAAAGATGTGCTATACAAAAAAACTACTCTTTTTGTATACCTTCAAAATATATAATTATTAATTTAGAATAGAAATTACATGTAAAATTATTCAATAAATCAAGTTAAGATCACCATAATATACCTTTCTTGTGTACAAAGTGGGGATAGAATTGGAGTTAAAACAAGAAATTTATTAACATTTTTTGATCATGTATTCTACCTATTCAAGTTTGGGACATGCCATATACACTACATTTGTGACACATGAATTTTGGTGTTTGAATTTTTTTATTTTCGATCCGACTATATGTTTAAGTGCATGACTAATAGTGTGATGTTTTATTACAAGATCTCAATGTCAAATTCCTTTGCCAAGAGGGTGAGATTAGCTATTTTTAGTAAAAAAATGATTGTTTTTTCTATAAAAATCTTCAAAGTGAACCGTAAGTAAGGGCCCTTATTGCACAATCACCTAACAATAAAATAACAACAGGAATCTAATGTACAATTGAGTGGAAGAGGCCACTCTAGAGATAAGGGGAGACAAAGAGGCCGAGATGGTTGACAAAGAAATCAAAATGTAAATAGCATAGAGAGCTATGATTATGGAAAACCAAGGCACATGGCAAAGGACTACCATAAACTACTACAAAAGTAAGAATTATATCAAAAGTACAAAGTTACAACAAGGCAAATATACATCATCAACAAGTAAATAGGGCAATGCTAGAAGTTATGATGTAGAACATACTCAATTCCACAATAGAAGATGTGTTCAAATTGAGAGATATTGGTATGTGGATTCTAGCACTACTAACTACATAACTAGTTATGGTGGTTGGTATGTGGATTCTCGCACTACTATCTACATAACCAGTTATGGTGATTGGTAGTTTAGTGATATGTAGAAAGTGAAAAAACCAAGTAGAAATAGGTGATAAAATTACATGTCTATACAGGATGGCAAAATGAAGTACTTGGCAAATGTACTTCATGTTCTAAATACTACAAAGAACCTGGTTTTTGTTGGATAAATGGTTGAGCAAAGTTCAATCCTTATGGGTGTTTTGTGGAAGATTTCAAAAATTATTGGTGGTGCTTGGATGCAAAGGATAGCATAAATGGCAGGATTTTAACTTTGGATGTTAACATGCTTGAAGTGAGAAGAAAGCAATATTTACACATGGAATAGGTGTCATTATAAATATTAACATATGGCACAAACACATGGTCATGTGAATATATAACGGCCTGAGGTCTATGCAAGCCCAAAATATTGTTATAGGTTTGTTAAAGTTTGAGGTTGATGATATGCATAAAGTATGTGAAGCATACAGGTTAAACAAGCCAAACATGCTTTCTCACATGAAAAGCACATCAGTGCAAGGCCATTGGATTGTTGGAAATAAGTGATCTTACATCCATGTTACCCTTTCTGGTAGCTTTATCCTTAGTGGAAGCCTTAGTGGTAGAAGATCTTAGCCTAATGTCCTAAAGGTAAATGATAAACCATGGTTACTTGTTGTAACATGGACTAGAGGCCTAACCTTTTACATCAAATTGATTAGGTCATAGGAGGGCCTTTGAGAGATCTATATAAGAAGCTCACCTCTCCTCTTCTATATAAGTGTGTGAATGTGAGCATGAGTCTATTGTAGCCTACTTTGTATTAGTCTAGGTGAGCTTTTGTAGCACCAATCTCTTGCTCTTGCTCTTGCTCTTGCTCTTGATTCATTTTCATCATTATGTTCATTATCTTCATTAGATTTGTGTTATTGTTTTGATTATCTTGGTGACTATGTGTGCAAGGATTAGCGCTTCCATTGCTAAATCTCTTGCAAGGATTAACCTTAGTTATTAATATTTACAACATTTAGTATCAGAGCATATTTCCTTGTTGGGACTGCTTTGTTCATGGTTGATTATTTGAATTTTTATGGACTACTTTTCCTTTCTAGTATGCATGAAGATCAAGAATAAAAGCAAGCACTTTGTGTGAGAACTTAGGGTAAGCAACTCAATCTCTATGGGAGAGAGAGCATTCTATGTGAGGCACTTCTATCAAGAGAGAGAGAGAGAGAGAGAGCATTCTATGTGAGGCACTTCTATCGAGAGAGAGAGAGAGAGAGCATTCTATGTGAGGCACTTCTATCGAGAGAGAGAGAGAGAGAGAGAGAGAGAGAGAGAGAGAGAGGTGCAATCTGTGTGGGGTTGAGTGAAAGTAAGCTTTGAATAACTTTTTGTGAGAGATTCTTTTTCTTTGATGACCGACTGTGTGTGCATGTGCTACATACAAGTAAAAGAGGCACCCTGAATAGTTGCTCTTGGTGGTCATCAACCTCTCTATGAGCTAGCTAATTCATTCCCTTGAGAAGCACAACAAAGTATCCTAGAAAGGTCCATGGCAACCTTCTTGTAGACGAGGATTACCAAAAATTGAGCGAGGTTGATAAAATGAGCAAATAAAATGAGCGAACACCCCTACAATCTGAGTGCATGGGAGCCTAATATATTCAATAACAATGTAATGTCGAAATGAACATCATCGGCAATATGCAATACAAGAAACCAAAATAGTCAAGCGTTTTGCTACACCTAGGTCATATAAAGACACAAAGGAAGGGCCACTCAAAAAGATGGCAACTGCCACTATCACGCCTGAGCCCCACGTGATTACTAAAACATACTAGCAATAAAAGTCACAAAAATATGCATAAAATGGCAAGGCACTATCCACATCCATTCTAGGCATTTGTGTCATGCAACGCAGTAGACAAATAAAATGGCAGAGCAATATCCAGATCCCTTCTAGGCATTTTTGTCACGTAATGTAGTAGACAATTCTAGTTTGGACAAAGCCGCTTGGGATGAATTGATGCATCACCTCATGAAGTCCCAACACCTTGATGAACACATAGTACACTACTACATGATAGCCTAATACCGGCGCTTATACCGACGTCATTAAACGGGGTCTAAAAAAGCCTCATAGTCGGTATAAACCCTGGTATCTGCACCAGAACCACATCGGTATTTGCATCGATAATACTTGATATATATACCAGCGCTCATACCGGCGCTCATACCGGTGCTCATACCAGCGCACATACCGACGCTCATACTGGCACTCATACCAGCGCACATATCGGCACATCTACTAACGCGCATATCGACGCTCATATCGGTGCGCATACCAGCACACATATCGACGCACATACCGACGACCATAGCAGTAAATTTTTTTGGATAGAATGGTGTTGCCTACTACCTGCAGTCAACAGGACTCAAAAGCAGTAAACAAACAACACCATTTTGTGTCCAAAATAGAGCACAAAAGACAACCGTGCTCATTTTTGTAATTTTCAGATAAAGAAACATTACTCATGAATATTTTGATCATATACTAATAGTTTAGAGGACTTACATTATGGTAATAGTTTAGAGGACTTACATTATGGTAATGCCTCCCAATTGATGGTCTCTCCTTCTGCTTCAGGCATCTCAAATAAGGCCACAAGGCCATATTTGTGAGCGTACTTCTCTTCTCGCCTACTTGGTAGGCGATTCATTTGGCCAACTCCTACATAAACGATTAACAATTACAACTTTTAGAAATCAACATTTAGCCCACATAAATACATTTAGATAAACAAAATTTCTACAAATACTTACGAATTCATGCGCATGGTTTTGTAACCACCACTCCCAAGATGAGAAGCCCCTACTGTTTGGAGTCTCATCCTTGCTGCCTCTCTTTGTTGTTGAAACCTCACTGGTGTCTCTGTGAGCTCCTGAGCTATGCCTTCCCACTCCTTATCATCTAGCCAAACATGTTTCTCTTTCCCCTCTCTAAATGCATCCCTCGCCTCTGACCTACAATTCCCCATCAAAATGCGAGCTGTATATTGTATCCACTCATTAGAGACGAGATTCCTAGGGTTAGATGGCTGAAACTGTTGCTTTATCTTTATATTTATGTAATTTTTCTTCTCCTTATCTTGCTGATCCCATAAAGTCATAACAGAGTTGTGAAACTGTATAGTGCACAATTGTTGAATTTGTGTTCTCATTGCCTTCCCTGCACTATTTATAGGTGCCCCATCCCTAATTGTGTATGTCTTGTTGTTGTCATGGTCATGTGCACCCCAAGGAGTGGAAGGTGAACCCATGGGTGTGCTATCAACAGATGAGAGCGAAGGATGATGCTCACGTGGTGGTGGTGTCATAGCATCTGTGGCACTACCACCACAACAACCTCCCCCTGAAGACCTACTATGTGAGCGACGTCTATGTGAAGAGGTGGTAGATCGAGCTGTAAGAGGAGTGGAAGGCTGTGTGGTATGAGGTGTGGGAATTGCTATCGTACCTACAGGTGTGGGAACTGCCGTCGTGAAGCCAGATGGTGAGGCAGATGTCCCTGCTCCAGAACCCCAATAAGTCTGAGCCATGGATCTCTGCTCTGGAGTCATGGATGAGAAAAAACCATATAACTCGTCGACACTCATGCCCTGAGGTGTAGGGTTAAATGAGAAATTAGGACTGTAGTTGAGCGATGGTGAGTTATCACCCATGGCCTGTTGGACAAAAAACCATATGACAAATGCAAAATGAAAATTACATGGTAAACAATGAAAGAACCATATGACAAACATTAACAATGATAAACAACAATGGTAAACCATATCACTTTGCACCTGCACTAGTGATTATGACGGTAAACATTAACAATGGTAAACAATGAAAGGACCATATGACAAACATATGGTAAACAATGAAAGGACCATATGACAAACATTAACTTCCCTAAACAACAATGGTAAACCATATCACTTTGCACCTTCAATGTCATAAAATTATTACAAATATGTCATAACTATTTGCATAATCATTAAGATACATCATTTTAAAAACCATTATCTATTCTATCATCCTCATTAAGATTAGTAGCCCCAAAGAGATCTATTTCTATGTACATTTCGGCATCCTCATCATTGAAAGTCCCTTGATGAAGGCTATCCTCATCATCTATGTCTTCTTCCTCAACAGGTTTTCCAGCTTCATTGGTTTGCACCTCTTCTTCCTCAATAGATTTCCCAGCTTTATTGGTTTGCACCTCTTCATTTGGATCTTGCTCTAGTTTCTCCTCCTCATTTGCTTGCTCCTCTTCATTGTTGATATCGGCTTGTTCTTGTTGCTCCCCACCACCCTGTGAATCCACATCACCCTGTTGTAGCTCTAATTCTTCACAAATTTGCTTACTACAGGGGGTGACTTGAACCACAAATAACCAGTGTGGATCTTTTGGATCCGCTTTAAAGACAACCTGCTCACAATGCTCTGGGCGCACAAAAGTATCTTGCTGATCGGTCCATACCTTTGTGGAGTCCACTTGGATGAGGCCACTCTTGTCTCTATGTACAGTTGCATGTGGCCCATTTGTGATTACCTTGAACTACTTCACATCAAATATAAATAACTCAAAACTTCTAAAGCCAACCTTTAATATGTCGTGAATGGTTCCAAAGTAATCAAGCATTCCACTAATTGTGCTATCATCACTTGCACTTGCTTGACTTTCTTGAACAAATTGTGCTGCTGTGACGCCACAATCAAAGGTTGCTCTTCTTTGGTCTATTCGTTCTACTAAAAAATGACGTCCATGTGACCAAAATGCCCCATATTTGTGATACTACAAATAGCACATAAGGATTGTTGATGGACAAATAATAACTGACATGTAGAGAAAAAAAGAGAGACTTGTAGAACTTAAACACTTACATGCCAATCGCATCCTTTTGTAAGCTCCTCCTCCTCCTCTGTTATAGTTAAACAACCAACACATTTGGCTTCCAAAATTGTAGCTTCTAGCCATCTACCTGTGGGAAAGTCCGGAAGAGCTTGTAGACCTTCTGGATATGGGAGATTTCTTGTAGTGCGATTCCTTCTGAAACTTAAACGATCTTGTACTCACTGTCGCTTGAGAGCTTCATATATCTCAATCCACTTCTCCATTTCATGCGAGTTCAAGATGCAAAATTTGCTGATTTTTTCTCACAAATTGTTATCCATCTTTCTCTTAATGCCTTGGCCTTGAGGTTCCTCACCAATGACTCGCCTGTTAGACTCTTGAGACCATAGTCGAGGTATCTTTGGATTTGATGAACTTAAATATTCAATGATGTAAACAAGGGACTCTTGTATCAGCCACCCTTCTGACATACTTCCCTCCAGGCGAGCCATTTGGCAAACAAATCCCTTTAATGTCTTCATAAACCACTCCAAAAAGAACATCCATCTTGAATGGACTGTTCCAGCAACTACAACCTCATCTACAACATGAACTAGCAGATGCATCTGGATTGTTAATAAACTTGTAGGGAAAAACTTCTCTACCATGCAGAGTGCCTCTATGGAGTTTAAATGCGCTGTCTCCAAAGTGTCTCTCTTTATCTCTTTTGAAGAAATCCAATGCACCAATGTGCTAATCTTATAGATAGTAGCTCTAATGTCTTTAGTGAGGCAATCCTTTATTGCTATGGAGAGCACAAATTGTAAAAACTTGTGCCAATCATGACGCTTGAGGCCACTAAGATCATCATCCTTTGTAAATGCACTTTTCAAGCAATGCATACAACCTGTAGGAGTCCGAAACTTTGAAATTGTCCTCTTCACTTGTTGTTCCTCCATCTTACTAAAAACCCATGGGGCTCTTGGAAGTAGCGCCTTTCCATTGGGTCTAGTGCGAGCCCACAACTCTTGCATGCAACCTATCTCTTCTAAGTCGTCCCTTTGGCCTTTAGTCTCCTTTTTTCCTGTCATGGTCTTCCACAGAATGTGAGCTACATTCTTGAAAATATGCATCGGGTCAAGCAAATGGTTTATAAGAAGATCACCCCAATAGGGGAGTTGGTGAAAGATAGAGAGCCTCTTCATCCCAGGACATGCCAAGTTGCCACATTCCTCCCATTTGAGCTTCCAATCGCTTGCCTTCAGTGCACTTGGAGGAGGTCTTCCTAGATTACCATCCCACAATTCATGATTTTCTGGAAGATACCTAACATATCCTTGGTAGACATTCTTTCGTAATGCTTTTGAATCAAGTCAAGGACCACATAGAGGACATGCATTATAACCCGATATAGACAAACCTGAGCATTATCCATGGCCAGGCCAATCATGCATTGTCCACATGAGAATACCTTACACAGTTGCAAGTCTTTGGCCACTCTGTTGCTTTGACGTGTCCTTCACTTCAATTCCGTTCCACAAGGTGCGTAACTCATCAATAAGTGGTGCCAAATATACATCCATGTTCTTCACCTTGTACTTTCCTGGAACTATTAATGAGAGCAACAAATGACCTTTCTTTATTGCTAACCATGGCGGAAGATTATAACTCACAAGGCAAACAGACCATGTACTCCATGAAGAGCTCCGTAAACCAAAAGGGTTTACAGCATCCATTGCTAGGCCAAGACGGAGGTTACGAGGATCTTCCCTAAAAGCCGGCCATTTCTCTTCAATGTGTCTCCATGCAGGTGAATCAGTAGGCACACGCATCACTTCATCTGTGGATCGAGTTGTGGCATGCCATGTCATCAAGCTTGCTATAGATTTGCACCTGAACATGCTTTTTATTCTTGGGATGATTGGAAAGTGCCTAAGAACCTTTACTAGGACAACTTCCCCTCTCTCTCTCTCTCTCTCTCTCTCTCTCTCTCTCTCTCTTGCAAAGTGTGTGTGTGTGTATAAAGACAAATAAGCACATACATTAATTTCTTATACACTCACATATATGCTAATATTAGCATATATGTGCATAAAACAACAAGCTTGCGTACTCATAATTTCAATTAATAATTACAAATTGAGAACAAATTAAAACATAACAAAAAGAGAAGTAATAAAATAACATAATTGGTAATGTGCTTACCTCTCAAATGTGGATTGGATAGTGCGTGTTCGAAGCAGATCTACAAGCTCTAGGACACACGTGGGAGGAACAAACCTACACACATTGCATACATTAGTAATAGATGCACACACACAAGCTCTCTCACTCTCTACATCTCTCACAACACACACATACAAATCCTCTCTTCAAACATAATTAAGAAGGTAAGAAGAAGGATGGAGATAGGGGAAGGAGATATACACACACATCACATATTTACCCTAATTC
The DNA here is from genome assembly GCF_041138505.1 of Cibotium barometz. Taxonomy (NCBI): domain Eukaryota; kingdom Viridiplantae; phylum Streptophyta; class Polypodiopsida; order Cyatheales; family Cibotiaceae; genus Cibotium; species Cibotium barometz. The sequence goes on from NC_141097.1 coordinate 24,834,316, forward strand.
TCTCCACACACACACACACACACACACACACACACACACACACACACACATAAGAAGATGAGGAGATGGGGAGAGGCAAAACGCCCAAGGAGAGAGAGGGAGATCTACACACACACTTCACTAATTCTCTCCACACACACACACACACACACACACACACACATCAAGAGTGGGTCGAATGGAACAAGGCGAACGCCTGTGGGAGATGAGGGGAAAGACACGCATACCTTGTCTGGACATTTGACGCCTTGCAAAACAGAGAATGAGAGATTCTTGGCTGTAAAAAAGTTACCGACGTCGGTATCTACGTTGAAATATGCGTCGGAATATGCATCAAAATATGCGTCGGTATGTGCGCCGGTATGTACGTCAAAATATGTGTCGGAATAAGCGTCGGTATACTCACTTTTGAAAATTACCCGCCCATACTCTTTGCCTCCAAGTTTAGGACGTACATACCGAAGCTCGACATTTGCGTCCGTGTTCTAGTGTCGGTATGCCCTAAACCTCTAGTAGTGGTACAAGTGTTTGCATGACATATACAGATTCTTCCCAACCTCCCTTTGCATGAAATCATCACATCAGAAATCCCAAAATTCTCCTTTATATGGTGTGTCAAATCTTATGGAGAGAGTCTTGTTGAAGATATACTAGATGTGCACTTGGAAGGCATGGTGGATATGACTGACCTAACTGCTTGGTTGATGAAAGATGAGAATTAAGTAGGACATGGAAGGCTGGCAAAGAGCACAGATGATGTAGAGCTGGATACACCACTCATGGAATAGATTCTAGTTTTTGATTTTATGTTATCTTTTGTTGAATTTGATGTAGATGTCAAAAAAGATAAACATTACATTTTAAAAAATAGTCGTGGTCAATAATGAAAGAGTTATAGACGTTTCATGTCATGTGGCGTAATTAATGTCACCTCTATCAAAATAAAAATGAGGATCCTCTAACAAGAGTCCTAATGATTCTCCACATTATTTATTTTATGATTGGGATGACCTAGCATTTAATGCAAAATATTCCATCCCCATCATCGACCAATATTTGGCAGCAATCCACAAGTTTTGTTTCTTGCATTCTACACTTCTATGTCCCCAAAGTGGTCTTGTTTTGGAGATGGGGTGTGGCACAACTCCCATGATGCGTGTTTGTCAAGCCTCTGCACGAATGTGCTTCTCTTTTGATGAGGATGATGGCATAATCAAAGGTGTGGTACAACCTTTGGTACAGACTTCTAGTGCTAAGAAGGAGTGCTTGGAGTTTCATGCAGAGGAGGATGTGGGTGATGCTATTAGGTTTGTTAAAATAGCTATAGCTTTGTTGAGTGATGCTATTATATTGATGGGGTTGCCTTCTTCTCATTATCGTGTTTTTTTTAGCATCGTATCATGCTATGCTAAGGACATGGCACAAGAGATGGGTCAGAGCAAGCGATTTGATGATGTTGCAAGACAAAAGAAACTTGTGCCTTGCTTCTACGTGGATGATGAATGCTCATAGGCTTGATGTTGATGTTATGTTTTGTTGTGAGTTGTGTTACCTATTGTCACTTTGTAAACATGATGTCCTTCTATGTGGATGATGAATTCTCAGAGGCCTGACCTCATGTCGTGTTTTGTTGTAAGATGTGTTAGCTATTATTAGATACATGGCATTGTAAATATTACAATGTTTGTCAATGAATGCAATAAAGGGTAGTGTATTGTGTGTGAGGAAAGGAGCTTAGGAATGTAAATGAAGTAATCATGATGTTAATCAATGATTACATACGGTTGTCACCACATATGGTTCTACCTTGAAATATGGCTCCTAATTTGTTATTCAAATTGTGTATGTGAGTGAGAAATATACTAGAACTATACTTTCACTATATGATAGATATGGCTCTACCTTGAAATATGGCTCCTAATTTGTTATTCAAATTGTGTATGTGAGTGAGAAATATACTAGAACTATACTTTCACTATATGATAGATAGATTTCACCACAATAGTAAAAATTTATTGTAGGTTCGCTCGGTTTTTCTTACTCGCTTTTCGACCTCGCTCGGTTTTCTTTGCTCGCCTTTTCGACTGCCTCCTTGCAGACGATGAAGTTTGGTGGTGCCGTTTTTAAATCTATAGTGGAAAAACTTGCTTGGGTAAGCATTCATTGTAGTAAAGTCTTTGTGAGCACACAATGTTGGGCATTGGGAATGGTAGCCTAGGTGCTATAGCCATATCCCTCTGTGGCCTTCGAGGCTTCACACTTTGTGGTAACATGTATGTATTGAACAATTAGCATAGTGTGTAAAGTAACCAATGCAAAACCAAGAGCTTGGCTCAACATGCCATATTCCTCTGTGTGACTATAGTAGAAATCTTTATGAAAGGTGTTCCCTTCATCTTCAAGGTTGATTGAGCTCAGTGTGCATTGAAGATTGTGTGATTTGTGCACTGCCCCTAACAATAGAATAGATGGCTCTGAGTGGTGCACTAGGACAGTAGAGAAGGTGCCTCCAAACAGTGTGCAACTACACACAGTCAAGAGATTTAGCTCTATCTTTGGGATATTATTGTGAATGGGACAACAAAGAAGCTGGCTAGAGACACTAGGGAAGATTTTGCAAAGCAACCCCCCTAGCCAAATCAACTTGCCCATCAATTTTGCAAGTTTAGTGTAGTAGAAAGACGGCGTGATTTAAGATATTAGAGGTCATTGGACTCACCCTATTGCGCCGTTCTTCTAGACCCTTGCATAGAGCTATAGTATCTTCCCAATCAGCTCATATGGGTTTAAATGATGAAGGGATACATGTGGTAGAAGAAACACCTACAGAGAAGCTCTTTGATTTTTTGCAGTAGGCTGGTGCACAAGATATGTTTGTCTCGTATAGGGAAAGCTTCAATGTGGCTTTTGACTTGTCTTCACTAACTAATCATTTCAAGGAGTACTATAAGGAAGAGCTAAAAGCTTTCCTTGCCTTGATAGATGATGATACTTTGGATGTTGAAGGCTTATTAAGGTTTGATCACATCGATTCATGTGACTAGTTTAGCAAATACTAAAAATATAAAAGGTAAGGTTGCAAAAGAAGTATGATACACTTCTTGATCATGTCAAAATGATTGTAGACCACTAGTGCAAGTTACATAATAGAAAATACAGGATCCTTTAAAACATAATGTAGCCTTACTTTTCTATCTCCATGAATAAGCATGCATTGAGGATGTTGGAAACAGTAATCCTGACACTTTTGGTGTGCAGTGTATAGCATTTTTAGGGGATATTAAAAATTAAGAAGAACTCAATGATGTAGAAAGGGTTTTGGATAAGCAAGAGGAAGTAAATTTTGAGTAGGGATCTTGATGTTGTTGATTTCAAGGTAAGCGCCTAGCTTGCATTTGTGCTTTGATGCAATCATGTATTTACTTTTATTTTTGCAGATTCTTTATGGATATTCCAGGTTCTTCATCCGATCCATTTGCATACAGCAATTGGCTGATGGAGATGCTAAATCATTTTGGGTGCCATCCTGGTCCAGTTGAGCTTACAGAGTACATGTATGCCCATCCCCCTCCTTCCATGCCTGGTGTCTATACCCCTACCGCGAGTATCCCGGGCACTCCACTGCCATTGTCGGGAGGCTGGGAAAAGAAGAAATGCCTCTACAACTACCTACCCAGCAACCTTGGAAGACACCACAAACACAAGGGGCACCACCAGCACAATGCTGGAAACAGAAATCTCTCAAGACACCACACGGATTCAAGCCAGAGTATACACCAGCACCTTCAATTCAAAACCTTTAGATTCCCTTTCTTTCTCAACTTACTCAACTCACCACGACTGGCATTTTTTTATTTTGTTACCCACATATCACAACACTTACACTAAGAACCATTTTCCTGCTCTCTTAATACACATACCCAAAGCTTGTACAGTGGAAAGAAAAGTTGCTTAAGACTTATTGCATAACACTAGTTACAAGGCCCACTTTAGAGACAAATCCCAACACACGTCCTTAATCAGATGGCAAGCCAAGACTTTTATTTGCACAAGTCTCCAAAGAAAAAACTTTCTTCTCCACAGCCGGCGTCAACACCACCTTCACTCCTGGCTCCCCTCGTGCTCTCCAACGAGCTGTGTTTGCATGAGCTTGGTCCACTCGCTCTGTAGGGGCTTGTGTCTCTAGGACGCCCAACCCACACTCTCCTCGTGCTATGGCGGTTCCACTCCACGCTCCCCAGTGCCTTGGCTATATCACACCAGCCCATCAACAGCAAGGCGGCCACTCCATCGCTTCTTCGCTAGCCTCTACTCATTGCCCAGTCATCGCCAAGGCCTCCAGCTCAATTACGTAGCTCACACAAGGCGGCCACTTCAGCGCTAACCTGTAGAATCGCCTTCGGCTGCGCCTCTCCTCTGGTCTCTGTAGTGCCAGCAAGGTGTCTGTCTTCTACACTCCTCGCTCCTCACGTACAAGTGCCCAGCCAAGTGACTACTCATACACAGGCGGCATACTCTCACCCTGCACTGCCTTCTCTTGTTTTTCCACCCGTTGTCTCTCCTGTATCCCCCCAGCCAGGCTCCTCTTTCCACAAGGCAGTTCTCTCGTTCCTTCACACCTCCTCGTGCCCTTCTAGAGGCCGCGTTGGACAAGCTGGCAGCCATATAAGATTTCCATGTGGCTCCTTATAAGGTAGCCACATGTATTATATTATCTATTTTTTCTTAAGGCCTCAAAGCCTCAAGAATGGCCACATTCATCTTCTTTATTACCTTGCTTTCCGGGTGAACATGCCGCGCCAGACCTTCCAGAACCAGAGCTGCCCACAAGCTTTCGTCAGCTACATCATTACCAAAACACTGCCATTTCCCAGCCATACTTCAATGCCTATCAAGGCCTTCATCAAGATCTTTTTTAAACACTAGAATCCACACAAATACCATGTCTCATCACTATGGCTATTATGCCCAAACCTTCTGCAATATGGAGATACACGGCCATTCCAAACTTAAAAGACCCTCCAAACTCAAGCACGAGAGCAATTTATATTTTGCTGGCGTCCCTTATAGATTTCAATATTTACAGTCTAAATTGGGCTCTCTCCACATAACCAGCATATGTACATCCACTTCCACTAGAGGTTCATCAAAACCCTATCATTGACATCCTCATGCTCATCCACCTCTTATTTACACACATCCAAGACATCTTCTTGACCAATAAAAAGCTCATACAATAAAAACTTCAAGTCTCAATAAAAAGCATGCACTAAATCACTCCAAAGCCATTGAGTCTGTACACTTGCCAAGGCATTCAGGGCAAAGTTTTATTGCACACCATGCATCCCATATGTACACGAACTCAAAACACCTTTACAAAATTTTGCCTGACACCGTCTATGCCTACGAGTCCGACGAGACGGCATGCAGCTTCTCCTCTTCCACGCCCACCGAGGAGACATACCTTGTCCCAGACACACTCACGCACACCCTCCCAAGCACCGTCATGTCAAGGCTCACAGCCACCATCACGTACTCCCTCAGAGCCACCGTCACGTCAGGGCTCACAGCCACCGTCACGTAGACAATCCCCCAGTCGTGACTCCACCCGCAGAGCAGTAGGAAGAGTGGGAGTGGAGGATGCGGTGGGTGCTTTGGTGGGGGAGGTAGTAGGGCACGCAGTGAGAGAGGAGATAGAGGGAGAAGAGTTAGAGGAGACAGTTCGGAAGAGGAGGAGATGAGAGAGGTGGAGGGAGTGATCTGCTATGATGTGACGGATAGGGGCGGAATAGTGATGGATGCAAGGGGGAAAGAGGTAATGGAGTACATGTGTGGGGTAGTATCAAACTTATATAGAAATTGTTTTATTAGATTTAAAGCTCAAAATAGCCGATTAGTTGGGGAGGTGATAGAGGGTGTACATAGTCGGTACCCCAATCCCCCACATGCTACATTCTCGGATGTATGGGGAAGGATGCGAATAAGGGATATCTTAAGTAATAAAAGATCTCACCTTAAAAAACTCGCATACGATGATGGGCTAAATGTAGCTGCGGGTGGCTATCCTGCCGAGAAACCTGCCACTGCGCACAAACGCGAGTGGAAGGAGGCAAAGAAACGAGTAGAGGGTGGCGTGAAGAGTAGGTAGCATGTGGAGGCACGACGGATCCAGATGGAGACCATTGGATCTTCACATTTCGGATCTGGCGGCATCGAGTCATGGGAGGCAGAGTTCGTAAGTATCTTGCCACTTTATTTGATTGTTTACTTAATTCATTGATTCTATGATTGTTTTAATCTTACAAATTGTGTTGATTATGATACAGCGACGGGTTACGGGGAGGAAGCCCATAGCCCACGATACTGGGTATGCTCACTAGCATAGCAGACGTGACACGTGGGCCATCTTCAGAGCCGAGGGACGTATTACGGACGCATAGTTTGAGATCGCCATGAGACCATACGATCGACAGGTACTTGAAAACTTTAAACGAATGATTTTGGTTTATTGAATTACATATATATATACTTATATACTATATATTACTTGAACAGGCACAAGCTGCTGATGATTCACCCGCCGCCACTGCAGAGGGTGGACATGAGCACTACTCATCGGACATTCCGACCGATGTGAGCTCATTTAAGCATGGAGGGAGCACCGAGTCATCATCTGGGTCTGAGTAGTACTCAGACTTATAGTATCACATTCCATATCGAGGATGTGGTTGTATATATTTTTTTGTAAAACTGAAGCCATGGGCTACTTCGACATATGGACTCCCTTGTATATATGTGTGAAATTTTGATAGTAATATTGAATCGTGAATCAATAGTATTGCATTCATGTCTGTCTTGAATCGTGTATTGACAATGTATGCATTCATGCTGTTCTTGTCTTAATCTTCCTCGTGGATGGTCCAATGCACCCAAAAAAAAAATCCAGAGAGTGTTATTGGGTGCTGGAATGCTGGAATAGCATTCAGGTGCCAAATAGCACTCTCTGGATTTTTTTTTGGCTCTCTGTTCGCATGTATAAACGCGTCTAATCTGCAAAAAGTTGCGTGTATATACGCGGATAATCTGTAAAACACGCATGTATAAACGCGTCAAATTTGAGAAATACGCATGTATAAACGCATCTAAAGTGACAAAACGCGTATATAGACGCTTCTATCAGCGTGTCTAAACGTATCTGCACTGACAGGACACGTGTACATAGGTAGATACACATAGCAACAATGAAACAGAGTATTTGACTTTGAAAGTTGGATTGCAAATATGTTTGAAGCATGGTGTACATAGGATTCGCATTCGAGGAGATGCATTTCTTGTTGTAAAACAGATGTTGGGAGTTTGGAAGTCAAAGAATGTTTCACTAAGAGAGATGTGTTTCAAGATTAAAGGTTTGTTGAAGGAATTTGAAGCTTGGAGTCTTAAGCATGTGGATCGAGGCCAGAATGAGGAGGCTCCATTAGGAAGTGAATGGGGTCTTCTTGGGCCCTTTAATTTGGCCAAGCCTAATCAAGGTGATTAAGGAATAGCCAAATGGGGGGTTGCCATGTGGACTGAAATGTTGGGTTTGTAAGAGAGGTGTAAGAGTGGTCAAAGGGTGCACTTTTTTTCCCAAAAAGGGGGGAGGCAATTTTACAATTTTCGGACCTCCGTAACTTCTACATACAAGCTCCGATTTGAGCGGAGGTTATAGATCCGTGATCTACGCATCAAGAGCTTTCCATAGATATGTTACATGATATGGTTTTGTCCGCTAGATTTTAAATTCTATTTTTTCTCCAAAATTCAAATTCGAATAAAGTAGCCGTTTTGAAGCTTCTAATTAGAAAACGTTGTTTCTTAAGAGAAAAGGTTTGACTCCTTAAACTGCCAAATAAAAGGGCCCAAGAAGCCTTCCATTGAGGTCCTAATGATGAAGTGGCTCAGGGAATGATTGGTGAAGTTTTTGTTCTTAAAGCTCATGCACCATTTTATTGTGGCAGAGAAAGTTTACAGAATGTTGAGGAGTTTTTGTTAACAGGGATGATACCTAGTAGTATTGAAAAATCAAAGAAATATGGTTTCATCAGGAAAGCTGCAAAGTATGTGATGGTTAGTAATGCTTTGTATATGAAGGGAGTTGACTTGATAATGCAATGGGTACCTTGGAAGGAAGAAATCTACAAAATTCTTAAGGAAAACCATGAAGGGGCATGCGGTGGACATTTTGCCTTGAAGATTACTTTGCATAAAGTATTGTAGGAAGGCTATGTATGACCAAGTGTACATAAAGATGTTAATCATTGGTGCAGGTCATGCAAACAATGCCAAGCTCATAGTAGACGGATATTAAGGCCAAAAATAAGGAAGACAAATCTTGCTTATGATGTTTTTGGGAAATGGGGTATTGATGCTATAGGACCATTGCCTATTACCAGCCGAGGGAAGTGCTATATCTTGATTGCGATTGATTATCTTTCTAGATGGGTGGAAGCAAAGGCAGTGAAACAAATTACTGCTAAGGAAGTGGCAAAGTTTGTATATGAGGATATTTGTTGTAAGTTTGGTGTGCCATTGGAATTGCTTTCTGATCAGGGTCCAGGTTTCAGGGCAAAGCTTATGGACTATTTGTGTACAAAGAGGAAGATCAGTTGCAGTTTTATCACACCTTACTATCCGCAGCAGTGAAATGGCTTGAATGAGCATTTCAATGCTGAATTGATTAAGATTTTTATCTAAGGTGACGGAGTGACAAGGTAAGAATTGAGATCTTGAGTTGCCTGCTGCGGCCTTGTGGGCATACAGGACAGCGACGATTAAAACTGGTACTGGTTTCACTCCGTTTCATCTTGTTTATGGGAAAGAAGCTTTGTTGCCTATTGAGGTGGAGATACTGGCTGTTAAAATGTTGGAAAAGTTTTTGGGAGAGCCTAAAGATGCCCTTAAAGAGCGGTTGTTATATTTGCAAGAAGCACAACTGAACAGGGATAATGCTTTGAAGCACTATGAAGATATGCAGGCAAGGGTGTTAGAGAAGGTCAACAAGAAAATTAAAAGCAAAGGAATTGTGAAGGATGACTTAGTATTACGTCATAATAACAAGTTGGACAATTCATTTCATAAGAAGTTTCAAATTAAGTGGGAAGGACCTTTCTTGGTGATGCAAGGATTTGCAAATGGTATTTATCAATTGGCAAATTTAGATGGAACTTTACATGCTTCCAGGGTAAATGGATATAGGTTGAATAAGTATTATGCACGCTTGATGGTGATTGTACAGGATGCAGTGTTAGAGGATATGATTTCCATTGAAGGGCAGTCTTTGGACATGGACTTGGGTCTTAAGATGGTTTTTTCTGCTAAGCATAAATGCTCTAGCAGGCTGGGGATTGGGCAAAGTATGATAGGCAAAATTTTGTAAGGTGTTTTGGGCTTGTGTACATATGGGATGCATGGCATGTAAAAAGACTTGGCCCTGAATGCCCTGGAAGATGTACAAAGTGGGTGGTTTGGTAGTAGGCTAGTACATGCATGGTTTTTTCTGGGAGCAGGTGCTTGAGGTTCTTGAGGGTTGTGGAAGGTTTGTTCAAGAAAAAGAATACAGGAAGCCCTTGTATTTGAGACACATGTTCTCTTGTAAAATGTAAAGAGGATCTCATAATAAGCAGGGGAATGTGCCTTTGGATAGAATAAGTTGAGGACCCTTGTGTTGAAGATTTATGCCTCCACGTGGAAGCACATGGGATTGCAAATAACATGATGCCTAGCTGATTCTGGATGCAAATCCATGGTGCTCCATATTTAGTAAACATATGAAGATGGTTGGCAGCGCATGGGTAATAACCATATTTAGTATTTTATGGCGGGTTCTTCCAGAACGAGGGTCGACGGCGATGGCGGCTGGCAGGAAGGAGAGTGTGTGCGTCAACAGTGAGGAGGCACTGGCGATGACAAAGGGAGGGGTACTTTTTGTTTTGGGCCGCCAGTTCTCTGTAGAGCATATGATGCGAGAGAGAGTTTTTGATGTGTGTACATTGTTGAGGTTTGTGCTAGTAGCGTAGGAGTGGTGTGTTGCTTTGTCAAGCCACCAGCTGCTGCTGCAAGAGGTGTGTTTCTTTTGTTTTTTTTCTATTCCATGAGTGATTGGGCGGCACTGCAGGGGATGGTGGTCGTGGCTATTGTAAATACATGATCGCTGCAATAGTGTGGGCTTTTCTCAGAGTGTTAACGATGACAGTATTGCTGCTTGCGGCTGGTGTCTGATAGAGGAGAGAGCTTGTAGGCTACCTAGTTGAGTTGCCGCCTCTGAACGTAGACTGTGTGTGTGTGTTGCTTCATTGGCTTGCTGCCGGCTCCAGAGGTTGTGTTTTGGTGCAGTTGCTGGTAGCGCAGCAAAGGTTCATCTTGTTTGGGTGCAGCTTGTATTTGCCCGAGGGTGTGTTGTTGCTTTTTTGCTAGTATTGCTGCTGCTGGTAGCAAGCAAAGCTGTGAAGTTTTGCAAGGCGCTGCTTCTCTCTCTCTCTCTCTCGTGATCAGACTGTTGTTGTTAGAAGAGGGTCATTGTGCTGTTTTTTTGGTGTGGGTGGTGTGGTGAATCATATGAGAAGTGTTCCAGTCAGTGTGCTGGTGGTGCCCCAGGCTCATGGTGTTTCCAAGGCTGTTGGATGGACAGCTATAGAGGCAGGTGATTCCGTGGTCCGGAATTTCGGACATATGTCATCAAGCGAGATGGGGCTAGGAGTTTGTCCACTTCGACAAGATCACCACCACACCCCTCAAGAAGCTCAGCTCTACAGCCTGCGCTTGTTGCACAGGTGTCTACAAGGGCGTCTACTATGACCCTGTGCTTGTTGCTTAAAAGGTCTGTGCAGGTGTCTACAAGGGAATCACCACCACCCAGCTCGATGAGCTCGTTACCAAAACGGCCGCTGTCCTAATGGCCAACCACCCCAACAAGTGGATATCGGCTTCGAGAAATCTGTGGATTTTGACCACATTGGACGGGTTCTCTAACATTGCATAGTGCATAAAAAGGTTTGTAAAATCGATGCACGTGCAAGGTGCATGCACATGGATTGGTTTCCATGATGTTCCCACCCAAACTTCTATGTTCAAATCAGACTCAATGGTTCTGCTGTGAGAGTCGGCTCAAAATGGACTACTTCATGTCTAGATTGGCCAGGCACATGCACACACACTTGTTGAGAACACTCCAATTTGCATTGAGGGGGAGTGTTGAGATTGTCAATGCCAAATTGATAAGGGTGAGAGATGAGTTGATCAAATTGATTGGAGAGGTTTTATGCACACACCCAAGTTTACATTGAGGAGGGTTATTGAAACGTGCAATGTAAAATGAATGGGTTATTTGGTTGAGTGTGTGAACGCACACTAGAGGTGCAAGATATTGTGGCAAGATAAGAATTTAGTAAACTTATGTGTTTTTTTTGCTACCGATGCCACTCTAAAAGAACTTATATAGCAAACAATGATCAATACAAGAAAATTACCTTTGTTCAACTTCTGCACATTGTGCATCCTCTGTTTCAAAGTGGTTTGGCCTTGTGACAAATGAATTAGCAATTGTATATCATCATCATGAGCTTGATGTGACTTGGAAGACAATATGGAGGGACTGCCTTTTAGCTTGTCATCTTTGATAGTAGATGGACCTTCTCTATCTTCTTAAATAGGGCCAATGCCTAGTGAAGCCTTCATGCCATCACTAAAAACAACTTTGACTTCTTATGGATAAATGTTAGGAGAATTAGAACTATAGGATCTCCCCATAGACTATTAGTTTCCATGGTTATTATGTCAAGAATATATTTAGGAAACTTCTCAAAGCTTATGAATGTTGCTCTGCTGGCAATGGAGATTAATACACAAGTGAGGTTCAACTTCTGGATATGATGCCTATAATTGGAAACAAAAATGATCTGATAATGTCAAAGGAGGGAGCTAGATGACACTAGCCCATATGACCACATAGTGAGAGCTTGCGTTTAAGCCCAGCCTCAAGGGCCTTGTTTGGCAATAAAGCAGAGACTTGCAACATCCCGCAAATAGAAAACATAACTGGCAGCTACCACTACACATTCAATTACCCAACCAAGAAGATGCTAAAACATTTAATAAGATTTTAGCATTAAGATCTTTTTAGCATTGTAATCGTTTGCTCAATCGTGCGCAGCAGTGAAGGAGGATTAGATGCATGCAATTATTTTGATCAGCATCATTAGACGCATGCAATCATTTGCTTAGTTGAACGTAGTGAAGCAACATTAGATGCATGCAATCATTTGCTCTGTTGTTTGTAGTGGCATGCAATCATTTTTATAAGCATGCAATCATTTTCATCATTTTTATAAGCATGAAATCGTTTTCATGAGCATGCAAAATTTTTTATAAGCATGAAATCATTTTTATAAGCATGCAAGAGAGGAAAGAATCTGATTCAAGCACAAACCTTATCTTAGGCACTTGAAATAAACCATAGTAATGATCGAAGAGAATACCTAGTGCTGGAGTTGTTCGAAGTGCAGGAGCAACAGATGCATGCATGGTTGTGTTTTATGGACAGCGTACAATCAATAGTTCTACCTATAGGGAAAAATAAAGAAGCACCAAAAGTTACAAGTTCACATGGCAATGTCATATTTGCAGTCGGGGTAGCGCTGAAGGCGCCAGAGTGCCTTTGATGAAATCATTCTGATGATCAAGGAAGCAATTGCCTTCATGTGCGAACCGTAAGAGAGGCTTATTACATGTAAGTATTGCCACTCTCTTTTTTTTCTTAGGAAGACTTAAAAATTAATAGGAAATGGATATGTACACCTGGCTCGTGTAGACAAGTCTCACACATTGCCGACAATTTGTATAAGGGTGCACATCCATCATCGTAGTCAACAAGGATCAAACCCAGGACTTCTAAGAGAACACTTGTCCTCTTCTACTAACTTAGCTATTATCATGGTAGCAACCAACAATTTACAAATAGGCCTAGCCCAAACATTGCAAACGTGACATTAAACTCATCTTAGATATATTATGGAGGAGCTGCCACGTGACACCTCCCCACTCGGCCATGTGGTAACTCCCTTCTCTTAGCTTATGCTAAGCAAGAGAAGGCATGAAGTGTGCAGAATTGGGCATTGAGCAAAAGAACATAACTCAAGTAGCATGGTCATCATCGAGCATGAAGAGGGTCGAGTAGTAGTAGCATATAACTTAAGCAACAACACATAAGTCGAGCATCAGCATATCTTAGAGTAACATGAACACGATTGAGCAATAGCGTGAAGAAGAAGAGAGGAGCTAAATACGCGTGCTAGTTGCACATGTCATGTGCATGTATGCTAGCTAACGAGCATAACATGTGCAACATAGGAGCTGAACTGTGTCTACCTATGACCTGCCAGCTGAAGTGCTCATTCCTGTGACCAAGTAAACTGTGCATGTATGTGCCTATTAGCCTGACTATTGGCCTAGTTTGGTTGAGTTGAAGAAGGAGCTTATATGGAGGCTTGAAGGTATTCATGGATGTGTGTGTGCAAGAGAGACATTGAGAGAAAGATGTAACAAACACAGAGAGAGAGAGAGAGAGAGAGATAGAGAGACAGAGAGAGAGAGAGAGAGAGAGAGAGAGAGAGAGAGAGATGTAACAAACACTAAGAGAGACAATGATGTCATTGACTAATTAAATAATGTTAAATGCTTTTATAGGCTAAATAATGTTAAATGCTTTTATAGGCTAAAAAGCCTTATCTTTGACACATCACATTAAGTGGGGCAATGACACATGGCTACAAATATGACATTTGTTTACCGATTTGAGAACACTTGAGCCTTGAAAGTTAGGGAGAAGGAGAGGAGAATGCAAGGGTCTTACCAACTTGTACCTCTAGTTACTCATAGTAGAGTAACCCTCTCTTGTGGTGGAGAACTAGGGCGAACCTTGCCTCTTTCACTATCACACCACAAGGAGCTTTGCAAATGGGTAGGGAGCAAAGAGAGAGAGAGAGCTATGGAAATCTCAACCTCTACTTCAATGCTATGGTGAGTGAGAGCATGAGAGAGTAGTCAAGAGAAAGAGAGAGCATGGAAATCTCAACCTCTACCTCAATGCTATGGTGAGTGAGAGCATGAGAGAATAGTCAAGAGAAAGAGAGAAGGAGAAGAGAACATTGCCATGGTGAGTGAGAGCATGAGAGAGTAGTCAAGAGAAAGAGAGAAGTAGAAGCGAACATACATCAACACCATCACTCACTCACATAGTCCCTAAGCATACAAGTAACAAAGAAGAATAAGAGAAAGCATGCAAGTTACTTCAATCACAAGAGCAAGAAAACTCAAACTTAATTGTGCGAATGGGATTATGTCTTTTCTCATTACTCCAACTGTCTTATATATACAAGACTCATTTGTACAGTGCCCGACTTCCCAAATAATGTCGAAGGGCTTGATAAGTTAGTCTAGGCTAATTTCCTAGTCTAAGTGTACATTATCAGCATTACATAAGTTGTAAGCTTAGGGTTTGACTATCTTTTGGCATTACACAAGTTGTAAGCTCTCGGTGTTTGACTATCTTTTAGCATTACCCAAGTCATAGGCTTGGAGATCTCCCATAATCATTTTACATAAAGCACATTTATTGGTACAATAAATATGGCTTGAAAGTGTTGTCGCATGTTCAGAGTAATGTTAGCCAATGTGGTTAAGATACCCCCTCCCTAATCTCATTTCCATCCTCGAAATCGACGGGAGGCTAGTTTGTTGGACGAAAGGCTTCATGTACTGGGTGGTTTGATGAAAGGCTTCATGTACTGGGTGGTTTGATGAAAGGCTTCGTGTACTGGGTGGTTTGACGAAAGGCTTCGTGTACTGGGTGGTTTGATGAAAGGCTTTATGGGATTTCTAAAAGGCTATTTCGAACATATCTTTGAATGTGAGCATCCACTATACTTGCTTATGGTAGTCAAGTATCTAGCAAAGAGTTGGGCCCTTGTTAATGTCACCAAACAGTCACGCCCTCCTAAAGACCTTCATGAAATGCATGCCATTTTGAAAACTCCACCAAAATTACAATGATGAGCCAAGAAAAGTGAATGGTAATGAGCATGTCGGGGTTAGGAACTGCATTATAATCTTGGATGAGCTTATGCATTGTGCAAGGCATCCATTCTTCATGTAGAAGGATGGGTGGTTGTGGTGGAGGTATCCAGGATAAATTGAACTATAGCTTCAGGTTCTTCTTCAGCTCTTTCTCAAATCCGATGGGAGGCACTGGGATCTTGCCTTCTAAGACCTATGAGATGGGAGAGAGGAGTGATCATCTTGCAAAGTTGAAGCTTTGGTGAGTCCATTTAGGATGTCCCCTAGAGAGGGAAGCGGTGGGGGTGGCTTGAGAGATGAGAGGGGTGTGGACGACATTGGAGATTCAGGGGGGTTAATCCAAGGAGAAGTGTTGGTAGGTGGTGAGGTGAAGGAGACAACAAGAGGAGGAGCTAATGTTGAGGTTGGTCTAGGGAAAGGGAGGTCAAGGCATGTTCCTTTTGCCTTGGCCTTGGTAGAAGCATCTGAGGTGTGTGTAATTGAAGAGGGGCTAGATGTTGAAAGGTTGTGGGAAGCTTCATGTGGGCCACTGACCATTGATCATGCTGGGGGGTCTTCCTTTGACATATCCTTTCTGTCAGATACATCATCATCGTCCTTGTCCTTTGCAGTGTTCGTTGTGTCTTCTTCTTCTTTCTTTCTAGCGAGCATTGACTTCATGGATCGATAAATTCACGGACCTCCCTATATTCATCATCTGAGATGTGGGGGTAAGCCACATCCATAGTGTTGACCAGGTGGCATTTGCTACCCTAGTGCTCATCAACTGCTTCCAAATTCTATGAATACAAGATGAGTATGCCAAAGGGCACGTAGATAATGTTAGCCTCTGTGGTGAGATGGCGGTAGACCTCATCCACTACATGCTAGCCATGGGTGTGCATCCATTGAATGTTGGTCTCCGCGGTGAGATGGCGGTAGGCCTCATCCCACTACATGCCAACCATGGGTGAATGTTGGTCTCCTCGGTGAGGTGGTGGTAGGCCTTATCCCACTACATGCCAGCCAAATGTGTGTATCCACTGAATGGCCCCATTGATGATGTCGGTGTGCAGGTTGGGTATGGGCATAGCTCGGCGGGAACAAAAAGCTCAATGTAGTCTCCCTCATCTAGGTGGTCAAAAAGGTTAAGGACTCAACAACCATGATTGAAGGTTGTGATAGAGAACATGGTGAGGGAAATGACACATAGTGCAGGGCTTAGTGTGAAGAAGATTGAGTTCTTGAAGAAGAGCATGGTAAGGGTGGTGTGGGAAGCATAAGGTACTCTGGAGAAAATTGTGGAAAAGGTGAATGTGGCAATATCAATGAAGATATTATGTTAGAGGAGGTTGAGCTGGAGGCTTCGGTGCTACAATTTGAGGAGGCTAGAGGGTGGTGAGGGAGGGATGGTGAGGTTTGGGAGGTTGGTAGCTGCATCCATTAGGTTGTCGACCTTCCTCTCTGTTTCAGAGGCAACTTGCTCTTGTTATGGCCCAAATTTCATGTCTCTAACATGTTGTTTAAGTTGTTGGTCCTTTGCATCGATGACCCTCTAGAAATCTTTACACTGCACCATGAACATTTGGTTGTGGACCTCGTCCATGAGTTGTTGCCTATTGTGTGCCATGTGGGTGTCATAAGAGGAAATGAATCTAAAGCATGTGTTGAGGTGTGGTCCCCAAGTTTGAAGAGTTTCTAGCCCACTAAGTCTTACTCTATGCAACCACATACAGGTATCCATAGCTACCTTACCTCATTAGAGCTCCAAGTCAAATATGCAAGAATCAATGCCAATGGGAAAGGAAGCCTATGCCAATGGTAGGGGAAGAAAGCCTATGGGAAAATGTGGCTAGGCACAGTAAGCTTGCAAAACCAAACTTAGAAGATCCACTAAAAATTACTACTACAAGAGATGGCAGATCAAGTACTCTATGGATTGTAAATATCTAGTCCATGCAATGGATTTGATGGAGGTTGATTAATGCCCTTGTCCCCTTCATTCTTGTTCCTTAAGAACTGATTTCTGCACAAGAAACTTTTAATTGTTCCCTAGGTAGGGAATTTCTAAATATATATGTAAATTTTAGAGATTTCCTAGTTATGTAAAGGAGGATTTCCTATATAAAACTAGGGAATTAAATTTCCTAGGTACTCAATCTTATATATCTAGGAAATTTTGGTCATTATATCTAGAGAATCTCAAGTCTAGCTAGGAAATACAAGTCGCTATTTAGGGGATCTCGAAGTCTATCTAGGAAATAGGAGTCATTATCTAGGTAATAAAAAAGTGTCTATATGGAGAATATAGAATTGTGTATTTCTAACCATCACATTCTTTATAGAGAATACTTTCCTATATAGAAAATGGTTTTATCATGTTGGATATACATAGGTTAATTTATTGATAATTTATTCAACTACCTTTATAATTTATTCAACTACCTTGATAATTTATTCAACTACCTTTATAATTTATTGATAATTTATTCAACTACCTTTATAATTTATATTCATGAATCAACATTATTATGTAAATCAAAACTCTCTCTCTCTCTCTCTCTCTCTCATACATACACACTCATGCACTTGCACACACACACACACACACACACCCCTATAGACAAACATGCACATACACATGCATATGTGCACATGTGCATGTGTATGTGCATATAAACATACACATGCACATGTGCATGTGTACTTTGTGTTATGTGTACTTTTGCACATAACCACAAAGTCCTCATATCATTTTGTGATAAAATGTGCTAATATTGTTTAGGTCTTACCTTATAATAAACATATAAAGAAATAATTTCAATAATCCTAGTTTAACTTATCTTTGGCTTATTAAGTATACATACATGTTATTTAAGCTAATATAAATAACATATAATGGTTTAAAAAGATATTAAGTTGTTGCAGCTCGATTGCAATAATGCTTTAGAGTGTTCATGGAATACAAAAGCATAAGAAGTCGTCACAAACTTCGAGATGAGAATGAAAGTTAAGAACCTGGACTGCAAGGCATTGGTGAGCTTCTTGGTTGGAGATGAGAACAATAAGCAAGAAATTAGATCGTATGGCAATGGGGAGATGAGAGGAACAATCATACAATGGTCTATTTCTTAGAGATGATAACAATAAGCATAAAACTAGATTGCATGGCAATGTTAAGTTCTAAAGAAACAAAGGTAACTTCAAAGTACATATTTGAGTATTTCATATGAGTCTACTCAAAATATATGTGCCAAATCCTAACTATATTTTGGATGTTGAGCAAGTTACCTTCCCAATTTAAGGCTGTTACTCCAATCTAAAGAAATTTTGGATGTTTGAGAAAAGCTTCTTAGAAAAAGAGTTTTGAGAGAGTGTCTGGTCAAGTGGAAGTTCTATCTAATGGAAGATGCCACTTGGGAGAAAGAAAAAGTTTTACTTAGACATTATCCCATTTCTCAAGATGAGGATATCTCGAGTTTTGAGTGGGGGAGGATGTAAGATCCCTCCCCTGAGCCTAAATGTAAAAATTCTTATATTTTTTCATGGTCCATTGCAAGACTCCCATGGGTCTTGAGGATGTTCCATCGATGATTTTTACCACAAGTTTTGTTCTTTCTAAGGTCTTATTTTTTCATTTCTCCCAAAATTTCTTTATAATGATTCTCACCCCTACTCCACCATCCAAGATCATAGTTTTCCATTAGGGCAAAAAATGTTTAAAAAAGGGCCACATTATAATCACTTGTAATGGATTTGGATTAAGCTTTGGACCAATAGAAATGCGACATTTAACCATAAATATGACATTGGATATCATATCTACTTTTCACTAACTTTACTAGTTTTGGTTATTTTAGGAGGTTATGACCACTTAATGTAGTGTGGCATGACTATGTATGGGGAGTCTCAACTTCAAAACCTACTCGCACGTACCAAATGTTAGTACTTAAGAAAATAAAATTATAAAAATTAGGTTCCTCCCATATTGAGTCGTACACTTGAGTAAATGTATTTTAAACTCCCTATTCTACTATGATTGCACCTCTTTCTCATCGTCTTTTTGCATCATCCTCTCCTCTATTCCTCATTAAATAATGTTGAGATAATAACCCGGGGCACACTCCTAATGCCATTTCATCATGCATTCTTCACAATGTTAAAGATGATCAGGGTGTGTGGAAAGGTATAAACTTCAAGCTAAATGATTAGGTGACTATGTAACCATCTAATAAAAAGGCAAAGAAGAGGCTTACTACAATACCATTGGAAGGGGCGTATCTTGGAATTCAAGATAGAAAAAGATGGGTGGAAGGCAAAAGTTGCAACATGTGTACACCACAGGAGACATGCACATGCATCCTTCTACTCCATCATTTGCATTGCAAGCTCATTAAGATGTTTTTGAAATTTAATTTATTTTCTTTATGATTCTATCATTTATTCACGTGTTGTATATGTAATAGATGTTTATCCATCAACAACAAGCATTAAGTGGTAACATGTGGAGTCATTCATAGGGACTTTCACAGCTATGCATGTTTATCTTGGGAAAATATTATTTTCTAATTAACCATCTTCTTTTTTCATTAACAAAAAAACATTTTTCAACCATTCTTTGAGCCTATGAGGAGCCTGTTAAAATTAGGGTTTGTGTCTCTTATATAAACATAGACTATAGGATATAGCAAAAAAAGAGGATAATAGGCATCTGGTGGTAGGGTGGCTAGAAGGAGCCTATAAAGAACAATTCATTGAATTAATTAATATATTATCTTCAAAAAACTTTAATAATATTTCCAAAAAAGATAGCTTGTATACTTGAGAGATATCTGGATCACTATATCATTTATTTCTCACTTTTTCTCTGCCAGCATATATATATATATATATATATATATATATATATATAATGGTGCTATATCAAGGTAGTTTGATCCATCAGCAAAATCTTTCACTTGAACAATAAGTTATCCAGGTACATCCTTCAAATCTTAAAGGTTCCTCTTCAAGATCAAGAAGATCCTCTTTTATTATTTCTTCTTCTTCAATTTTCTTATCTTCCTCAAAAGATATCTTATCTTTATGAACTTCTCATCTCCTTGGCATGATCTTAAGTTCTAGTATCCCTATCATGTGTAATATCTTCAATCTTAATACCTGCATCTTGGGTTTCCTGGCTACTGGCACATTCAAGATATTGAATGCCCTAGAATCACTGGTATATAGGATGTAAGAGCTTTTCAAATCTATATATTATAAGTCTGCATGTGTGCATGCCTTTATCCAGAAGTATGACCCTATGTGTGCATGCCTTTATCCAGAAGTATGACCCTATGGGCAAATATAGCTATTTATATAAAATTCCATAATAAAATCTTATGTAGCCTCTTAAATGACACATATGGCATTGGAGGCCCATCTCATTCCAAACCATTACAAATTTGTCAAAAAATTGTCATGAATGTAAGCCTAGGGATGCGAAGATCAACAATATTTTGGGCCTTCCTAGTCTCTATGAGGGAACTCAAATGATGGTTGATCGTCTTCTTTAGCTTCTCCCCTGATACTTTACTTTCACTTGTTGTAGCTTTCTCTACCAAACTTGGACCTGGTCCAATGTTCATTGTTGCGAGGGATTTCATTAACGTCTTCGCAATTTCGTGATCACGTTAACAAAACCTGTTATTAACATATTAAAACTTGTGATCACATTGTATATTCACATGACCTGAGCAATGACCTGCCAAAACCTACTAGTCTCGTAACCCCACTGGGTTTCTTTTGTTTCCTAATGGGCCCGTCGAGAAATAAAAAGAAACCCGACGGGGTTCTGTCATGTTAATAAACATTGCCCGACACCCATCATGCAACTTTTGGGGAGATAGTCCTTGTTTTGGGGGTGTGATATCTCTCCTCAAAGTACTTGTAGAGCTCTCGAGTTGCTAGAAGTGTCCTCTTGGGAAGAACGTCCTTATCTTAGGGACTGTCGTCTTTCCTTGTAGGCACTCCTAAGGCTATTGAGCCACTCGTCCTTAGTTCTTTGAATTGGGGGCAGGGTGTGGTTCATAGCTAATAGTTACGGAGATTTAGGGACAAAGTTGGAGTCATTCAGCTTTGCATTTGAGCTACGTAGGTAATCTACCTCATTTTGCTTTATGAATGGTTTGATGGAGCCAAGAGCCCTGCTTAGGGGCTTGTATTGGTTCTTGATACTTGATATAGTTTAGAGTACACAAGGGTCTATTGTCCTATACTAGAGTATTGGGCAAGCATAGATCTTTGATTTTCTTTGTGAATGTTAGAGAAGGTCTATTGTCCTATACTAGAGTATTGGGCAAGCATAGATCTTTGATTGTGTAAAGTATCCTTAATTGGGTACAAAAGGCATCCTTCATTGGGGGTGCAATGTGCATTGTATACATGCTATCAATTATATGTATCTTAATCTTAGAACACACATTTATGCATTCGTCTTGTCATGATGCTAAAGGTTTAGCAAGGATTAATATTTATGGTTATGTAAGTATCCAAATAAAATAATTCATGGTCTAAAAACTTTCAGTCATCCTTTGCATTTAGCATGAATCGTCATGGATATCTTTATTTTCTAAAGTTAAAACAATAAACTACGTATATGATGATCATCCTTCATTGGGGGTGCATTGTGCATCATCATATGGGCCTAGTATGAGAATAGAGGCGGGTAGT
Organism: Cibotium barometz; assembly: GCF_041138505.1. Taxonomy (NCBI): domain Eukaryota; kingdom Viridiplantae; phylum Streptophyta; class Polypodiopsida; order Cyatheales; family Cibotiaceae; genus Cibotium; species Cibotium barometz. The sequence goes on from NC_141097.1 coordinate 24,856,114, forward strand.
TCAGGCATGTGAAATGGCATAAGAGTTAGATACCGCATCTAGATATCAGAGGAATAAAGGGTGCTTTGAAAATGAAATCTAGAGTGGTAGAAGAAGTGCAGAGGATGGATCACAAACAAGTATGTAGTTGTTAAGATTGAATCACATGGGCATATTGCACATGTTGTAAAATAAGATGTGCATGTGAAAGACGAATCATGTTGTACGTGTCTAGATTTTGTAGATAGAGAATCCAAGAAGATGCCTTACCTGGCATATTCTTGGCTTGAGTTAGAATGAGAATATGTTCATCCCACCAACCTATCCTTTTGGACTAGGAGCTCCACAAAGCCTTGTCTCATAGGAGAACCTACCCTAATTTAGACCATTGAATGCATGGAATTTCACATGCTAAATTTTCTCACTTCATGTCCTATAGTATTTTGTGACTTTTGTAACCAGTTTCATTGGAGAGGATTCAACTATGCAATATCTTGTTTTGTGTTACCTTTGTGGTAGGCAATTGAGAAAGTGTAAGAGAGAGAGAGAGAGAGAGAGAGAGAGAGAGAGAGAGGGAGAGAGATTTGGAGGGAAAGAATTTCTTGGAATTTGCTCACCCAATTCGAAAAAAGCACTCACTAGAAATAGCTTGCCCTAAAAAATCCCCCTTCCCTGTACAGTTAGCCACCACTATTTTTTTTGAAAAGCCTCCTTGGATGTTACTCTTATCTATGGCTTCCCATGGTTCTTTTAGGTTCATTTGATGCTTCCTTCTCATAAAAATTTATTCTCGTAAGACATGTTTTTCTTATCATTTTATGTGATCTCTCTTGTGATTAGATGTCTTAATATGGTTGAAAACCCCTTACCATAGTTTGCATTTTTCTTCTCTTATTGTTACAATAAAAGAGTGATGGGCATGTGCTTTTTTTCTTTATGGTTTGATGCAAATTTAGGTGGGCACTTTAATGAAGATAACTATGCCATAGATACACACGAGAAGGTGATTTATGTATGTCATTGGGGGATGCAAATGATGATATGTAGAATGGTCATAGTGTAGAATTTTGTAAAAACCAGTATGATAGCAATTATGGAGGTATGTATTTTTTCATTGCTACTCCATTGTTACGATTATTGAAATATGTAAGATAGCACAAGAGTTTAACAAAAGGGGTTTTCACAAGATACAATATCTCTCTCACACACACACCCACATGTATGTATGTATGTATATATATACCCTTCAATTTGAATTCCAACGATGACTCTTGAACTATTCAAAATCTATTGCTAACTTTCGATTGGGATTCGAGTCTCAACTCTTAATTCTAGACTCTAGACTCTTGAATTGGTTGTCGAGTCTCGACTTCTAAAGTGTCACGGGCATTTTCTAACGTTAAAGCAATAAAGTGCTCGTAACCAAAGGCGGCACAACGTTATCGTAGCTGGCTTCCTACAGCCGTGCAAGCCAATGCAGGAGCCAATCACAAGCTGGCTAGTGGCTATGGTGGGGGCTAATCAGAAGCTTGCGTGCTAACAGACGCTACATCGGGATGCTAGACAACAAGATTGATGAGGTATGAGCTAAGTTTTTCTCATAGCTCATGTGACGTAGTGCGATGCATGCTCACGTCATGCCGTCTGCCAGTCGCCTCCTATATAGCTCATGTCATTCCGTGCCATGCACAGTCTATGTCTTCTTCTCTTCCGCGCAGCAATTAGCCAGCACCATACCGCAGTTCAGAGAAGCCCTTTTTGATCTTACTTTTATCAGGTGACTCCCCCGTGGTTCTCTTACGATAATTTGATGTTGCGCCTTCTCACATGAATTGATTCCCATAAGCCACATGCTTTTCTCATGGTTCCGTGCAATTCCTCTTGTACTGATTAATTAATTTCTTAATGTGATTAAAATCCTCTTACGATAATTTGCATTCGCCTTCACTTATTGCCTAATGGGGATTGTGTTTTTCTTCATGGTTTGACCTAAATATTGCTCCTTGTGATTAACGTGATAAAAATGTCGTGGTTTTGCCAGGGCTTTCCACAGCATAGTTATGCCGAAGGAGAAGTTGGATTTGTATGTGGATGTTGTGAAGGTGGGAGACGAGGCCATGCACAAGAGGTTCAATGTTGACAAGCATGTGGCGCTCGAGATTTTGAATGGCAATAACAGCATACCGAGCAGTGCTAGCCTGGCTGGGGCAAGTGTTGTACGCTATGGCTCGCCTTTTGCCTCGAGACAAGCTAATACACCGTCCAAGACATCAAGCAAGATCAAAGAGCTCTAGAGAAAGCACCAGACGAAGACGAAGACGATCTCATTTTGTTTGCTATGAGACTAGCTGTGCTAGAGAAGCTTGCGACCAATGTGGGCACCCTTGGTTTCATATGGGCCACTGTTGTCATCCTCGGTGGATACGCAACCACCTTACACCAGATTGATTTCTGCATTGTTACATCGATTTTAGTCACAGAGAGGGCTCGAATCTTCAGTAGAAGCCATGAATTAGAGTGGCAACATCAAGATCCAGGTAAAAACACCATCACCCGAGCTTACCATAAAGGTTCAGACTCTATCCACCGAAGTGCCCGGGCAATTGGTAGAGCTTTCTCTACTTTGGTAACCCCACGGGGCTCCCAATCAAAGGACGCAGGTGTGCAGACTGTCTCCCTTGGAGGTGAAAGGATTGACATAGCCTCCAACCGGGCTCGTCTACCTCAAAGGTCCCCATTTTACCCTTCATGGTATTGATCTCCCAAGCTAAACGTGTCAGTGAATTTCTGTATTATACGCAAATACTCTCTGCAATGCTTAGCATAGCTCTCTCTCTGTGGCGTGTGAGCACTGGTGGGTATTTCAGTAATCAAGGAGGTAGAGAAAGCAATCACACGTTTGCCCTCGTAATATTCTACAGCCTCACTCTCTTCGAAGGTCTGGTTTTTCTCATGGAGAAAGCCTACTGGCAGTACAAGATCTCTGTGAAGAACATCCTCCGCTCTGTTAACGACCATTGCGAGCTAAAAGAAGATGCACAGTGCTACACTGTCAGACGCTTCTTCTACGATGTGTATGCCAAGTGCTTAACGGCGAGTGTGTTTGAAGGGTTGAAGATGGATTTGGTGGGTTATGCGCTGCAATGGCTACAATCAGAAGTGCTTGTTGAGCAGTTGCGTGGAGTGAGGGCGCTATGTGCATTCTCAAAATGCAAGATAGAGACAACGCAAGGGGCCGTGGAGAGGCTGTTGGAAATGGTAACATGGAGGAATGATGAAGAGCAGGATATAAGGGAGGCAGCAGCTAACCTGCTGTGCACGATTGTGGGCTATGATCGCACGGCGATAAGAGTGGCGGCAATCTCAGGTTCTTTAGAAGGTATACTCAGCTTGCTTACAAATGATAAATTTAAGAGTGGCGGCAATCTCTGGTTCTTGTGCTCATGAATACGCCCGCGCACGAACACTGGCGAGTCCCAAAGTGGCCACCCATGTGAAATTAGGGCTCCGCGTATTGATTAACATGGCTAAAAACCCAATGAACTGCGCCAAGATAGGGGCAACTAGAGGCCTTCTTCCTAGGCTCATAAGCTTCATAGATGCGCCAAACAAAGGGATCGTATGCATTGCTGCAAAGAAGCAAGAGGAGGCGACTGTGTGGTTCTTGTCGCTAAAGTTGCTTAGTCTACTAGCAGTTTGCCCAGGTTCGTCTGGGAAAAAGTTGAGACAGGACATTGCAAGCGTTCTCCTATCTATCACTAAATTGAGAAACATTTTGAATAGTCAAGAGGAGGGTTGCCGCCAACTACAAGAGCTTGCATCTGCTTGCCTTGCAGGATTCCAAAAACTGCACTAGGATGCTAAGACTGAAGCTGCATGATCAACAACAAGAAGGAGAAGAGCTCGGTTCTGCAAGTGCCTCTGGAGGCATTTCTTCTAGTTGCAAGAGATCAGACGTCGTGGATGCCTTGATCGAGATGATGGGCGATCGACACCGTGGGCACCTGGCCATCTTCATCCTGCACAGATTTTGTGACAACAAAGTCGAGCAAGAATACAAGCTCCGCGTCGCAGCATCCACTCCTACATACACATTATTTTTTTCCAAAGAGTACATCACACACACTGAGGTACATACACATTATTTTTTTCCAAAGAGTACATCACACACACTGTTGAGTGGGGAGGAGTCGGCTAGACTTGAATCCGTATTTACCCCATTAAGTATGAAAAAATTTACAAGAAGGGCGATTTTAGATCAAGCAGGGGAAATTTCAGCCAATCCGGTGCCTTTTGTGTTGCCATCAAGGTCCCATATGGGAGAGTAAAAAAGATGCCATGATCCCATTCTCTCATGAAGTGGCCATGTTTTCTCTCAGTAGCCCTTGAAGCACCTCTTTCAGTATCATTGGGGGTTTATCCTACTGGTGATGCCCTTGCCTCTCAAAAGGGAGGTACATATTTTCCATAGCACCTCTCATGAGTCCCAACAACCATGTGATCTCTCATGAGTTTTTCAAAAAAGAAATCCTTACCTTTTACTTTTCCATAGCACCTCTCATGAGTCTCAACCACCATGTGACCTCTCATGAGTCTTTTCATAGCATATCTTATGAGTATCAACAACCGTTTGACCTCTCACACATGAGTCTTTCCATAGCACCTCTCGTGAGTCTCAATAACCATGTGACCTCTTTCTAAAGCACCCCGTTCTTTTAACAACCATGTGACCTAGTTCTAAAGCACCCCGTTCTTTTAACAACCATGTGACCTAGTTCTAAAGCACCCCGTTCTTTTAACAACCATGTGACCTAGTTCTAAAGTACCCCTCTTTTTGAGAGTTTGCTTGGATGAGGTGAGCCTTAGATCACTCAACTTTCTGGTCTAAACATGGATAAACTCAACCCATGATGGGAAGCAAGCCTGCACAAACATTATTCGGGTGTTTTTTTCTGTGGTGATGTATTTTGATTGAAGCCCTTGAATAATAATCATTCTCTATGTGTGTATACATGTGTAGATAATTTTATTGATGATGGATAAGAAGAACAAGAGAACACAAGAGGCGGCGATAGGACTAACGGCTAGGACATTGCCATTATTGAGGCCAGATGAGGTACAAGGATTATTTTCTAGTGGTGGAGTCATGTTTACAAAGGAAGATTTGGTAATGATGGTAGGAATGGTCCTCGAAGCCCACAAGGTGCCTTCCATGAAGCTACCACGAGTGCGGCACTTTTGCCTGGAGCTGGTGGTAGCTTTAGTGGACGCAGACCCGACCTCTTTTCTCCCCTTATTTAGGACCCACAAATTTGCCTCTTATGTGGAAAATGTGTCCGCCACTACCTCTGACCTAGAGAATTATGCCACCTTCTCCAGTGCCGTCGGTGTGACCTTCCACCTCCTCACCATGGAGCAGCTTGTCCAAACGGCCATCGAGAAACTTCAGCTCCAACAAAAAATCTCCTTCTGAGAACACTAAATATAAGGTTGTAAATATCTAGTCCATGCAATAGATTTGATGGACGTCGATCAATGCCCTTGTCCTCTTCATTCTTGTTCCGTAAGAACTTCATTGTACACAAGGAACTTTTAATTGTTCCTCCCTAGGTAGAGAATTTGTAAATATATAGGAGAATTTGTGAGATTTCCATACGAGAGAGAGTGAAAAAGATGCCATGATCCTATTCTCTCATATAGTGGCCACATTTTCTCTCTGTTGCCCCCCACGAACATCCCTGAATCTTGGCCCAAGTGGCCATGAGTGTGTGGAAAATATCAAACCAAATCCTGCAAATGCATTGTGTATCATAAACCAAAGTACCCTCCATGCCCTTAGTGCATCTAGCCTTCAAAATATAGTAGGCTATGATACTAGCAATGATATCCTATGCAGTGTCCAATCTCTATGTTGGTGATATGTAGCATGTGACTCTGGCATGTCTTGGAGACATCATCGTCAATCCACTCCTTGGGTAATCATATCACTGTCGTTTCCTTCAAACTTGAGTTATAGGCTTGATAGTGTAAACCAAGTAATAGCACCAAAACAAATGTAAGCATCCCTTCTCGTCCTTCTAGAAAGGCGTGCTATTGCAATCCAAGTCCTCTATAGGTATACCTCCTCATCCTTCTTAAAAGGTGTGTTATTGAAATCCAAAACAAATTTAGGAATCACTCCTAATGCTTGCAAAATGTTGTGCTATCATAATACAAATCCTATGTGCCTCCCTACACTTCCATAAGCAACGGTAGACTATCTCTGATGCTCTTGCACAGCTTATGCAAGCTAGGCTAGCACCAATAATCGGTCTCCACTACTTAGTGACAAGGCCCCAAATGCCCCACGTTGTAAAGAGAGAGAGAGAGCGAGAGAGAGAGAGAGAGAGAGAGAGAGAGAGAGAGAGAGAGAGAGAGAGAGAGAGAGAGAGAGAGAGAAGCCAAATAAAAGAGAAAGAAAAATGTTGTGCTATTATAATACAAATACTATGTGCCTCCGTGCACTTCCATAAGTAACGGGGTAGACTATCTATGAAGCTATTGCACATCTCAGGCAAGCTAAGCTAGCACCAATAATCGATCTCCACTAGTTAGTGGCAAGGCCCCAAATGCCCCACCTTGTAGAGAGAGAGAGAGAGAGAGAGAGAGAGAGAGAGAGAGAGAGAGAGAGAGAGAGAGAGAGAGAGAGAACTTAACTATCAAAACAAAAGATAGTCACATTTCACCATGACATATATACACAACCATCATCCCTCATTCGAAATAGACCATAAACCAACAAGATCATATTTGATTAACTTCACGAGTTTGATCCTAGAAAAGATACTTTAAACTCTACTAAACATGATGATCATGACATCTTGTGAACAAGACAATAAGACTTATCAACAATACAAATGTTTGTGAGAAACATAACTAATGGAAGAAAAGGTAGTAAAAATTCTATTCTATCATTGGATGTTTTTCTTCTTGTTGGTGTGGCTCCTCCTCTTCCTATGTAGGACCAGCCTTAGGAGTAGTGACTACCCTTTTCTCCTCCCTCATTATGAACTCTGGGATATAATCAACCATACTATCTACAATCTCCCCAACATCTTGGTCACCAGAGGCTGAGGATCTCCAGAAGCATCTAGAAACTCGGATCAAACTCCATAAATTTCATCCCCACCTCCTGGAACTCATTTAGCAACTCCCTTATCACTACCACTCTCTGCTCAATGCACTCTACCCTACAAGGGGTCACACTCAATAACAACAACATTTAATCCCCCTCTTTAGAGCACTGACAAGTGTTGTGCATGTCCCCACAATCAAGTCCATTATCCACTCTCCCTTAGTTGAAAGAAGGTTCATTAAATACATTATCAAATATTGAGGATTTTGATTAATCATGCTTGTGTCATGGGACCTTATGTACTTCTTGAAGAAATAATTAAAAACTCACAAATTCATCAAATATTAAAGCATCTGCCACTTCTACACATTTTAATGTTAACCTCTCAATATTTTATTTAAGAAAATTTACATTGTTAGAGTTAGAGGAAAAAATTAAAAAAGATCCATAGAGCATGGATCTTGAATCCTAGCTTTCTCATTAGCTAGACTATTCTTTTCTTAACACTTCCTTATAGGGCCCTTTTGAGTCCAAATTTTACCTAATGGGTAACCAAGTGGAAGAAGGGGAATAAGGACATCAGATGTAACTACTAAAAAAATGTTGACACGAGGAGGAAAGATGCTTCAAAAAGATGGCCAAAGGGTAGGAAAAGACACATGCCAACCTTATACAAGAAGTTGAAGAAGAAGATGTCGTGAAAGGTGAGACATCCACATTCACAAAGCAACATTTATAGCTATGGAAGATCTTTCTCAATGAGGAATATTATGATTAGGCTTTCTAAAAGCCTATATGTGTGAGTCTAGGGTCCTTTACTTGGAAAGTCCCCCAAAAACTTAATTAAATAGTATTTCTATGTGCTCATTTTGTAATACCTTAATATTATAAAGGTTTCATTATCCCTACCTAGAGTGGGGGAGGGAGGTTTGCTCAGTAGGTAAAATTTGAACTAAAAAAGGCACAACAACACAAAGCAACTATAGATGCACTTGATAGACGTGCAAAATAGCGGGTGCGTCTATAGGCGTTGCTTGAATAGAGAAATTACGAGCGCATCTAACAGCGCGTCTAACAGTGCATGTATTTGCACGTGTATTGACGCGTCTATTAGCGCATCTACACTGAGAATCTAACACTGCATCTAACAGCATGTCTATTAGCGCGTGTATTAGCGCATCTATTAGTGCGTCTACACTGAGAATTAGACGCAAAACAGAGAATACAAAAAGTGAGATTTTGGTGTAGGTTGGTAAATATACATCAGTGCTTTCCAAAAATTTTCCATGATTATCAAAGCACATAATTTTAACAAAAACATCAATGCTTTTTTGCAAACCCACATATACAAAAATTAAGTGAGGTGAGGAGAATGAGACTATGTAAAATAGTTTTGCCAATATCAATGATGGGCTATGGTTCAATCTCATCCTCAATGAGATCAACCCTTGCCAAACTATCTACCTCAAAATCCAAACAAGTGTTTAGATCTACAAATACATTCAATCCACTACTACTTGTACTACTCATGTGCTCATCGAAATCCAAACAAGTGTTTAGATCTACAAATACATTCAATCCACTACTACTTGTACTACTCATGTGCTCATCGAAATCAGCATCACCAATGGTAGGCTCGTCCTCACAGGTAATGGACTCAATATCTGTATCTCCTATCTCGTGATCATCCTCCTCTCTCATATCGCGGTCATCATCACCTCCATGGCCATGATCATCCTCCATGCGCTCCATATTTGTAAATGTACTATACATCACTTTGGAACGTGGCATAATAGGTATGACATGCCACCATCTATTATTATCCACCATTGGTTGATAGACAACCTAATTCAAACACAAATAGAATCATGTTATTTTTCTTGCATCGAAGGTATCAAATATTTAAAAGTGAGTATTTTTATATGTGTGTACAGTTCCTGTTCACATTGTTGCGGTAGTACTAGTGTGTCTTTCTTACTTTGCCACCACATCCTTAAACCACTTTACATCCAAAACATACACAAAGAAGCGTCGAAAGTCAAGCTTAATAATATCTTGGATTATGCCACAATAATCATCCATGGCTCCATTGGCTCCCTCAAAGCTAGCAATGATGCTGCAACCTTGTGTGTTTCTCTTATCATCAATCCGTTGTGTTCGAAAATGCTTGCTCTCACACCATATAGCATTGAACATAGTGCACTGCACCAAGACAAAATCAATTAAATAAGCAATCTAAATTATTGAAAGCTCCTAACTTATGCATAACATTCTATATACCGACCTTGCTCATGCATCCCCTAGAATACTCTCATTCTTCCATTGTGATATGCATCCCCTCGTCTTTCTCTACTTTCTCCATTTTGTCAAGTAGCCAATCCACATGAATATCCTTTGGAAGTGCTCTTAGATACTGAGGGTATGGCACACGAGATCCGTGGTGTGTATGAAAGAGGGCCCTTTCTTCTTGTCTTCTTGCCTTTGCATCCTCGTATCTTGTCACCCATCTTTTCATCACATCACTATTAAGCACGCAATAGAGGTTGATGTTATTAAGCAACTCCATGTCTATTACTTTGTTGCATCCTTTCCCTTGAGGCACAATAGAGGTCATCCTTAGGTCTTCATCATCTCTTCATAGTCGTGGGAGAGAGCTATCCACATCAACAAGAAACTCAAAAATATATACAAGTGACTCTTGTACCAACCAACCCTCGGCCATGCTACCTTCAGGTCTTGCATTTTGTCTCACGAAACCCTTCAAGGTCTTCATGAAGTGCTCGAGAAAGAACAACCATCGTGCATGTATAGTACCGCATATAGCAATCTCATCCACCAAATGCACTATGAGATGTAGTTGGCTTGTGAGAATAGAACGTGGAAATGTCTCCTCCACTAAACAAACCACCACCACTGACATAACTCGAGCATTCTCAAGCGTGGTGGGATCTATTTCCTTTGAGCTCACATACCTAGAAATAAAATACACCATATTAGCAATATGAACACCTTGCATGGAGCATTGATACGCATCACATTTTGTATCATGTAAAGTACCTCACAAGCTCGCCTATCTTGTAAATACAATCTTTCGCGTCCTTCGATGCACTACGAGAAATGCTAGTAGGTAGTATGAACTGAACACACGAGGAATGGTTGATTAGTTGCTTCTAATTCACTCACAAATTTGAAAGGAAAAAGATATTATGCACATAAAATACTTACTTGGAGCATCTTGTGTAGTAATAGCACGCTTCACCGCCACCATCTCTAGCTTTATAACCTCCACGGTACACGAGGTAAAAAAACACGCCCATTTGGTCTCTCTTGTGGCCAAGCTTCATGCATCGTCCCTGTAGTACGTAGATCCTCCCTTATGCCTACGGAATCTCGTGTCCCATTCCAATGTTCCCATATGGTAGATGCCACATTCTTGAAGATATGCATGGGATCAAGCAGGTGATTGATCTTGAGGTGGGACCAATATGGCGATAAACGATAAAAGATGGAGTATCTAAACAAAAGCTCGTGTTAGCGGGCAATCTTTATTTCTAGCCAATATAGCACACAATATTTACAAACCCTTACCGGCTCATGCCAAGTGGTGGAGGAGTCGTGGAACCGTCCCATATTCTTATCCAATCTCCCGCAGCGAGTGATTGTGGGAGGACTTCATTCCAAGGGGCAACATATCTAGGATGATCAGGTGGGAGAAATCGATGGTGATTCTCATAGATGACCTTATTCAATGCGTCTGCCCGTGAGGCAACAAGCGAAGGACCACAAACAGGACATGCATGGTAACTCGATGTAGTGAGACCTGAACAATAGACACAATTAAGAGTTGAAGGTGGGTTTAGGGTGCCGCATCCTTTGCCTACTCATAATTAGAAGTGCAATGCTTACCTGAACACTCACCATAGCGTGGGAAGTCATGCACCATCAACATCAAGAATGCTTTGCAGTTGAAGTCTCACATCATGCACCTTGATACCTCTCCAAAGTATCTCTAGCTCGTCAATCAAAGGCTCCAAATAAACATCAGGATTTTTGACTTTATATTTCCCTAGAATTAGAAGGGATAACATAACATATCCTTTCTTAATCGCCATAGAGGGTGGAAGATTATAATTCACCAATATCACTGGTACACTGTAAGAGGTGCTTTTGAGACCAAATGGGTTCACACCATCCATACCCAATCCAAGTCTCAAGATCCTAGGTTCTTCCTTGAAGCTTGGCCATGTGTCTTCAATATGCTTCCACGCAAGAGTGTCTGCGGCGGCGGGAGTTCTCCACTCGCCATCGGTTGATCGATGGGAAGAATTCCATGACATGAGCTCTGCAATGGATTTGCACTTGAACATATGTTGGATGCGAGGGATTATGGGAAAATGTCGCAAAACCTTACGAAGGCATGTCCAAAGTTTTGACTAGATCTGCTTTATATCTTGCCTCTCCACAAGTAGGACACTCTGTTGCATCCTTATGTAGTCCACGAAACAAAATGCAATCGTTGACGCATGCATGGATGCACTTGTAATCTAATCCTCCAAGAGAGGTCACATGTTGCCTTGCCATATCTCTTGAGGTCGGTAATTTATTCTCCCTTGGAAGCATTTTACACAATAGCCTGCACGTGAAGACTATAAATGAGGAAAAGCATTCGAGTAATTGACCCACTAGCATAATTCACCATGTTTGCAAAATAGACTTTAAAGCTTACTTGAGTAATGCATTCAAACTTGCATTGCTCCATCCATAGATGGTTTGCAAGTTTAGTAACTCAAGGGAGGCACGTAGAACAGAGAATGTGCACCCCTCAAACAGTGGAGTCGATGCCAGTAAAAAGATTGTCCTACTCCATGCTATCATCTCTCCCTTCGGATTGATGGACATATAAATCCCGCACCATATCATCAAACACCTCCTCCTCCACTGCTTCATGAGGTAATGGCAGAGGGCTACTATCACCATCACTCCATGCATCCGTAACGGTCCCTCCTAAAGATCCCACCTCATATCACCAATGCTTTGCCTCCTCACGAGATGAGCATAGGGCAACATATGCGGGTGTGGCACTGCATCCTGTATCAAATTAAAATGGGATCATAACTCAAACATATGAACACCCATAGGTATCTCAATCAACCTTAACTCTTTAACACTTACCATGTTTACGGTTGCATCCCATTCTCCATACTTTGAGATGTAATCCTACGTGCACGATACATGTTTCCTCGACATCGATCACACATACATTTGATTTTTTGCTCCAACAACATTTCGCGATGGTGGATACTACGGAGGGATTCATCCTCAATGGAGCGACTTGTTGTTAAAGATGAAGACATCCTACAAACAAACAACCCAAAAAATTTGCTCTTGTATCAAATATTTAATCTTAAATCTCTGTGGTGCGTCTAATATTGCGTCTAATACCACATCTATTCTGTGTGGTGCACATCTATAGGCACGTCTAAACCGTATGCGCAATCAAACGTGCATTTAGAGTCGTATATAGGTGTGCACTACATAGAACAAACATGATTTTAGACACCATATTAGACGCGCTTTTATAGACGTGATTTTCAAACCTACTTTTAGCGCGCTTGCTTTTCTTCACATACTTTTAACGTCACGCGGCCTGCTTTGCTATTAACAGACATAGTTCCGAGCATCCACACTTATCTCCAAGCAGCCACACTTATCTCCAAGCTTACACAGTCGTCTCCAAGCACACAAGAGAAGAGGGTGAACAAGGAAGAGAAGAAAGAGAAGCAAAGGGTGAATAAGGAAGAGAAGAAAGAGAAGCAACTTTGAAGAAGGACAAGAAGCTTTCATACCTCTATCCAAGGTAAGCCTCTTTACGGGTGATCGTCTTTGAAAGTTGCTCTCTTTGGATTCGTCCTTTGTTATATCCAAGAAACGAATGTTTTTGGTACTACTGTTGTGCTTTTGTGTTGGGCGCATGTCCTTTTTGAGTTTTTAGAATAGTTCGTTTGGTCGAAGCGCATATATAGACACATCTGAGAGCACGTCTAAAAGCACGTCTAAGAGCGCGTCTATAGACGCGTCTACTCTCTATGTTTGGAAACAAATAGCCGTGTCTATAAACGCGCTATTATATGTGAAGATAGACGCACTTTGTTATTTTTCCCTGGCCTAGCCTTCCCTTCCCTTCCCATTTTCTCTTATCTCCTCTCTTTTTCTGTCTTTTTTTCTCCTCCCTTTTCCTCTCCTTTCTCCTCTCTTTTCCTCTCCTTTCTCCTCTCTTTTATCCCCACTTTTTCTTTCTTTTTCTCCTCTCTTTTCCTCTCCTTTCTCCTCTCTTTTCCTCTCCTTTCTCCTCTCTTTTCTACTCTCTTTCCTTCTCTCTTTTTCTCTCCTTTCCACTTCCACTTTCAAGGAAAGGATTGCATATTGAATGATGGAAATAAGTGATTGCATGAATGAAGAAAGGGATTGCATGAATGATGGAAAGGGATTACATGATTGAAGACGGGATTGCATGAATGATGGAAAGGGAAAGCATGATTGAAAAAATGGATTGCACTCTATATTTTCCTCTCTTTTTCCTTCTCTCTTTTATCCTCTCTTTCCTTCTCTTTTCGTCTCTCTTTTTCTCTCTTAACTCCTCTTTTTTTTTCTCCTCTCTTTTCCTCTATTTTCCTCTCTTTCCTTCTCTCTTTTATCCTCGCTTTTCTTCTCTTTTCGTGGTAATTTTTCTCTCTTATCTCCTCTTTTTTTCTCCTCTTCTTTCTCCTCTCTTTTATCCCCACTTTTTCTCTCTTTTATCCCCTCTTTTTCTCCTCTCTTTTCCTCTCCTTTCTCCTCTCTTTTATCCCCACTTTTCCTCTCTTTTCTACTCTCTTTCCTTCTCTTCTTTTTATTATCTCAGTTCATCAGTAATCTTCTTCTTTTCTTTTTTCCAATTCATCATGTGGCCAAGAAGCTCTTCAGGCTCACTTGATCTTTGGGAGACCATCTTTCAGGAGTTTTATACCCTCTTGAGGCACCCTCCCAGTCATGGGGAGTTATACGGCTACATGATGAGTACTCTAAACACCCCCGAGGAGTCGGCACTACAGACTCCAAACCACCCCAACCCCACACTAGCTGAGATTACCCCAGCGGAGTGAACACAACCCAGCCACCTACATAGCCGAGCCCCTTCCCCCATGCGGTCAGGAGACCCTGCTGCCTCGCATAGCTGTCGACGTACTCCCGTGCAGTCGAGACTACGAGTGTTCCACGTGTTCGCATGTAGTCGAGAGTCGCTTCTCCAGCTACAAGTGGCCAGCGATCTTTCTCCCCCAAAAAATTCCCTCCACTCCTTTCTTTGAGGGACTGTACTGTCTCCATCTACTCCATTAATCTAGCTCTGTCACATGCATTTGTACTCTTCCTCTTCCTCTTCCTCTTCCCCTTCCCCTTCCCCTTCCCTTTACCCTTCCTCTTTCTCTTCGTCTTCGTCTTCATCTTTCTATTTTTCTTTATTTATCACTACATGGCTATGGTGTGAGCTATTGAAGGTATTGGAGGCATTCTTCTCTTATGCTTAACCCTAATGCATTTGTGCTTTTTCTTTCTCTTCCTGTTTCTCTTTCTCTTTCTCTTCCTATTTATCTCTCTACCAAGTGATGGTGTGACCTAATGAAGGTTTTCTTCTATTATGCTTAATCCTAATGATTAATGAAGGTTTTTAATTTTTATGCTTAATCTTAATGATTAATAAGAAACATAACGAGATTAGGGTTATAATTTCAAGGGTTAAAATTTATAATGTAAAATGAATGGGTTATTTGGTTGATTGTGTGAATGCACCCTAGAGGTACAAGCCTAGAGGTACAAGATATTGTGGCAAGATAAGAATGCCACATGTAATATTGTATGGTGTGTAGGTTTAGACTAAAAGGAGTGGAAAAGGAGTTGCCACATTAATGATATGTAAAGTGGAATAAGCTAGAAAGCCTATATCATTGTATGGTTCATTTTGTGAATGCAAGAGAGCAATAGAATTGAGTGTTGAATGTGTAATCTCTCTCTCTCTCTCTCTCTCTCTCTCTCTCTCTCTCTCTCTCTCTCTTATGGAATTCTTAGAGTGTTTTAATCCACCCTAAATATATTGAGTGTTGAATGTGTAATCTCTCTCTCTCTTTCTCTCTCTCTCTCTCTCTTATGGAGTTCTTAGAGTGGTTTAATCCACCCTAAATATATTGCTTAATCTATGTCTATCACCATGATCAATCCCTTCTACAGAGAGAGAGAGAAAGAGAGAGAGGAGGTGGTCTCCCCTTTTGCAGGGGCATTCTCTCTGCCAAATTCATGATGTATGCCATCAAGCGAGATGGGCACTAGGAGTTTGTCCACTTCAAAAAGATCACCACACCCGCATCAAGAAGCTTAGCTCTATAGCCTGCACTTGTTGTGCAGTGTCTACAAGGGCGTCTCCTGTGACCCTGTGCGTGTGTCGCTCAGAAGGTCTATGCAGGTGTCTACAAAAGAATCACCACCAGCCAGCTCGATGAGCTCATTGCCGAAACGGCCACTGCCCTAACGGCCAACCACCCCGACTATGCCCTATTCGTAGTAGCCAAAATTGCAGTCTCCAACTTGCACAAAATACCAAGAAATCATTCTCGTCATGCTGCGCACAATGGTGAAGATAGTGGGTGGATAAGGGCCACCCACCACAACCCGTGAGAAAAGCGATTGCAGTGAAGTGAAATAAGATAAGGTTTGGCACCGGCAACAAGTATTTTTTTAAAAAAATCCTTAATCTTTAAATTCATGTGTGGTGTAAAGAAGCCCAAATTAAGCCCTTATTCATATGCCATTTATGAGAATACTTGTGGTGGTCCATCCATGCAAAGATTCTCAAGTGGAGGCATCTTGTTATTTTTGGAGGTCATCAAGAACAATAATCTTTGTTCATTTGGCATCTTTAAGGTGTGGAGTTGTATATTTTTTTATCTCTCTATCCTTAGCCCTAAAAAATTGAGTGGATATCGGCTTCGAGAAATCCGTGGATTTTAACCACATTGGATGGGTTCTCCACCATAGTGCATAAAAAGGTTTGTAAAACTAAATCACCCATAATTGAGATGGGTAACTGTACTCGAGCTTGAAGCTCAAAACGAGAATATTTTGTGATCACCCACATTGGTATGAGGGTTGCCCTGCCCGAGCTTACCTAGAAGCTCGAAATGGTTGTCGCGTTATGTGTGCATGAGCGATGCACGTGCAAGGTGCATGCACATGGGTTGGCTCCCATGAGGTTCCCACCCAAACTTCTATGTTTAAATCGGACTCAGTGGTTAGTCGGCTCAAAATGGACTACTTCGTGTCTAGATTAGCCAAGCACATGCACACACACTTGTTGAGAATAAACCAATTTGCATTGAGGGGGAGTGTTGAGATTGTCAATGCCTAATTGATAGGGGTGAGAGATGAGTTGATCAAATTGATTGGAGAGGTTTTATGCACACACCCAAGTTTACATTGAGGAGGGGTATTGAAACGTGCAATGTAGAATGAATGGGTTATTTGGTTGAGTGTGTGAACGCACACTAGAGGTGCAAGATATTGTGGCAAGATAAGAATTTAGTAAACTTATGTGGTTTTTTGCTACTAATGCCACTCTAAAAGAACTTATATAGCAAACAATGATCATTACAACTAAATTACCTTTGTTCAGCTTCTTCTGTATATTGTGCATCCTCTGTTTTAAAGCGGTTTAGCCTTGTGACAAATGAATTAGCTATTGTATATCATCATCATAAGCTTGATGTGACTTGGAAGACAATATGGAGGGACTGCCTTTTAGCTTGTCATCTTTGATAGTAGATGGACCTTCTCTATCTTCTTAAATAGGGCCAATGCCTAGTGAAGCTTTCATGCCATCACTAAAAACAACTCTGACTTCTTATGGATAAATGTTAGGAGGATTAGAACTACAGGATCTCCCCATAGACTATTAGTTGCCATGGTTATTATGTCAAGAATATATTTTGGAAACTTCTCAAAACTTATGAATGTTGCTTAGATGATGCTGGAAATGGAGTTTAATGCGCAAGTGAGGTTCAACTTCTAGATATGATGCCTATAATTGGAAACAAAAATTATCTAAAAATGTCAAAGGAGGGAGCTAGATGACACTAGCCCATATGACCACATAGTGAGAGCTTGCGTTTAAGCCCAACCACAAGGGCCTTGTTTGCAAAAATAAGGCCGAGACTTGTAACATCCCGCAAACGGGAAACATAAATGGCAGCAACCACTACACATTCAATTACCCACTCGCAAGAGTTTGGGAAAGAAAATGCTAAAATGTTTAATAAGGTTTTAGCATTAACATCTTTTTAGCATTGTAATCGTTTGGTCAATTGTTTGCAGCAGTGAAGGAGAATTAGGCGCATGCAATTATTTTGATCTGCATCATTAGACGCATGCAATCATTTGCTTAGTTGAGCGTAGTGAAGCAACATTAGACGCATGCAATCATTTGCTCAGTTGTTTGCAGAGTGAAGGAGCATTAAACCCATGCAATTGTTTTCATTGGCATGCAATCATTTTTATAAGCATGCAATCATTTTCATCATTTTTATAAGCATGAAATTGTTTTCATCAGCATTGAATCATTTTTATAAGCATGAAATCATTTTCATCAGCATGAAATCATTTTTATAAGCATGCAAGAGAGGAAAGAATCTGATTCAAGCACAAACCTTATCTTAGGCACTTGAAATAAACCATAGTAACGATCGAAGAGAATACCTGGTGTTGGAGTTGTTCGAAGTGCAGGAGCAATAGATGCATGCATGGTTGTGTTTTATGGACAGCGTACAATCAATAGTTCTCCCTACAGGGAAAAACAAAGAAGCACCAAAAATTACAAGTTCACATGGCAACATCATATTTGCAGCCGGGGTAGCGCTGAAAGTGCCAGAGTGCCTTTGATGAAATCATTTTGATGATCAAGGAAGCAATTGCCTTCATGTGTGCAAACCGTAAGAGAGGCCTTTTACATGTAAGTATTGCCACTCTCTTTTTTTTCTTAGGAATGCTTAAAATTAATAGGAAATGGGTATGTACAACTGGCTCATGTAGACAAGTCTCACACATTGCTGACAATTTATCCAAGGGTGCACATCCATCGTAGTTAACAAGGATCAAACCCAGGACTTCTAAGAGAACACTTGTCCTCTTCTACTAACTTAGCTATTATCGTGGTAGCAACCCACTCACTTTACAAATAGGCCCAGCCCAAACATTGCAAACCTAACGTTAAACTCATCTTAGATATATTATGGGGGAGCTGCCATGTGAGCATCAATTATAGTGATGCTTATAGCAGCACTGAGGAATTAACTTTTTGAACCTACGATGCCGCTAATGCTGATCTTTCTCCCCCAAAAAATTCCCTCCACTCCTTTCTTTGAGGGACTTTATGGCTCCATCTACTCCATTAATCTAGCTCTGTCACATGCATTTGTACTCTTCCTCTTCCTCTTCCTCTTCCTCTTCCACTTCCCCTTCCCCTTCCCTTTACCCTTCCTCTTCGTCTTCGTCTTCATCTTTCCATTTATCTTGTTATTTTTGGAGGTCATCCAGAACAATAATCTTTTTTCATTTGGCATCTTTAAGGTGTGGGGTTGTATATTTTTTTATTTCTCTCCTTAGCCCTGAAAAATTGAGTGGATATCGGCTTCGAGAAATCCGTGGATTTTGACCACATTGGACAGGTTCTCTACCCTTGCATAGTGCATAAAAAGGTTTGTAAAATTAACTCACCTGTAATTGAGATGGGTAACCGTACCTGAGCTTGAAGCTCAAAATGAGAATATTTTGTAATCACCCACATTGGTACGAGGGTTGCCCTTCCCGAGCTCACCTAGAAGCTGGAAATGGTTGTCACATTATGTGTGCATGAGAGATGCACGTGCAAGGTGCATGCACATGGGTGGGTTCCCATGAGGTTCCCGCCCACACTTCTATGTTCAAATCGGACTCAGTGGTTCCGCTACTATGAGCGGGTCAGCTCAAAATGGACTACTTCGTGTCTAGATTGGCCAGGCACATGCACACACACTTGTTGAGAACACTCCAATTTGCATTGAGGGGGAGTGTTGAGATTGTCAATGCCAAATTGATAAGGGTTAGAGATGAGTTGATCAAATTTATTGGAGAGGTTTTATGCACACACCCAAGTTTACATTGAGGAGGGGTATTGAAACGTGCAATGTAAAATGAATGGGTTATTTGGTTGAGTGTGTGAACACACTTTGTGAACGCACACTAGAGATGCAACATATTGTGGCAAGATAAGAATTTAGTAAAGTTATGTGGTTTTTTGCTACCGATGCCACTCTAAAAGAACTTATATAGGAAACAATGATCATTACAACAAAATTACCTTTGTTCAGCTTTTGCAGATTGTGCATCCTCTGTTTCAAAGCGGTTTGGCCTTGTCACAAATGAATTAGCTATTGTATAAAATCATCATGAGCTTGATGTGACTTGAAAGGCAATATGGAGGGACTGCCTTTTAGCTTGTCATCTTTGATAGTAGATGGACCTTCTCTATCTTCTTAAATAGGGACAATGCCTAGTGAAGCCTTCATGCCATCACTAAAAACAACCTTGACTTCTTATGGATAGATGTTAGGAGGATTAGAACTACAGGATCTCCCCATAGACTATTAGTTGCCATGGTTATTATGTCAAGAATATATTTCGGAAACTTCTCAAAACTTATGACTATTGTTCAACTTCTAGATATGATGCCTATAATTGGAAACAAAAATGATTTGAAAATGTCAAAGGAGGGAGCTAGATGACACTAGCCCATCTGACCACATAGTGAGAGCTTGCGTTTAAGCCCAACCACAAGGGCCTTGTTTGGCAATAAGGCAAAGACTTGCAACATCCCGCAAACGAGAAACATAACTGGCAGCTACCACTACACATTCAATTACCCACTGGCAAGAGTTTGGGAAAGAAAATGCTAAAACGTTTAATAAGGTTTTAGCATTAACATCTTTTTAGCATTGTAATCATTTGCTCAATTGTTTGCAGTAGTGAAGGAGAATTAGACGCATGCAATTATTTTGATCTGCATCATTAGACGCATGCAATCATTTGCATAGTTGAACGTACTAAAGCAACATTAGACGCATGCAATCATTTGCTTAGTTGTTTGCAGTAAAGGAGCATTAAACACATGCAATTGTTTTCATTGGCATGCAATCATTTTTTTAATCATGCAATCATTTTCATCATTTTTATAAGCACAAAATCGTTTTCATCACCATGCAATTCTTTTTTATAAGCATGAAATCGTTTTTATAAGCATGCAAGAGAGGAAAGAATTTGATTCAAGCACAAAGCTTATCTTAGGCACACTAGAAATAAACCACGATCGAAGAGAATACTTGGTGCTGGAGTTGTTCGAAGAAGTGCAGGAGCAACAGATGCATGCATGGTTGTGTTTTATAGGGGGTAGCACTGAAAGCACCGGAATTCCTTTGATGAAATCATTCTGATTGATCAAGGAAGCCTTCATGTACGAGCCGTAAGAGAGGCCTGTTATTGCCACTCTCTTTTTTTTCTTAGGAAGGCTTAAAATTAATAGGATATGGATATGTACACGCGGCTTGTGTAGACAAGTCTCACACATGATTGTCGACAATTTGTACAAGGGTGCACATCCATCGTAGTCAACAAGGATCAAACCCAGGACTTCTAATAGAACACTTGTCCTCTTCTACTAACTTATCTATTATCGTGGACTCTCTTTACAAATAGGCCCAGCCCAAACATTGCAAACGTGACATTAAACTCATCTTAGATTTAATATGGTGGAGCTACCACGTGACACCTCCCAACTCGGCCATGTGGTAACTCCCAACTCGGCGTATGCTGAGCGTGAGAGAAGGCATGAAGTGTGTAGAATTAGGCGTTGAGCAAAAGCACATAACTCGAGCAACGTGGTGATCATCAAGCATGAAGAGGGTCGAGTAGCAACACATAACTTAAGCAACAACACATAAGTCGAGCATCAGCATATCTTAGAGTAACATGAACACAATTGAGCAATAGCGTGAACAAGAAGAGAGGAGCTAAACTATGCCTACTAGTTTCATGTGTCGTGTGCATGTATGCTAGCTAACGAGCATAACATGTGCTACATAGGAGCTGAGCTGTGTCTACCTATGACTTGCCAGCTGAAGTGCTCATTCCTGTTACCAACTAAACTATGCATGTATGTGCCTATTAGCCTGACTATTGGCCTAGTTTGGTTGAGTTGAAGAAGCAGCTGATATGGAGGCTTGACGGTATTCATGGATGTGTGTACAAGAGAGACATTGAGAGAAAGATGTAACAAACACACAAAGAGAGAGAGGGAGAGAGAGAGAGAGAGATGTAACAAACACAAATAGAGACAATGATTGCATGACTCAATGATGTCATTGACTAATTAAATAGTGTTAAATCAAGTACATGCTTTTATAGGCTGAAAAGCCTTATCTTTGACACATCACATTAAGTGGGGCAATGACACATGGCTACAAATATGACATTTGTTCACCGATTTGAGAACACTTGAGCCTTGAAAGTTAGGGAGAAGGAGAAGAGAATGCAAGGGTCTTACCAACTTGTACCTCTAGCCACTCATAGTAGAGTAACCCTCTCTTGTGGGAGAACTAAAGGTTAAACCTTGCCTCTTTCACTATCACACCACAAGGAGCTTTGCAAATGGGTAGGGAGCAAAGAGAGAGAGAGAGAGCTATGGAAATCTCAACCTCTAATTCAATGCTATGAAGAGTGAGAGCATGAGAGAGTAGTCAAGACAAGGAGAAAGCATGGAAATCTCAACCTCTACTTCAATGCTATGGTGAGTGGGAGCATGAGAGAATAGTCAAGAGAAAGAGAGAAGGAGAAGAGACCATTGACATGGTGAGTGAGAACATGAGAGAGTAGTCAAGAGAAAGAGAGAAGTAGAAGCGAACATACATCAGCACCATCACTCACTCACATAGTCCCTAAGCATACATGTAACAAAGAAGAAGAAGAGAAAGCATACAAGCTACTTCAATCACAAGAGCAAGAAAACTCAAACTTAATTGTGAGAATAGGATTATGTCTTTTCTCATTAGTCCAACTGTCTTATATATACAAGACTCATTTGTACAATGCCCGGCTTCCCAAATAATGTCGAAGGGCACGATAAGTTAGTCTAGGCTAATTTCCTAGTCTAAGTGTACATTATTGGCATTACAGAAGTCGTAAGGTTAGTGTTTGACTTTCTTTTGGCATTACACAAGTCGTAAGCTCAGTGTTTGACTATCTTTCGGCATTACACAAGTCATAGGCTCAGAGATTTCCCATAATCATTTTACATAAAGTGCATTTATTGGTAGGAAAAATATGGCTTGAAAGTGTTGTTGCATGTTTGGAGTAATGTTAGCCAATGTGGTTAAGATATCCCCTTCCTAATCACAATTCCATCCTTGAAATCGACATCAGCAGTGAAGCTTAGGGAGGCTAGTGGGTAGAAGTCATTAAAGTTCTAAAAGTAGTCAAAGCGGGACTTCGTGTACTGGGTGGTTTGATGAAAGGCTTTATGGGATTTCTAAAAGGCTATTAAAAAGTCAAAAATATCTTTGAATGTGAGCATCCACTATACTTGCTTATGGTAGTTGAGTATCTGGCAAAGAGTTGGGCCCTTGTTGATGTCACTAAACGGCCATGCCCTCCTAAAGACCTTCATGAAATGCATGCCATTCTGAAAACTCCACCAAAAGAACAACGATGAGCCAAGAAAAGTGAATGGTAATGACCACGTTGGGGTTAGGAACTACATTATAATCTTGGGTGAACTTACGCATTGTGCAAAGCATCCATTCTTCATGTAGAAGGGTGGGTGGCTGTGGTGGAGGTATCCAGGATAAATTGAACTATAGCTTCGGGTTCTTTTTCAGCTCTTTCTCAAATCTGATGGGAGGCACTGGGATCTCGCCTTCTTCTAAGACCTATGAGATGGGAGAGAGGAGTGATCATCTTGCAAAGTTGAAGCTTTGGTGAGTCCATTTAGGACATCCCCTAGAGAGGTAAGCGGTGGGGGTGGCTTGAGAGATGAGAGGGGTGTGGACGACGTTGGAGATGCAGGGGGGGTAATCCAAGGAGAGGTGTTGGTAGGTGGTGAGGTGAAGGAAACAACAAGAGGAGGAGCTGATGTTGAGGTTGGTCTAGGGAAAGGGAGGTCAAGGCATGTTCCTTTTGCCTTGGCCTTGGTAGAAGCATTTGAGGTGTGTGTAATTGAAGAGGGGCTAGATGTTGAAGGGTCATGGGAAGCTTCACATGGGCCACCGATCGTTTATCATGCTGGGGGGTCTTCCTTTGACATGTCCTTGCTGTCAGACACATCATCATCGTCCTTATCCTTGGCAGTGTTAGTTGTGTCTTCTTCTTCTTCCTTTCTAGCGAGCATTGGCTTCATGGATCGATAAAATTCACGGACCTCCATATATTCATCATTTGAGATGTCTTGGGAGTAAGCCACATCCACAGTGTTGAATAGGTGGCATTTGCTAGTGCTCATTTGTAGCTTCCAAATTCTATGAATACAAGAAGAGGATGCCAAAGGGCACATAGATAATGCTAGCCTTTGTGGGTGAGATGGCGGTAGGCCTCATCCACTACATGCTAGCCATGGGTGTGCATTCATTGAATGTTGGTCTCCGTGGTGAGATGGCGGTAGGTCTCATCCACTACATGCCACCATGGGTGAATGTTGGTCTCCTTGGTGAGATGGTGGTAGGCCTTATCCACTACATGCCAGCCAAAGGTGTGCATCCATTGAATGGCCCCACTGATGATGTCGGTGTGCAGGTTGGTATGGGCATAGCTCGGTGGGAACAAAAAGCTCAATGTAGTCTCCCTCATCTAGGTGGTCGGAAAGGTTAAGGACTCAACAACCATGATTGAAGGTTGTGATAGAGGACGTGGTGAGGGAAATGACACATAGTGGAGGGCTCAGTGAAGGAGATTGTGTTCTGGAAGAAGAGCATGGTGAGGGTGGTGTAGGAAGCATAAGGTACTTTGGAGAAAATTGTGGAAAAGGTGAATGTGGCAATCTCCACAATCATCAATGAAGATATTATGTTAGCTTGGAAAGTATTTTTCAAGAATCACTTCTTCTTGTTGTTGCGGACATCAAATTGTTTGTTTGGGAGTATCTTCTTTAATAATCAGAGTAGGCTATTCACACTATTATTTCTCCATCCATATGTTGTTTACAAGTTGAGGATTTCCAAGCATGCCCGCAAAGTTGAGTACTTTACAATCTCATCATACAATGGTGTGTTAGACTCCTTGTGTAACACATCATCTCTTTTAAAATTTAAAAGTTAGGTGTCTCTTCCTCACCCTCGCTTTTGAAAAAAGTGAGTGATCATCTCCTCCATGACATCCTCTTCCTCTATCTCATGTGGAGGGAATCCTGGTGGTCTCTTCCAAATGTACTGAACATGCTCCACTTTCCAAGTGCTCCTTACGACACTTGTACTCCTTCCTCAAGTTTACGTTAGGCCACAAGATAAAACGCCAGTATAAGCACTGCTAGGTAATGTATAAATGTCGCTATAGCCGTCCGTAAACGTTGCTCAATGGCATTGTAAAAAAATAGAATGTTTAACTTGGGTGGAAATAAAAACTTAAAATAAATTAAACTCCAAAAATCTTGACAAACATCCAAATCTTTTTGAAATAAAATAACAAAATCACCAAATCATTATGTTATGATGATATATATTTAATAAGTACCATCATCAAATCTATCTTGTAATAAATCCATGCAGGCCAATTGGCCTATCTCTAAATCCATCATTTTGATGGCTCCTATATCAATACAAAGTTTTATTCCACTACTTGAAGAAGATGTAGATGTATTATTATCGTGGTTATTATTATGACACATAGGCTTATTGATTTCATTTGATGAAACCAAAGGTAGTAGATCTTCATTTGTATTACATTCCTCAAATTTTGAATGGGTTTGTTCCATTTCTTGGTCCCAGGGATTTAATATTCACGTGATCACAAGATTTTTTGTGATAATAACACATGTGAACAAGTTATTCACATGTTCTCATGTTACCGTTCACAAAATAACAGGTCACTTACCATTTGGGAACCCCTTAAAAGCTTGGCTACACATGGGAATAAGCTATTCACATGTTCTCATGTTACCATCTTCACATAATAGCATGTCAGTGGCCACCTAAGAAGATTTTTCAAGGTAGCTGGTCGTGTGGGCTTGCGTGTTTGCTCGTGGGCGCCGCTTGTGGGGAAGAAACGGGTAGGTGTGGCTGCTAGGTAAAGTGAACAGACCACTTGCAAGAGAGTCTGCCGCAGCAGCTAGCGAGGCAGTGTGGAGACTGTGGCTGCCGCGTTGAACTGGGGGGGGGGCCTCGTCATTCTGCAGAGAGAGAGAGCGAAGAGTTCTAGGCCGTGTGTGAGCTGCTGGCGACAAAGTGCAAGGAAAGGCTGGGCGCAGCCAAAGGTGCTCTAGTGGAGCCTCCCCGTGTGAAGACAAAGTAGGCGTCGACTTGCAGAAGCGACGGTATGGTGTGAAGGGAGCGCAGCCAGTTGTGAGAGAGTCTGAAGAGAGTGTTGGCCACCAAGGATACAAGAGACTACACGTGGAAAAGGCTCTGGTGGTTGCCAAGGATACGAGGGGACAGCAGAGGAGATGCTGGGTGGTCAAGGGCAACAAGTGGAGCCTGTGTGAAGAAGGGAGCCGTGGTGGCGAGATTGGGAACAGTGTACAGGTGATGTGGCTTGGGCTGGATGCAGATAGTGATGCTGCGTTGAGAAGTGGTTCGTGGTGCTGAAGAGATTGTGCAAGGTTCTGGTGGTTGGGGAAGTTGCTGGTCACGACACACAGAGAGTGGGAGCTGCTGAGTTGAAGGTTCGCTAGTGTGGGCGCCTTCTGAAGAGAGTATCTGGTTTAGTGTGGGCGATGATTGCAGGTAGTGCGTGGATGCTGACTAGAGAGGGAGCCTTGGGTTTTTTGTGTGTGTTGGATGCAGAAGAGGTGCTGATGTGTGGGCTGGAGACAATGGGGTTTGCCTACAACAATTGGCAGGTAGCAGCTGGGGACAGACAGTAGCCGGGCTACAGAGAAAGTGAAGAAGGGGTGCTGGTGTGGGCGCCCTCTGGAGATTACAGGGACCGAGAGACAGAGGCTCGGTTGTCAGACACAAGGGTGTATTCCCTTGGTAGTAAATCCTGGCCAGAGTCCTGGTCTTTAGTGTATTTGCTGTGTTTATACAGTGTGTATGGTGCTGTGTGTTTTGCTGAAATATCATCTGTTCATTGTGGTTCTGAGCTGGGCTATAGAGGCAGGTTCTTTCTTCTTTTTTTCACCTCACATCCTTTTGGTGCCCCCACTGAGGATAGCTCAAGTTTCTCTTACGAGAGTGTATGCCCCAGAGTGAGAGATTGAAGGAAGGTGTTTCTGGTTTTTTTGGGATGGAAGTGAAGTTTGGGGATCAAGATGATGTCTTATCCAGAGTTTTATGGTGGTCCGAATGAGGATGTGGCAGATTTCTTGGAAAGGATGGAGGTTGCATGCATAAGCAACCATATTAATGAGTCGGTACAGGTGTTGCGGCTACTGAGCATTTGCTTGAAGGGAGATGCAAGGACCTGGTACAGAGCTTATGAGGAGTCATTAAGGGATGCTACTCCACGCATTGAGATGATTGAGGATGGATTAAAGACAGCACTTAGCAACAGGTTCAAGAAGCTAGAAGACCCCGACAAGGTTTGGCATGAGGTGCAAGCTCTGACACAAGGTGAGTTTGAATCAATAGATGATTATATGAAGAAATTTTCTTTGCTATGGGAGACTCTATGCAGGGCTTTAGGGGAAGACCAGGTATCGCCAGACATGATGAAGAAAAACAAGTTTGTAGCCGGGCTTAAGAGGAGTATTCGCTGGAAAGTGGAATTGAACAAGCCCAGGTCTTTTGAGGATGCGGTAGAAATTGCTAAGTCAAAAGATTGGAAGCTGCAGCGGATGAATCAGCTGGGGATGATTCCACTTGTAGCACAGCCGGAGATTCGTAGAGTGGAGGCTACACCCATGAATGCAGTGATTGAGAGGATGAAGCCCACTGCCCAGGCTATGCAGATGGTACCACAAGCTAGTCAAGGAGTACGTATGGTTCCTGCAGGTTCTGATGAGGGATTGCGGCAGGATATGAAACAGATGGTTGATCTTATGAAGAATTTGAGCTTAAATTTAATGGGAAGTACATGTGGTGGACGTGGTAGAGGCAGACGCAATAATCTTGAAGGGGGAGATGGACAAGCAGGGTATGGACGTGGTCGTGGTAGGGGCCGTCATTTCATTCCTACATGCTGGAACTGTGGTGAGCTTGGTCATCTGAGTACAGATTGTGATAAGCCTCAGTGAATGGGTGGTGATATGTACCCACTACCTTCACAGCTACCTGACAGGTCAAATGATTATGGTATTGATATCAGGGATCAAGCAGGCCCCAGTAGAATCACAGCTGAGGAGAAGGGTAAAACTAAGGTGATAGATGTGGTCACCCTTGAGAAGACGAAGGAGGCAAAAGCTGATGTGATGCCTTTGGGGAAACGGATGCCACAGGAAAGGGAAAGCAAGGATGCTGCAGGGCCCAGCAAGAAGAAAGGTAAAGTGAAGGAAGGAGAGGATGTGAAGGTCAAGCAGAAGCGAAAGTCTCGTAGGAAGTTTCAAGTAATTGATTTTCCACTAGGGGGTGGGCAGAATAGCTACAGTTTGCAAGAGGACATGGCTGAAAGGAAGGCTAACATTACTTTTGGGCAATTGATAGAGTTAGCTCCTAATTTGAAGCGTCAGTGGAAAAGACTTGTGAACCCAAAAGAAAAGGAGCCTGCCAAAGGGATAGTGACTGTTCTATCTGTTCAAGAGTTGCCTGATATATGTCCTGTGGTGAATGTGTGGTACAAAGGGAAGAATCTGGGAGAGGCATACATAGATGGTGGAGCACAGATTTGTGTGATCACATTGGCAGCTGTGGAGAGGCTTGGTCTTAATTCTACTGAAGCGTCTGGTTTTCGTATTCGGCTGGCCAATCATCAAAAAGTCAAATGCTTAGGTATGATCAAGGAATTGGAATTGCAAGCTTTTGATGTAAAGGTGCTTGTGGATTGTCATGTTATGCCTGTAGGAATGGGTGCATTCCCCATCATTTTAGAAAGACCATGGCTGAGAGCAGTGAAGGCTGTTCAGGATTGGAGGAAAGGGGTCATTACTCTGTATGATAGGAGAGGGGATAAGAAGCAGTTTAATATGGATAACCAAAAGCCTGTTCGTGATGAAGAGGAAAGTGAAGCTGATTCGAGTGATGATATGACTAGTAGTACTACTACTAGTGAGGGAACAGAGGATACTTCATCTAGTGAGGAGGATGCAGAGATGGATGCCCTCGTTATTGATGAGGAAGTGCTTAGTGATGAGGTTGCTGAACAAGAAGAAGCCATACATGAGGAATGCGAGGAGGTACAAATAAATCACGAGCAAAGGTATGCATGTGATGTGAAAGAGTCTGCTTTTGAATTTTTGAATGAACCTGTGTGGGATGAGTGGGATATAGAAAGTCTACAAGATGATGAGCCTGAGTCGGAGCTCGATGACCAGATGTGCATTAATGTTAAAAAAGCCATGACGAGAATTAAGGCTATGAAGGAAGAGCAACAGAAGACTAATAATGAATGATGCTGCTGCTATAGATGAGATGGATGCTGTAATAGATGAATTTCTTGGTGGCCTTGAAGGTGAAGATACAAGAATTGAGGTGGATGCTTTGGCAATGGTGCCTTTTGAAGGGGAGTTTGGTTTGCCTATGGTGGCTGGTTTTGATGGTGATGTTTCTTATGCTGATGGACAGGAAAATGTTATGGTACAAGAGATTTTTTTTGATGAAGCTTTCATCAACTATTACCCTCAGCAGGAGTTGCTGCACTGGTTCTCCAATATTGGTGCTGACCATATCAGTGATTTTGGAGTTGAGATGAGGCAGGATGGTGTGTATGTCAGGAGCTTTGTTTCCAGAAGCTCTTATGATATGTGGTGGGAAGTGGGATGGAAAACTATGCGTGGGGAAATTGACGGTGTTTCTTGGATCATTTGGAATAGAGATGTGTTGGTTACACTGTATGATGCTCAAAGGATTGACAGAGGGAAACGTGGTCATATGCTTTCTGCTGATTATAAATGATTCAGCAGGCTAGGGGTTGGGCAAAGTATGTCAGGTAAAAATTTGAAAGGTGTTCTTGGTCAGTGTACATATGGTGCGTGTGGTGTGTGAATAAATTTTGCCCTGAATGCCCTCGCAAGTGTACAGGCCGAGTGGTTTGGCAGTGAGCTGGTTTATGCATGTGTTTTATTTTCCGGAGCAGACGTTGGAGATCTGGAGTTTTATGGCAATTGTGAGATGTGCGGATGATTACTAAATACAAGGTACCAACGACTGACAATTGTCGGATTTGGTAAGTAGCTACAACGGGAAATAAAGAGGGGGCAGCTCTTGTATTTATTTGGAAATATGGGCGCGGCACGTGAATCAAATGAAGCAAAATATAAGGAGGCATTGGTAGCCATCATTTTGTGGTTTTGAGGCTTTTAAAAAATAAAAAATATTTATATTATGTGGCCACTCTATAGAGAGCCAAGTGGAGTTCTTTGTGGCGGCCAACTCGACATCTAGAAGGTGGTGGAAATAAAAGTGAAGGGGCCGTTTTGTTCTGGGGGTTCAGAGGTGCAGAGAGGGAGAAAGACCCAGCGTGGAGTTGTCGCCCTTGCGAAGTGGCTGCAATAGAGGGGGGGTCAAAAAGGCGACGACCTTGCTGGAGTTCTGCAGACAAAAAGAAGAGAAGCAGCCGCCTTGTACAAGGTAGCTGGTCGTCTGGGCTGGCGTGTTTGTTGGTGGGCGCCGCTTGTGGGAAAGAAACGGGTAGGTGTGGCCGCCAGGTAAAGTGAAGAGACCACTTGCAAGAGAGTTTGCCAGCCGCAGCAGCTAGCGAGGCACTGTGGAGACTGTGGCCACCGCGTTGAACTGGGGGGGGCCTCGTCATTCTGCAGAGAGAGAGAGCGAAGAGTTCTAGTCCGTGTGTGTGAACTGCTGGCGACAAAGTGCAAGGAAAGGCTGGGCGCAGCCAAAGGTGCTCTAATGGAGCCTCCCCGTGTGAAGACAAAGTAGGCGTCGACTTGCAGAAGCGACGGTATGGTGTGAAGGGAGTGCAGCCAGTTGTGAGAGAGTCTGAAGAGAGTGTTGATCGCCAAGGATACAAGAGACTACACGTGGAAAAGGCTCTGGTGGGTTGCCAGGGATACGAGGGGACAGTAGAGGAGATGCTGGGTGGTCAAGGGCAACAAGTGGAGCCTGTGTGAAGAAGGGAGCTGTGGTGGCGAGATTGGGAACAGTGTACAGGTGATGTGGCTTGGGCTGGATGCAGATAGTGATCCTGCGTTGAGGAGTGGTTCGTGGTGCTGAAGAGATTGTGCAAGGCTCTGGTGGTTGGGAAAGCTCCTGGTCACGACACACAGAGAGTGGGAGCTGCTGAGTTGAAGGTTAGGTGGTGTGGGCGCCTTCTGGAGAGAGTAGCTGGTTTAGTGTGGGCGATGATTGCAGGCAGTGCGTGGATGCTGACCAGAGAGGGAGCCTTGGGTTTTTTGTGTGTGTTGGATGCAGAAGAGGTGCTGATGTGTGGGCTGGAGACAGTGGGGCTCGCCTACAACAATTGGCAGGTAGCAGCTGGGGACACAGAGTAGCCGAGCTACAGAGAAAGTGAAGAAGGGGTGCTGGTGTGGGCGCCCTCTAGAGATTACAAGGACCGGGAGACAGAGGCTCGGTTGTCAGACGCAAGGGTGTATTCCCTTGGCAGTAAATCCTGGCCAGAGTCCTGGTCTTTGGTGTATTTGCTGTGTTTATACAGTGTGTATGGTGCTGTGTGTTTTGCTGAAATATCATCTGTTCATTGTGGTTCTGAGCTGTCTTATGGTGTGGGTGGGTGGTGCATGGTGAGAGAGTGTTCCAGCCGGTGGCTGGTGGTGCCCCGTTCGTGGTAGTGTTTCCAAGTTTGCGAGGTGGAAGGGCTATAGAGGCAGGTTCCTTCTTCTTTTTTTCACCTCACACCAAGATCAACATCTTAAAGCTAGAAGACATAGTTAAGGCTCTCATGAAGGAAAGGAACAAGTTTGCAAACACAAACTGGCAACTAAGAGACAAAAAAAGAGAGAGGAATAGATTACCCAAGATTTGGAAGAAGAAAAGGAAGTTCATTTAATACAACTTTGCCAAACCCTTTCTGACAACTCAACCCATGACTCCTATAGACATCAAGAACCTATTTAATAAGTTGAGGGAAAGGGTAGTTCCATTGGCTAATTTGAGTAACTCCTCTACTTAATAAGTTGAGGGAAAGGGTAGCACCATTGGCTAATCTATGTAACTCCTCTAGACCCTCTCCAAACCTTTACTCTATTTTTTTACTTCACTAACCCTCTCCCTATGTAAATTTAACCTTAATGTCAATGAAAAACTAACTTGGAGGAATTTAATGTTAATCAATCAAAATACTACAAGATATGTTGACCCCACCATAAGTATGGGTGTATTCCATGGGGATATATAACTAAAAGATCCAAAGACTATCTATCACTATTCCGTCCATCCAATAGTGTTAAATTCCATATCATGGCATAGAGTCTTATTGCATTCTACTAGATTTCAAAAGAGGGAAGAGCTTCTGGACTTAATGAAACCCACCATAGTTTCCCATCTCAAAAAAAGAAAAAGAGTTTAGAATGGATGCAAGAACCTGGATGGTTTGAAGCGTGGGATACCCACCACCATATTTTAATGCAATGTGCACAATAGCACCATAAATCATCCCTTTAGTATTTTTATATATGTCATTATGCACATCTACTTTGATCAAGAACATATAGTGTGCCCTACATTTTTGGAGAAGGAAGATGTACATGTGCATGACTCATGGATCTCTCAAAGACCACAGCTACTAAACCAAGATAAGGAGGCATAGGATAGATCAAAAGATGAATACACTTGTAGTGTCAATAGGCCCCTATTTTCTCTTACTCTGCAAAACCAAAGGGAGAATAATGACAACCCAAAATATATTGACCCTCCTTCTTCTTTCCCAATTTTTGAATTTCCCACTAACACTCTTGACCTCGAGAGTTTTTGGAAGTTATGCCAATGAGTGTGACTAATCCTTCACAACAAGAAGCTCTTTCTTAGAGAACTAAAATTTATCTCTAATAGTACAGATGTCATCTTGGATGTGCCTACCAACAATGAATATGAAGTGATGATCATAACTAGTAACGTGCTACTGCAACCCAAACTCATCTCATGAAAGCCTTAAAAAAAATCACACCAATCCATCCAACTACGGCAATCTTGCCAGAAGCGTATGCAACCACAGATAGGTAGCCATGGCTACCTTACCCCATTAGAGCTCCAAGGCAAATATGCAAGAATTAATGCTAATGGGGAAGGAAGCCTACGCCAATGGTAGGGTAGCTGGAAGCATATGCAACCACAAATAGGTAGCCATAGCTACCTTACCTCATTATTAGAGCTCCAAGTCAAATATGCAAGAATCAATGCCAATTGGAAAGGAAGCCTATGCCAATGGTAGGGGAAGAAAGCCTATGGGAAAATGTGGCTAGGCACACTAAGCTTGCAAATCCAAACTTAGTAGATCCACTGAAAATTACTCCTACGAGAGATGGCAGATCAAGTACCCTATGGATTGTAAATATCTATTCCATGCAATGGATTTGATGGAGGCTGATTAATGCCCTTGTCCCCTTTATTCTTGTTCCTTAAGAACTGTACTAGCTCGACACGACACAATAGCAGGCATAGTAGTAGCAGGGAGAGCGGTGGGGGGAATGCATGGCACAGTGCTTTGGGAGGGGTGGTGGTGGGGATGAGGATGATTCAAATGATTTAGACGTGCCTCCGGGTGATGGTACGATCTTGAGAAAGTCACTACAAGGCGATTTGGGAAATATAACAATATTGTGACCATATAATTGCCTTGTAGTGCTACTATTTTATTTTCACACATAAGTTCTCCATAATGTAATATAACACCAGTTCTTTGACACCCTTGAGAAAGTCACTACAAAATGATTTAGGACATCCAACAAGATTATGACCATCTAATTGCCTTGTAGTGATTCTACTTTATTTTCACACATAAGTTCTTTATAATGTAATATGAAACCATTTCTTTGACACCCTTGAGAAAGTCACTACAAAGCGATTTGGGACATGCAACAAGATTGTCACCATCTAATTTCCTTGTAGTGATTATATTTTATTTTCACACATAGTTTCTCCATGATGTAATATGACACCATTTCTTTGACACCCTTGAGAAAGTCACTAAAAATCAATTTGGGACATCCAATAAGATTGTGACCATCTAATCGCTTGTAGTGATTCTACTTTATTTTCACACATAAGTTCTTCATAATGTTATATAACACTATTTATTTGACATCCTTAAGAAAGTCACTGCACAGCAATTTGGGGCATTCAACAAGATTGTGGCCATCTAATTACCTTGTAGTGATTTTCACAAATAAGTTCTCCATGATTTAATATGACAACTTTTCTTTGATACTGTTGAGAAAGTCACTACAAAGAGATTTGGGAAATGACATTCAACAAGATTGTGACCATCTAATTGCCTTGTAGTGATTCTACTCTATTTTCACTCATAAGTTCTCCTATAGAATGTAATATGACACCATTTCTTTGGCACCCTTGAGAAAGTCATTTTATAACAAAGGGATTTGGGACATCCAACAAGATTGTGACCATCTAGTCTCCTTGTAGTGATTATTCTTTATTGCCACACAGAAGTTCTCCATAATTTAATCTAACACCATTTCTTTGATACCCTTGAGAAAGTCACTAAAATGCGATTTGGGACATCCAACAAGATTCTGAACATCTAATCACCTTGTAGTCATTTTGCTTTGTTTTCACATAGAAGTTCTCCATAGTGTAATATGACACCATCTCTTTGATACCCTTCAAAGAAAGTCACTACAAAGAGATTCGGGACATGCAACAAGATTGTAACCGTTTAATCACCTTGTAGTGATTCTGCTTTATTTTCACACATAAGTTCTGTATAGTAAATATGACACTATTTCTTTAATACCCTTAATAAATTCACTACAAAGCGATCCAGGACATGCTATTATGACCATCTAATCGCCTTGTAGTGATTTTGCTTTATTTTCAAACATAAGTTCTCCATAATGTAATATGACACCGTTTCTTTGACACCCTTAAGAAAGTCACTACAAAGTGATTTGGGATATCCAATAAGATTATGACCATCTAACTTCCTTGTAGTGATTCTGCTTCATTTTCACACATAAGTTATCCATAATATAATATGAAACCATTTCTTTGACACCCTTGAGAAAGTCACTATTAAGTGATTTGGAATATCCAATAAGATTGTGACCATCTAATCGCCTTGTAGCAATTCTGCTTTATTCTCACACATAAGTTTTCCATAATGTAATATGACACCTTTTCTTTCACACCCTTGAGAAAGTTACTACAAAGTGATTTGGGATATCTAACAAGATTATGACCATGTAATCACCTTGTAGTGATTCTTCTTTTTTCTCACACATAAGTTCTCCATGATTTAGTATGACACACTTTCTTTGACACCCTAGAGAGTGTCACCTCAAAGAAATTTGGGACATCTAATAAGATTGTGACCATCTAATTGCCTTGTAGTAATTCGCGTTTATTTTCACACGTAAGTTCTCCATAATGTAATACGATACCATTTCTTTGACACCCTTGAGAAAGTCACTACAAAGCAATTTGGGGCATCCAAAAAGATTATAACCATCTTATCACCTTGTAGTGATTCTACTTTATTTTCACACATAAGTTCTCCTACATAATGTAATATGACACCGTTTCTTTGAAAGTCACTACAAAGCGATTCGGGACATCCAATAGAATTGTGACCATCTTATCACCTTGTGGTGATGCTACTTTATTTTCACATATAAGTTCTCCATAATGTAATATGACACCGTTTCATTCACATATCTCAC
This sequence comes from Cibotium barometz, assembly GCF_041138505.1. Lineage (NCBI taxonomy): Eukaryota > Viridiplantae > Streptophyta > Polypodiopsida > Cyatheales > Cibotiaceae > Cibotium > Cibotium barometz. The sequence continues at coordinate 24,891,423 of NC_141097.1, forward strand.
TAGTAAAAGTGATTTCTTTGGCATATCTCTAGAATTATTGGGTAGAATGTGCAAACAAGCAAATGAGCTAACACCACTCTAGTGTTCATATATATTAAAGAACTGACAACATGAAGTGTGGCCTAAGTATTTTATTAAGAAATTCATATTTATCTATTAATAATATAGTAATATGAGGAATATATGAAATATATCTAATTATCAAAAGTTTTGTTAATGGTGGCTCTCTTCTTACTACTCCAAACGTTTTTTCTCTCGAGAGAAAAGGCAGGAAATTGAGTCTAATTCTCCCCTAATGCTTCTCCTAGTGTTGTGATTTGAAAACTTTGGAGGCTAATTCTTCCATAATGTTTTTGTTTGTGTTGTAGTGATTTCGAAATCCTCATTGCATCATAGTGATTTTGCTATCCTAGTATTTAGGCAATGTTATGCACCTAATGCTTATGCTAGTATTGTAATGATTTGGAAACTTTGGAGTCTAGTTCTCCCATAATGTTTCTATTAGTGTTGTAGTGATTTCGAAAGTGATTTGGAACATCCAATAAGATTGTGACCATCGAATCGCCTTGTATCGATTCTGATTTATTCTCACGCATAAGTTTTTGATAATGTAATATGACACCTTTTCTTTCACACCCTTGAGAAAGTTACTACAAAGTGATTTGGGATATCTAACAAGATTATGACCATGTAATCACCTTGTAGTGATTCTTCTTTTTTCTCACACAAGTTCTCCATAATTTAGTATGACACACTTTCTTTGACACCCTAGAGAGTGTCACTTCAAAGAAATTTTGGACATCTAATAAGATTGTGACCATCTAATCGCCTTGTTGTAATTCTCCTTTATTTTCACACGTAAGTTATCCATAATATAATACGATACCATTTCCTTGACACCCTTGAGAAATTCACTACAAAGCAATTTGGGGCATCCAAAACGATTGTAACCATCTTATCACCTTGTAGTGATTCTACTTTATTTTCACACATAAGTTCTCCTACATAATGTAATATGACACCGTTTCTTTGAAAGTCACTACAAAGCGATTCGGGACATCCAATAGAATTGTGACCATCTTATCTCCTTGTGGTGATGCTACTTTATTTTCACACATAAGTTCTCCATAATGTAATATGACACCATTTCATTGACATATCTCACTAGTAAAAGTGATTTCTTTGGCATATCTCTAGAATTATTGGGTAGAATGTGCAAACAAGCAAATGAGCTAACAGCACTCTAGTGCTCTTATATATTAAAGAACTGACAACATGAAGTGTGGCCTAAGTACTTTGTTAAGCAATTCATATTTATCTATTAATAATATAGTAATATGAGGAATATATGAAATATATCTAATTATCAAAAGTTTCGTTAATGGTAGCTCTCTTCTTATTGCTCCAAACGTTTTTTCTCTCGAGAGAAAAGGTGGGATATTGAGTCTAATTCTCCCCTAATGCTTCTCCTAGTGTTGTGATTTGAAACCTTTGGAGGCTAATTCTCCCATAATGTTTCTGTTAGTGTTGTAGTGATTTCGAAATCCTCATTGCATTATAGTGATTTCGCTATCCTAGTATTTAGGCAATGTTATGCACCTAATGCTTATGCTAGTATTGTAATGATTTGGAAACTTTGGAGTCTAATTCTCCCGTAATGCTTCTTCTAGTGTTGCAGTGATTTGGAAACTTTACTCAATCACTACAATGCGAAAGGGGTCATCATGTCCAATTGTTTGATCCTTATCGTATTGTAATGTTTTTGAAAACTTTGCTAAATCACTACAATGCCAATAGGGGTTGTCGTGTCCAATTGTTGGACTGTTATTGCACTGTAATGATTTGGACACTTTGCTAAATCACTACAAGAGGATAGGAGTCATCATGTCCATTCGTTGGACCCTTATCATGTTGTAGTGATTTTGTTTTCCTAGGGCTCTCCTTCTGTTTTCCTAGGGCTCTCCTCCTGTTGGTTCAAACTTTCTTTCTCTCTAGAGAAAAAAGACCTGAAATTGAGTTGGCTACAACCTGATAGGGGTCATGTCCAATTGTTAGACCCTTACCGTGTTCTAGTGATTTTGTCTTCCTAGTCTTTTGGCAACATTATGCACCTAATGCCTCTGCCAGTGTTGTAGGGATTTGGAAACTTTGGAGTCTAGTTCTCTCCTAATGCCTAATGCTTTTGCTAGTGTCGTAGTGATTTGGAAACTTTGCTAGTGTTGTAGTGATTTGAAAACTTTGCCAAATCACTACAATGGAATAGGGGTCATCAAGTCTAATTGTTGGACCCTTATCATGTTGTAAGTATTTGGTAAACTTTGCCAAATCATTACAATCTGATAGGGGTCGTCATGTCCAATTGTTGGACCCTTTATCGCATTGTAGGGATTTTATTTTCCTTGCCTTTTGGTAACATTTTGTAGCAGTGCTTATAGTTACTTTCTTTTCAATGGATCTATTTGGAATTATGTGAGAATAACTCTTGAAATTTTATTATAGATGGAAAGGTTACAATATCAAAAGGTGATTCCACAATCTCTAGTAGGAGATACAAATAGAGTAGATTTTGGAAGCTTCACTTCTACTTATGGTTTTCTTACCATCTAACTTAAAATAGAAATCCCTTGGTGCATCACTACACATCAATTGGATCTCTTTTCTAAGAAGGGACAATGGCAATTGGCTTTCTAGATTGACCACTAAATAGGTATGGACCTTGTGATTGGATTACAACATCTATGTGATGGGGAACAGTGAGTTCCATCACGCATGTCTTGATCCAAGCTTTGCAGATGCCTCTCCACAACAGTCGCCATCTTCTGTAATGAGATCAAATTCCTCCCAATGAAATGACTGGTCATTAGAAACAACCAATGCTACAAATTAACAGCTGTTGCCACCCTAACAGAATTTGCTACAAACATTATGTTCTGATTTCACCTGAATGTAACATCTTGCATTGTTGCTTTGCATTCAATGGCATCTTCAGCAGAGGTCCTCTTTACAGCCCATCTCTCCTCCGAAAATTGGTTCATCGAATCATTATCAAGTGAACTCACGTAATATGTTATCTTTGTTTTCTTGACACCCTCACATGATGCAAATGTCTATGCAAAATCACTAAATGATATAAGCCAACTCATATGGATGCCCTTAGAACCTGTTGATGGTATCATTACTAGATGCATATCTCTTCTTATCTTATTCTTACATGCTACAATGATGTCTGTGCAATAACAAACTAATTCTTAGCTAGATAATGGTGGTAGTGGGATAGACTCTAGTATACTAAACTTATCATTTGCATTAGCTAAAAAAATACATGGAATTATAATAAAGGAAGAGATTCCATGTTTTGCTAAATGGATGGGTGGGTTGTCATATATCATGTGCCTATCTCTATGTGAAAGACATCGATTCTTCCACTGATGCACTTTGCATTCTGCCACTCCTACATATTTGATGATTTAAAGGTATAAGAAAATTTTAATTCTTAGCTATAGAAAACTATTGAAGACAAATCAATTACCTATGCTCCTCGAGTGCTGGGTCTCTCGTGATCCAATATAACTTCTTTCCGTCGTCACTCCGTGACTCCGTGACGCCAGCTAGGCCATGTTGGGCAAAGGGACAGACTCCGTCGTCACTCCGTGACTCCGTCCAAACTATGAGAGTTTCCCGACGTTATCACGTTTTGAACTATGAGAGTTATCCTCATCTCGTTGCGTAGTCGTCGCGCCCCCGCCTCTTTTATATGTTATAGCTCATGTCATGCCCTAAGCCTCCCTACACGTATCCTATTATCCAATTATGGCCTATGCAGGCTTTGTATCCTCTCCTGCACGCAGCAAGCTGCCACCACCTACCACATCACTACTTGGCGCAGCTCATTAGATCCTACCTTTCTCTGGTTACTAATCTCCCATACTCTCTTAAAATAATTCGATTTTGCCTTCTCACACGAATTGATTCCCATATGGTCTCATCTAATTTCTCTTGTAATTGAATGCCTTGATGTGGTTAGAATCATCTTATTGCTACCATTTGCATTTGTCTTGTCTTAATGCCTGGGGAGTAATGAGCCTCTGTTTTGTCCCTTCATAATTTGATGCATATATTGCTCTTGTGATTAATGTTAAAGGAATGTCTTTGATGTGGTTTTGTCAGAGCTTTCCGTAGCTGCTTAATCATGCCGACGAAGGATAAGGTAAGCTTGTCTGTGGATGTGGTGAAGGTCGGAGAGGAGAGCTTGCACAGGAGGTTCATTGTTGAAGAAGGCGACAAGCATGTGCTAGAGATAGTGAATATCATGTTGTAGTGATTTTGTTTTCCTAGGGTTCTCCTCCTGTTGGTTCAAACTTTCTCTCTCTCTAGAGAAAAAAGACCCGAAATTGAGTTGGCTACAACGTGATAGGAGTCATGTCCAATTGTTAGACCCTTACCGTGTTCTAGTGATTTTATCTTCCTAGTCTTTTGGCAACATTATGCACCTAATGCCTCTGCCAGTGTTGTAGGGATTTGGAAACTTTGAAGTCTATTTCTCTCCTAATGCCTAATGCTTTTGCTAGTGTCGTAGTGATTTGGAAACTTTACTAGTGTTGTAGTGATTTGAAAACTTTGCCAAATCACTACAATGGAATAGGGGTCATCAAGTCTAATTGTTGGACCCTTATCGTGTTGTAGGCATTTGGCAAACTTTGCCAAATCAGTACAATGTAATAGGGGTCGTCATGTCCAATTGTTGGACCCTTTATCGCATTGTAGGGATTTTATTTTCCTTGCCTTTTGGTAACATTTCACAGTAGTGCTTATAGTTACTTTCTTTTCAATGGATCTATTTGGAATTATGTGAGAATAACTCTTGAAATTTTACTATAGATGGAAAGATTACAATATCAAGGTGATTCCACATCTCTAGTAGGAGATACAAATAGAGTAGGTTTTGGAAGCTTCACTTCTACTTATGGTTTTCTTACCATCTAACTTAAAATAGAAATCCCTTGGTGCATCACTACACATCAATTGGATCTCTTTTCTAAGAAGGGACAATGGCAATTGGCTTTCTAGATTGACCACTAAACAGGTCTGGACCTTGTGATTGGATTCTTGTGATTGGATTACAACATCTATGTGATGGGGAACAGTGAGTTCCATCATGCATGTCTTGATCCAAGCTTTGCCAGACGCCTCTCCACAACAGTCGCCATCTTCTATAATAAAATCGTATTCCTCCCAATGAAATGATTGGTCATTAGAAACAACCAATGCTACAAATTAACAGTTGCTGCCACCCTAACAAGATTTGCTACAAACATTATGTTCCGATTTCACCTGAATATAACATCTTGCATTGTTGCTTTGCATTCAATGGCATCTTCAACAGAGGTCCTCTTTACAGCCCATCCCTCTTTACAAATTAAATGGCATCTTTAACAGAGGTCCTCTTTACAGCCCATCCCTCTTTACAAATTAACAGCTGTTGCCACCCTAATAGAATTTGCTACAAACATTATGTTCTGATTTCACCTGAATGTAACATCTTGCATTGTTGCTTTGCATTCAATGGCATCTTCAGCAGAGGTCCTCTTTACAGCCCATCTCTCCTCCGAAAATTGGTTCATCGAATCATTATCAAGTGAACTCACATAATATATTATCTTTGTTTTCTTCACACCCTCACACGATGCAAATATCTATGCAAAATCACTAAATGATATAAGCCAACTCATATGGATGCCCTTAGAACCTATTGATGGTCTCATTACTAGATGCATATCTCTTCTTATCTTATTCTTACATGCTACAATGATGTCTGTACAATAACAAACTAATTCTTAGCTAGATAATGGTGGTAGTGGGATAGACTCTAGTATACTAAACTTATCATTTACATTAGCTAAAAAAATACATGCAATTATAAAGGAAGAAATTCCATGTTTTGCTAAATGAATGGGTGGGTTGTCATATAGCATGTGCCTATCTCTATGTGAAAGACATCGATTCTTCCACTGATGCACTTTGCATTCTGCCACTCCTACATATTTGATGATTTAAAGGTGTAAGAAAATTTTAATTCTTAGCTATAGAAAACTATTGAAGACAAATCAATTAGCTATTGAACACAAAAAATAAAGACTAGCTACTACTAAATCTTAAAATTTGTCTTAGATCTTTTACTTTGATCATTGGTGATGTAGCATTATGTCCTTGCACATATAAGCATGCTACAATTGCACCATTTGGCCATCTTGTAGTACTCCATCATCCTACCTTTTTAATGCTTGTTAGGATCAGCATCATGTATTTTCGTTCTACCTATGCTCCTCGTTTTACCTATGCTCCTCGAGTGCTGGGTCTCTCGTGATCCAATATAACTTCTTTCCGTCGTCACTCCGTGACTCCGTGACGCCAGCTAGGCCATGTTGGGCAAAGGGACAGACTCCGTCGTCACTCCGTGACTCCGTCCAAACTATGAGAGTTTCCCGACGTTATCACGATTCACGCTACCGGACGTTCTGAGCTATGAGAGTTATCCTCATCTCGTTGCGTAGTCGTCGCGCCCCCGCCTCTTTTATATGTTATAGCTCATGTCATGCCCTAAGCCTCCCTACACGTATCCTATTATCCAATTATGGCCTATGCAGGCTTTGTATCCTCTCCTGCACGCAGCAAGCTGCCACCACCTACCACATCACTACTTGGCGCAGCTCATTAGATCCTACCTTTATCTGGTTACTAATCTCCCATACTCTCTTAAAATAATTCGATTTTGCCTTCTCACACGAATTGATTCCCATATGGTCTCATCTAATTTCTCTTGTAATTGAATGCCTTGATGTGGTTAGAATCATCTTATTGCTACCATTTGCATTTGTCTTGTCTTAATGCCTGGGGAGTAATGAGCCTCTGTTTTGTCCCTTCATAATTTGATGCATATATTGCTCTTGTGATTAATGTTAAAGGAATGTCTTTGATGTGGTTTTGTCAGAGCTTTCCGTAGCTGCTTAATCATGCCGACGAAGGATAAGGTAAGCTTGTCTGTGGATGTGGTGAAGGTCGGAGAGGAGAGCTTGCACAGGAGGTTCATTGTTGAAGAAGGCGACAAGCATGTGCTAGAGATAGTGAATGACAATAACAATTTACCGAGTGCTAGCACGGATGGGGGAAGTCTACGCTATGGCTCGCTTTTTGCCCCGAGACAAGCCAATACACCCTCCGAGACAAGTAAGCCTTCAATCCGCTATATTAATAATGAACAGCAGGACTGCAAGAAGGCCAGCAAGAGAGAGCTCCGTGAGCTTGATAAGAAGGCAGCACCAGAGAAAGATCTCACTTTGTTTGCCATGAGACTAGCTGTGTTAGAGAAGCTTGCAACCTATGTGGGCACCCTTGGTTTCATATGGGCCACTGTTGTGATCCTTGGTGGCTATGCAATGACCTTAAAAGAGATCGATTTCTGGTTTGTTACATTGATATTAGTCACAGAGGGGGCTCGAATCTTCAGTAGAAGTCAAGAATTAGAGTGGCAGCACCAAGATCCAGGCACAAACACCATCACCCAAGCTTACTATAAGGGTTCAGACGCAATCCACCGAAGTGCCCGGGCAATAGGTACAGTTTTCTCTAATTTGGTCACTCAACGGGGCTCCCAATCAAAGCACGGCGCAAGTGTGGACACTGTCTTCCTTGGAGGTGAGAGGATTAATCATAGCCTCCATCCTGCCCACCTTGGAAGGGTTTGGTCTACCTCAAAAGTCTCCTTTGTACCCTTCATGAGATTGATTTTCGAAGCTAAACGTGTCAGTGCTTTTCTGTATTGTATGCAAATCCTCTCTGCAATGGTTAGCATAGCTCTCTCAGTTTGGCGTTTGAGCACCCAGGATTCCAGTAAACCTGATGAAGGAGATACAGAGAGCAATCACACATCTGCCCTCATAATGTTCTACAGCCTCACTGTCTTCGAAGCTCTGGTTTTTCTCATGGAGAGGGCCTACTGGCAGTACAAGATCTCTGTGACGAACATCCTGCGCTATGTCAACAACAATTGCAGGCTAAAACATGATGAAGATTGCTACACTGTGAGACGTTTCTTCTATGATGTATATGCGAAGTGCTTGACGGAGAGTGTGTTTGCAGGGTTGAAGATGGATTTGGTGGATTATGCGCTGCAATGGCTACAATCAGATGTGCACGTGGAGCAGTTGAATGGGGTGAGGGCGCTATTTGCATTCTCAAGCCATGCAGAGTCAAGCCAAGAGACCTTAAGGACCATAGGGACAAGGCAAGGGGCAGTGGAGAGGCTGTTGGAGATGATAACATGGAAGAATGATGAAGAGCAGGCTATAAGGGAGGCAGCAGCAAACCTGCTGTGCAAGCTTGTGGGCTATGATCGCACAGGGATAAGAGTGGCAGCAATCTCGGGATCTATAGAGGGCATCCTCAGCTTGCTCACAGATGATAAACTTGAGGATACCCCCTCTTCTTATGCCCATGAATATGCGCGTGCAGAAACACTCGCCAAGATAGTGGAGAGTCCCAGAGTGGTCACCCATGTTCAATTAGGGCTCCGTATATTGATTAACTTGGCTAAAAACCCAATTAATTGTGCTAAGATAGGGGCAACCAGAGGCCTTCTTGCTAGGCTCATAAGCTTCATAGATGTAAACAAAGAGATTTTAAGGAATGGTAAAGAGAAGCAGGAGGAGACACTGTGGTTCTCGTCCCTAGAGTTGCTTAATACATTGGCAGCTTGCCCGGGTCCTTCAGGGAAGACACTGAGAGAGGACATTGCAAGAGTTCTACTATCTATCACTAATTTGAGAAACATTTTGAATAGTAAAGAAGGGGGTTGCCGACTGCAAGAGCTTGCAGCTAGCACCCTATCCAGCCTCGCCATGGATGCCCACGTGAGAGAGGTGATCGTCCGGACGGGCGGCATTATGCGCAGCCTGTTCGGCCTCTTTCTCACGCGTGTGAAAGAGGCCGGGAAGGAAGCAAATGAAGGTCGCCATCAAAGCAGGCGAGGCCCTAACACTGCTTGCCTTGCAGGACTCCAAGAACTGTGCCAGAATGCTAAGATTGAAGCTGCATGATCAACAGCAAGAAGGAGACGAGCTCGCTTCTGCAAGTACCTCTGGAGGCATTTCTTGTGGTAACGTCGTGGATGCCTTGATCGAGATGATGGGCGATCGACACCGTGGGCACCTGGCCATCTTCCTCTTGCACAGCTTCTGTGACAACCAAGTCGAGCAAGAATACAAGCTCCGCATCGCAGCATCCACTCCTGAGGTACACACTTAACAGCTCTAACATCTGATCTAACCCACTTCTCACACATGAATCGCTCTCTTAAGAAAGGCATTGCAGATGGAGGGATGCCAACCTAATTTTTCCCGAACCCTAAGTCATGCCAACACTACCTCAGGCCGTAGTTGCCATTCACACACTAGATTCATCAAGTGTCTAGGTTTTCACGACGTGTACTAAGGAGCCTTTTACTCAATACCTTTTTCACGACGTGCACTAAGGAACCTTTTACTCAGTTCTTCGCATAAAAAGTTTCTAGGTTCACACACTCCAGAAAAGAAAGATAAATCATAGGTTCACACGCATTTTGATTGAAGCCCTTGAACATCCATCACGCAATGTGTGTGTGCATGTGCAGGTGATGAAGCTGGTGATGGTGATGGATAAGGAGCACGAGAGAGCACAGGAGGCAGCGATAGGGTTAGCGTCCAAGACACTGCCATTATTGAGACCAGAGGAGGTAGAAGCTTTGTTCTCTGGTGGTGGGTGTACGAAGGAAGACGTGGTGGTGATGGTAGGGAATGTGTTGGACGCCCACCAGGCGCCTTCTATGAAGCTGCCACGAGTGCGGCGCTTCTGCCTGGAGCTGGTGGCGGCGCTGGTGGACGCTGACTCGGCCTCTTTTCTCCCCTTGTTTGAGAGAAACAACTTTGTATCTTATGTGGACAGCGTGTCCGCCACTGCCTCCGACCTGGAGAATTACGCCACCTTCTCCGGCGCCATTGGCGTCGCCTTCCACCACCTCACCATGGAGTGCCTCGTCCAAACGGTCATCGACAAACTCCAGCTCCAGCAGAAAATCTCCTTCTCATAGCATTGTAAATATAAAGTTTGTACACATCCTAGAATGTGCAATTGCTGTAGTCAAAGGTATGAATTTAATTCAGAAATTGCAGAAGTGAAAGGTTGGTCTATCCATGGCATCAATCATTTTTCTTCCGAAGGGTATATTTTAATTAGCCACTTAATTATTATGAGGCTTCAACGTGATTACAATGAGCAAACGGTTTCTTTTACTATTCACCATTAAAGTCACACTTTTGTACATTTATTATGAACACTCTTGCAAAATGATTTTTTTTTAAAAATAATCCAATATTACAAAATGAAAAATAAAAAAAGACTCTTAAATATATATATTTCTCTCATGTAAAGTACCACTTTTCTAAAAGCAAGCCAATCTACTTTTCTTTTTAAAATTTTCAATCCATTGTACAATATTTATCCCATGCCCTTTCTGAGTACTTGAAAATGTGTAATATAAATGCCCTTTGGGTTTATGTTACATGTCACCCACAAACGTTTAGGGTGCATATTCCAAATGTGACTAGATTCTCCTAAGCGCTGTATATTACAATTTCTAGGTGGATTTTTACATATACTAAGATTGGCATCCCAATAGTTGTAACATATAATAAAGTGCTTAGCACGGTTATAAAAGTGAGGCCCAAAAGCACCTACGCATTCGAAAAGATAATGTTAAGCAATGTGGTTCACATATCTCTTTTCTTAATTTGGATTTTGTCCTTGGAATGGCTTAGGAATGGTGAGAATTCCTTTAGAGGGTGAAGTTGCACCACTTGGTGACAAAGTCGCATTTGGACTTTATGTACCATGTGCAACAAAAAAAGTATTTGTAGGATATCCCAAATGATGAGCAATGGCCTTGAAAGGTCAAATCGACATGGAAAGTTAAACTTGAGCATTGGGTTCTTCTTTTACTTGTGCTAAAAGACACACTAGGCTCACCATGGGAAAGCAATTAAAGCATGTCCTCAAATAACTAGTGGCTTCACATTAGAATTTCTTATACCTTGGTTGAAAAAAGTATGGCGTTCTGACCATTTGGGATGTGCCCCCATGATTTCATGTGTAGTTGGCAATGGTATGAAGAGATGGAAGGGGATACGGAGAGAAAGGCATGCAGCATTGAAAAGGCATGAAGAGGTGAAAAGGCTAAGGAGAGGTATTTAAGGTTAAGTGAGGTGTTTGGAGATTGAGGTGGTTAAAGGTGGAGGGTTGGGGTTTGGTCATTGGGTACTCATGGAGGAGGCTAGTGCCCCTCTTTAGATTGGTCTTCACCCTCTTTAGTGCCTCTTGAATCGTTTTATTACAGCCTCATGCCAGGTCTTCAATAAACTTCATTGTGTCTAGTTTGGGTAGTAGGCCATGTGAGAATCATCGGTGTCCAGTTGGGTACTATGGCTTTCAGTGACTTCCAACCATCTCTTTTTTAAGGAAGGCTTCTTTGAGGATCATTGTGTAGGTTGAGATGGTACCAACAAGAGAGCCTGCAACAATGAGAGAGAGAGAGAGAGAGAGAGAGAGAGAGAGAGAGAGGGAGGGAGGGAGTATTTCATGACTCAATGATTACTTGATTGATTGATGTGTTAACCTTCACCAAGCATAATGCTTTTATAGGCATGCAACCTTATTTTTTGACCCACTAAAATCTCACACACACTGGATGAGTGACACATGGCACACTTATCCTATCCACACCTAAGCGTACATTCACACACGCATACACACTTGTAGGGAGTGTTCACACATAAGGCTCTGAATCCCAACAAACCCCCCTTTGGATCATAGGGGGAGTGCTTGGGAAAACCTTCAATTGTCATAATGGTTTGGACTCTAGACTGCACCACGAGCTCAAATGAGTCAAAATGGCACCAGCACACCTGAACTCTCATTCAAGGCTTGATATAAGAGCTTGACCATATAATGACAGCCTACATCAGCCTTCTAAGAATTAGGCAAAATTTGGACTAAAAAAGGGCCCTCTAAGAAGGGCCATGTCAAGAAGGGACCGTTTGGTTAGTGAACCTTATGTATCTTACATCAAAACCCCCACATATGACATATTGTTTTGGCACTTGTTGAAAAGTATATTTTAAATATACCACCTCTGAAAAATTTGGAGTTGATATGTCCAAGTTATGCCTTCCCCACTAAAAGGTAGATTCCAACGATCGTAGCCATGTAACTGACATCCAGCTACATGGATGTCACAAACGTTGGAATCTACCTTTTATTGGGGAAAGGCATAACTTAAACATATCAACTCCAAATTTATCAAAGGTGGTAGATGTAACATAAGTGTCAAAATTGTTAGAATCTACCTTAATGCATAACTTGAGCATATCAACTCGAAATTTGCATTAGGGAAAATTTGGAGCCAATTGGGCCCTTTAAGGATTGCTACACATTCTCTCTCTACAAACATGGATTCATGGTGATTTTTTTTGCAAATCAACTGAGAAGTGAGCGGAGTTTGGACATTTGGAATCTATTCTTTGAGACCTTTCCAATGATATATAGTATGATGGGCAATTTTGCATATTCAAGGAGTCCCTGCAGAGAGAGAATGTGCAGCAATCCTTAAAGGGCCCAATTTGAGTCCAAATTTCCCCTAATGTGGAGGCAGTAGATTTACAATGCCACATGTGGGGATTTTTATGTAACATACATAAGATTGACCACGGCCCTCCTCTAAACATATCCATACCTCCATTGAGCACTGTAGCAACACTTCTTGATGAAACAACACTTCTTAGCAGTAGAGGAATTGGGTATAAAAAATCAATGTGAAATGGGACCCTTTAATTTTCTTGAAGGGAATAGTAAAAAACTCATAAAATATATCAAATATTAAAACAACTACTTGAATTAAATTGAAATAAAGCATATAACAAAACATAAGACAAGAGAAAGAAAAACCATCACCATCAACACCATGCTGGGTGCAATCTTCCCCTCCCTTGTGCGTGGCCTTCCCCCACACAAGAGTATTTTTATTAGCTTCCTTGCAAAAATAGGCCACAGCTCCCAAAAATATACAAAGTGTGCTTTTAGAGAGCACGACACACTTCCACAATAAAAATAGAGTGTCCCAAAAGTTGGGGCTAGGGTAAAGCCTTTAGACTTTAATAAATTCAACATCATAAATGTATTTTACCCAATGTATCAAAATGGAAAAATCAACTACTAAGGTTATAAACATGGTGCGCATAAGAAACATTCTCCTCAACATTATTCATCAATCCTTATAATCTTCTTGACCTGAAAATATAAGTCCAATTAATAATTAAATTAATCCCACAGTCTTATGGATTAAGGTCATGGAGACCTAACTCATAAAGTTGCAATGGCTGACGGAGAGTCAATGGAGGACATCTCGCGTAGCAAGGTCGACCGAGGTCTTGACCAGTCTCGGTTCGATTTAAATGGTGAGCTTCCGGTACGGTGGATGAGGGACCAAGGAAGCGGTCTATGAGTGAAGCGCTAGGTCACCTGCGGGCTCTGGGTCGCCGAAGATACCCACACGTGCGTCGTGGAAGATATTAGAACAAGGAGTAAGAGTTGTTTTCTGAAATCGGGCATGGATCTGGTTGACTGACCTTGTTGGTCCTCAACGGATGAGTCCATGGCTCTCTTATATGGATCTGTTGATTGGTCTTGCTGATCTTCAACGAGAATTCCATCTTGATTTTTTATATGTGAAAATATTGTCGGGTACTATGAGCTAGGAACTATTGAAAAGGCCCTGAGTGAACAGGTGGTGAACGTTCTGGTTGCCAATGATGCCATAAGTACACCAATGATTGGAAATAAGGATTCAACTAGAGATTTGAGGATTGTCATCAGTGACATAATGGTTTCGTTAAAGGATTGTTTTAAAGTTAGCCAGGGATTTTATATTCACGTGATCACAAGATTTTTTTTGTTAATAACACTTGTGAGCATGTTATTAACATGTTCACATGTTTTCATGTTCTCAAAATAGCAGGTTACCAGTGACCTGGTAACCTGCCGAAGCCCGCCGGGCTTTTTGTTTTCCCGGCGGGCCCGCCGGGAAAATCCATTTTCCCGGCGGGAAAAAAAGTTAAAAAAAATGGTCAAAATATATTCATGTTCACAGTCATTCCTACCATTTTTGGGCCTTCTGGACACATTTATGATGTCAAAAGTTCAAAATTCTTTGTATAAAAAAAGTTATCTCTAAATTTATCACCTTAAGCTCGATTACCATCAATTAGATCTTATTATACTTCCAATTGAGTCTAATTGACATCAATTAATATCCAATTGAGTCTAATTGGTATCAATTAAGTCTAATTGGGTGTCAATTGATCGATTGGGCTCAATTGACATCAATTGACACCCCATTGGACTCAATTGGGCTTAATTGAACTTAATTGGATTCAATCAATTGACACCCAATTGGACACAACTGGGCTTAATTGGACTCAATTGACATCGATTAACACCCAATTGATGAGCTCAATTGACATCAATCCTAGTCAATTGATATCCAATTGATGCCAATTGAGCCGAATTGACACCAATTGCACTCAATTGGTACCCAATTGATGTCAATTGAGTCCTCAATTAACATCAATTAACACCCAATTGAGTCCAATTGACATCAACTAATACCCAATTGAGTCAAATTGATATCAATTAAGTATAATTGGGTGTCAATTAATCAATTCGACTCAACTGATATCAATTGATATCCAATTGGACTCAATTGACATCAATTGGGTGCCAATTGAGTCCAAGTGACACCCAATTGATATCAATTGCATCCAATTGGACTTAATTGACATCAATTGGGTGCCAATTGAGTCCAAGTGACACCCAATTGATATCAATTGCATCCAATTGGGCTTAATTGACATCAATTTACACCTAATTGATGTCAATTGAGTCTAATCCAGTTTAATTCACACCCAATTGATGTCAATTGGGCTCAATTGACATCCAATTGATGTTAATTGGACTCAATTGACATCAATTAACACCCAATTGATGTCAATTGAGCTCAATTGACATCAATCGTAGTCAATTGACACCCAATTGATGCCAATTGAGCCGAATTGAGCTTAATTGATATTAATTACACTCAATTGGCACCCAATTGATATCAATTGAGTCCGATTAGACTCAATTAACATCAATTAACATCCAATTAAGTCTAATTGATATCAATTAATACCTAATTGAGTCAAATTGATATCAATTAAGTCTAATTGGATGTCAATTGATCAATTGGACTCAATTGGTACCAATTGACATCCAATTGGACTCAATTGACATCAATTGGGTGCCAATTGAGTCCAAGTGACACCCAATTAATATCCATTGCATCCAATTGGGCTCAATTGACATCAATTCACACCTAATTAATGTTAATTGAGTCCAATCACGTTCAATTCACACCCAATTGATGTCAATTGGGCTCAATTGACACCCAATTAACTCAGCCCAATTGATATCAATTGAGTCTAATTCAAACCCAATTGAGTCTAATTACATCTAATTGGACTCAAGTGACATCAATTAACACCCAATTGATGTCAATTAAACTCAATTAACATCAATTAACACCCAATTGATATCAATTCAGCTCAATTGACATCAATCGTAGTTAATTGACACCCAATTGATGTTAATTGAGCCAAATTAAGCTTAATTGACATCAATTACACTCAATTGGCACCAATTGATGTCAATTGAGACTCAATTAACATCAATTAACATCCAATTGAGTTCAATTAACATCAATTAATACCCAATTGAGCCAAATTGGGCTTAATTGACATCAATTGCACTCAATTGGCACCCAATTGATGTCAATTGAGACTCAATTAACATCAATTAACATCCAATTGAGTTCAATTGACATTAATTAATACCCAATTGAGTCAAATTGATATCAATTAAGTTTAATTGGGTGTCAATTGATCAATTGGGCTCAATTGATATCAATTGACATCCAAATGGACTCAATTGACATCAATTGGGTGCCAATTGAGTCCAATTGACACCAAATTGATATCAATTGCATCCAAGTGGGATCAATTGACATCAATTCACACCTAATTGATGTTAATTGAGTCCAATTAGGTTCAATTTACACCCAATTGGGCTCAATTGACACCCAATTGATATCAATTTGGCTTAATTGATACCTAATTGATATTAATTAGACTCGATTGACATTAATTAACACCCAATTGATGTCAATTGACATCAATTATAGTCAATTGATATCTAATTGATGTCAATTAAGCCAAATTGAGCTTAATGGACATCAATTACACTCAATTAGCACCTAATTGATGTCAATTGAGTCTAATTGAGCTCAATTAATATCAATTAGTATCCAATTGAGTCTAATTAATATCAATTAACACCTAATTGAGTCAAATTGATATCAATTAAGTCTAATTGGGTATCAATTGATCAATTGGGCTCAATTGATATCAATTGACATCCACTTGGACTCAATTGACATCAATTGGGTGCCAATTGAGTCTAATTGACACTTAAGGGATATCAATTGCATCGAATTGGGCTCAATTGACATCAATTCACACCTAATTGATATCAATTGAGCCCAATTGATATTAATTGAGTCTAATTCACACCCAATTGAGTCCAATTGCATCTAATTGGACTCGATTGACATCAATAAACACCCAATTGATGTCAATTAAACTCAATTAATATCAATAAACACCCAATTGATATCAATTGACTCCAATTGGGTTTAACTGACACCCAATTGATGTCAATTAAGTCCAAATAGATATAATTAGGCTCAATTGACACCTAACTGATGTCAATTGAGTCCAATTGGATTCAATTGAGTCTAATTGGGTTAAATTGGATGCAATTAGGCTTAATTGATGTCAATTGAATTAAATTGGATGCAATTTGTCCAATTGATGTCAATTGAGTTCAATTGGATGCAATTAGGCTCAATTGACACCTAATTGATGTCAATTGAGTTCAATTCATACCCAATTATTGTTAATTGTGTCCAATTGAGCTCAATTAACACCCAATTGATGTCAATTGGGCTCAATTAACATCAGTTAACACCCTTTTGAGTCCAATTGATGTCAATTGAGTCCAATTAGGTGTCAATTGATATCAATCGAGTCCAATTGATCAATTAATACCCAATTAGACTTAATTGATGTCAATTGGACTCAATTCATTCAATTTAGCATCAATTATAATCAATTGACACCCAATTGATATTAATTGACATCAATTAGGTGTTAATTGATGTCAATTGAGCCCATGTGACATCAATTGTGTGTCAATTGAATCCAATTGATGTCAATTGAGCCCAATTGACATTAATTGTGTGTCAATTGATACATAATTAGCTTCAATTGGGCTCAATTGACATCAATTGACACCCAATTGATGTCAATTAGGCTCCATTGACACCCAATTAGACTCAATTTGGCTCAATTGACATCAATTGACACCCAATTAGACTCAATTTGGCTTAATTAAGTCTAATTGGACTCAATTAGACTCAATTTGGCTCAATTGATATCAATTGACACCCAATTATACTTAATTTAACTCAATTGACATCAATTGACACCCAATTGATATGAACTGATGTGAATTGAGCTCAATTGCATCGAATTAGGCTCAATTGACATCGATTGATACCCAATTAATATCAATTGAGAGCAATTGATGTGAATTGATGTCAATTGAGCTCAATTGCATGGAATTAGGTATAACTGACACCCAATTAATATCAATTGAGTGCAATTGAGCCCAATTCAGCTCAGTTGTAATCAATTGACACCCAATTGATGTCAGTTGCATCCAATTTGGCTCAATTGAAACCTAACTGATGTCAATTAAGTCCAATTGATGTTAATTGGCACCCAATTGATGTCAATAAGGTTCAATTGATGTTAATTGACTCCCAATTGATGTCATTTACGTCCAATTGAGCTCAATTGACACCCAAATTATCCAATTGAAGTCAATTAGACTTAATTGACTTCAATTGTGTTAATTAGATATTAATTGATATCAATTAACACCCAATTGCTATCAATTGAGTCTAATTCGGCTCAATTGACACTCAATTTACATCCAATTGGGCGTGAATTGAGCTCAATTGTATCATATTAGGCTCAATTGACATTAATTGACACACAATCGATCACACAATTGAGTGCAATTGAGCCCAATTGATATCAATTGTGATCAATTGACACCCGATTGATGTTAATTGCATCCTATTGGGCTCAATTGAGCACAATAGGATGCAATTAACACCCAATTGAGTGTCAATTGAGTGCAATTGAGCCCAATTGAGCTCAATTGATATCAACCGACACCCAATTGATGTCAACTGAGCTCAATTGAGCTTAATTGATATCAATTTACACCCAATTGATGTCAACTGAGCTCAATTGACACCCAATTGATGTCAACTGAGCTCAATTGAGCTTAATTGACATTAATTGTAATAAATTAACACCCAATTGAAGTCAATTGGGCTTAATTAATATCAATTAACATCCAATTATTATCAATTGAGTCCAATTCGACTCAATTGATACTTAGTTTACACCCAATTTTTGCAAATTTGGTGTAAATTGGGCTCAATTGCGTCGAATTAGGCACAATTGACATCAATTGACACCTAATTAATATCAATTGAGTGTAAATCAAGTGTAATTGAGTCCAATTGGGCTCAATTGAGTGCAATGATGTCATGGACAATTGAGTCAATTGATGTAAGTATAGTTAGATTTAATTGGTGTGTCAATTGAACTTAAGGCCAGCAAATTATACAAAACTTTTTTTGTGCCAATAATTTTGAACTTTTGACATCATAAATGAGTCCAGAAGGCCCAAAAATGGTAAGAATGACTGTGAACATGATTTTTTATTTTTTTATTTTTTATTTTTTTTATTTTTTTTATTTGCCCGCCGGGAAAATGGGTTTTTCCGGCGGGCCCGCCGGGAAATGATCATTTTTCCGGCGGGATTACTGGCAGAGAAGGTTTTTACAGGTCATAAAAAATGCCCGTGAATATACATTGTGATCACAAGAATTTTTATGTTAATAATAGGTTTTGTTAACGTGATCACGAAATTGTGAAGACGTTAATGAAATCCCTGAAGTTAGCTGATGCTGAGAAAAAGGCAATTTCATATTGGGTGTGTAAGTGGTGTGACTAATTTTATGTTTGCATGAACTTTCGGCTAGGGGGCCTGGGAACTCTTTTCCCTTGTACCCGAGACAAAACCTAACCAAATTCCTAATTAGATCCCATCACTATAGTGGTTGGGAGGTTGGCTAACCCATGGGACTGGATGGGGTTAGGCTGGACTGATGGATCCATAAATCGAGACTCAATTTCTGTTACTACGATAGATAAAGTAAATCCCGGATAGTAATTGTTCTATGGATAGGAATCAACGGCTGTGCCTCTTGATGGGGAAAAAAGCGTTGATCCCAATGATCCAAGTGCAAGTTTCTTCCTCAATCTGACCAAGTATCTTCATAGATGCAGTCGGATCAGCTTGATCAGAAATGGTCTTGACTACGTTAGAGTAAAAGTTATCCTGGTGGAATCGCCCGTGCTCTCTGGATAAAGGAAGTTTTTCCGGGTTTGGTTTTGGATAAGCCGACGGATTTGTCTCTTGTTCGGATATCCGTGGGCGAGGCTCCGAGTATGGGACCCTGTCCTCGCAAGATGTGCTACTTCCACTGCTAGCACCCCGAATCCGTTGCGCAGTGGGGACAGGGATTTCACAATTGTTATCAGAGCGAATTGGCTAATAAAGATCAACTAAGAAGACAAATATGTCAAAAATTTATATGGAACCCTGACTTGCTTGAGGCTTAGACATGATGGTATTTACTTTATAATTCCAAGTATCATGACTAACCGTATATAGCGAGGGTATAATTGCAGCTCTTTACCGACAGTATATACGAGTAAATCTAAGACTTGAAATTATAAGCATCAATTGATGAATTCGAATGTGGTTGATATGATTTTTAATTCTGTTTGAGAATTGATGAATTGATTTGGATTCTGATTGAAAAATTATGATTTCTGAAATTTAGTTGAAATGTAATAAACTAAGCGAAACCACAATGTGGATGATTGGGACGAGTCCCTGTGATGATATTCATAACTAGAATGATGATAATGATTTCAGCAAATCACTATGAGATTAGTGGATTGTGCTGTCAAATTGCTACTGTTAACACTTGACACGGTAGATCAAGTTAAGGGATGACAAATTGAGAACTTGCTTAACTGAAATTCCCGTGGAGAAATGTTTAGAAGAAAATTTTTCAGTCTAATGGACCATTATCCTATTAAAGATATGAATGATATGATCTGAATGAATTGTTATTTAATGATGAATTCTATATAAGGGATATTTATCCCCGTATTCTGTTGAGTTGACCAGAATATTAGGAACCGCAAAATAAATTGGATCTTAAGAAAAAGAGTTGTCCTCTACTTTGCGAGATGAGGACATCTCGCACTTTTTAAGTGGGGTAGAATGTAAGATTCCTCCCCCAGCCTTCGAGGTATGCAGCAGTAAGAATCTCCCTTTCTGATCTTATAATTATTTCCCTCTCTAAAATAAAAGAAGATTCTGTTTAAGAGGGAAGTTCCTTTCCCCAGAATACTTTCTCAGGAGCCCACCTGTTTGTAAGGATTCGGAACGATGAGTTCAGAAGTGAGAACCGGTGTTTTGGATGCCAAGGTTTTGGTCATCAGTTAATGACTGCCCGACTCCTGTCATGACAAGGGCACAGGGAAGTCAAGAACCCAAATTTAGAGACCAATTCCTTCATACCAATCTAATCAGGGTCCGTCTCGGACAAGATTGCTTAACTCCATTAACTAGGTCCGACCCATTGATTAGGGTCGAGATGTCTTGACGACATGGAGCAGCAGATGCAAGCAATTCATAAAGATATAAAAGCTGCCCAGGATCGACAGAAACAGTATGCAGATAAGAAGAGGACAGTCAGAGAATTCAGAGAAGCAGATATGGTCTTCATTCGAGTACAGCCCAAAAGAAGTTCTTTATCTCTTAGGAAGTATAAGAAGTTATCTCCCAGATATTGTGGGCCATATTGGATTTCAATGAAAGTAAGTGACTTAGCCTACGAGCCTTTTCTACCTCATCATCTCAAAGTTCATAATGTATTTCATGTAAACCTTCTAAGAAAAATGTGCCAAACCCAAATCATGGAAAGATGGTAAAACTTCAGTGGCAAGATACCATTGGCTTCTAGGTTACACTAGCTCCTTCCTTTATATAAATCGTAACTTTTACTTGTCGCTCACAGTAATCTTACTTCCATCGATCTCCTTTCTTTCTTAACCTCCTTCATGGCTTGGCAACAAGAATTGGTTTTATCCATGATGATTTCTCACCTTTAAGACGCAAGCGAGTCTGTGAAGAAGGATTTTATAGATCTGTATGAGCACTCACTTTTTCCTCACTTGGAAACTTCTGTAGCTTAGACCAAATGGCGGACCTATCAAGACATAACTAGGGTAACACCGTGAGGTCAGCAGCACTTTCGTAACAATGTCTGCTTGGCTATGGTTATTGAAGCTTTGGGTTTGGGTCCCCGATACTATTGCGTGATTAGATCGAGGCATATTGGGTTTTCTAAGCGGGTCTTCTTACTGGCGTGTTTTCTTCCTCATCAGAAGAGATGTCTTTACCCTATTTTTGGCTTGTCTCTCAGAGGTCCTTTTGTTAGATCACCTCATACCACTGGGTAGGTGCTGCAATAACCGGTCGAATTATTCCCGTTGATTAATTACCTTATATGTGTGCAACTTGTGAGTGCTACTTTTGTGACCATATGATGGACGGGCTTATGGAAGTGTAAAAAGTTCTTCTATCTTACTGTATATGTTCCAAGAATGAATAAAGTTGAAATCTTTGTTCTTGTCTTGAGTCTTACTCTCTTTGAGACTTTTCTTGGTGGTTAATCTTAATTAAATTTTCTCTCAGTCTCATATTCGTGCATCTTGCGAAATTACCCCCAGTTTGCGAGATGAGGATATCTCGCGTTTTTCAAGTGGGAGAGAATGTAAGATTCCTCCCCAGCCTCTCAAAATGTCCAGCATATTCCCTTGTAATCATTTCCCTCTTCAGAAATATAAGAGATCTTGTCTCTGCCTGTTTTGGCATAGAGAGAGAAAATATTATAGAGAGAGAATATTCAGATTTTGAATATTTTTGGATAGAAAAATATCTCATCTTATTAAAACGAATTCCCCTGAAACAGAAATTCAAAAAGAACTTTCCAATGTACAGTTGGAATTAATTGGAAATGAGTATAAAGGACCTTAGCCTAAGAGTCTAGATTTTTAGAAATTTTAGATTATCGTCCAATAAAGGTTCCTGTGGGCCAATAGGATCAATCCATGTGTGGGGAGGAGATAAATCTAATTTTTGTAAAAGAAGATACCCAAAAATGAGTAAATGCTCACATAAGATGAAGAGTTGACTATGTACAAGGTTTATTAGTAAGAAACTATGAGTAATATAAAAAATATGAGATATTTTGGGTATAATGATTCCATTTTGATACATATGTAAGGAAGGGGAGTCCCTTAAATGAGGTGCATACTTCACATGCTTGAATGAGTTTTAAACTCAAAAATAATGTGATATTTTTATCTCTCCTCTCTCTTGAACCAAACCAAATCAAAATGGAACCAAACCGAATCAAAAAGTAACCAAACTAGGTCCAAATCCAGTCCAAATTCAACCAAACTGAAATCTAAAAAATTCTAGAAATCAGTTAGCTTTGGTTAGAGCTTCCCTCTCCTATGAATAGAACATGAATCCTTTAAAAAAAATAGAAGAATTTTACTATACTAGAGTTATGCTGAAATAATACTAATTTCTACTATTCTCTAAAATTCTCTCCAAATTGAAGAAATTGGAGCTTCCCTCTTTCTTCAATCCCCATTGGTGGCTCCATCAACATACTTAACCAATTGATTGGTTGGGGGCCTCTACCATGAACAAAGAATCAAGCAATTTGTAAGGTAAATGGTGAATTTTGATCTTTTCTATAATTTCTCAATGCTTCTCTCTTCTCAACCCCTCTCAAGCTTGAGAAGCTTAATTGGAATGGTCTTTGAATGCTATTGAAGTTAATTGATGAATGGTAGTGAAGAGTTGACTATGTACAAGGTTTATTAGTAAGAAACTATGAGTAATATAAAAAATATGAGATATTTTGGGTATAATGATTCCATTTTGATACATATGTAAGGAAGGGGAGTCCCTTAAATGAGGTGCATACTTCACATGCTTGAATGAGTTTTAAACTCAAAAATAATGTGATATTTTTATCTCTCCTCTCTCTTGAACCAAACCAAATCAAAATGGAACCAAACCGAATCAAAAAGTAACCAAACTAGGTCCAAATCCAGTCCAAATTCAACCAAACTGAAATCTAAAAAATTCTAGAAATCAGTTAGCTTTGGTTAGAGCTTCCCTCTCCTATGAATAGAACATGAATCCTTTAAAAAAAATAGAAGAATTTTACTATACTAGAGTTATGCTGAAATAATGCTAATTTCTACTATTCTCTAAAATTCTCTCCAAATTGAAGAAACTGGAGCTTCCCTCTTTCTTCAATCCCCATTGGTGGCTCCATCAACATACTTAACCAATTGATTGGTTGGGGGCCTCTACCATGAACAAAGAATCAAGCAATTTGTAAGGTAAATGGTGAATTTTGATCTTTTCTATAATTTCTCAATGCTTCTCTCTTCTCAACCCCTCTCAAGCTTGAGAAGCTTAATTGGAATGGTCTTTGAATGCTATTGAAGTTAATTGATGAATGGTAGTGAAGAGTTGACTATGTACAAGGTTTATTAGTAAGAAACTATGAGTAATATAAAAAATATGAGATATTTTGGGTATAATGATTCCATTTTGATACATATGTAAGGAAGGGGAGTCCCTTAAATGAGGTGCATACTTCACATGCTTGAATGAGTTTTAAACTCAAAAATAATGTGATATTTTTATCTCTCCTCTCTCTTGAACCAAACCAAATCAAAATGGAACCAAACCGAATCAAAAAGTAACCAAACTAGGTCCAAATCTAGTCCAAATTCAACCAAACTGAAATCTAAAAAATTCTAGAAACAAGTTAGCTTTGGTTAGAGCTTCCCTCTCCTATGAATAGAACATGAATCCTTTAAAAAAAATAGAAGAATTTTACTATACTAGAGTTATGCTGAAATAATGCTAATTTCTACTATTCTCTAAAATTCTCTCCAAATTGAAGAAACTGGAGCTTCCCTCTTTCTTCAATCCCCATTGGTGGCTCCATCAACATACTTAACCAATTGATTGGTTGGGGGCCTCTACCATGAACAAAGAATCAAGCAATTTGTAAGGTAAATGGTGAATTTTGATCTTTTCTATAATTTCTCAATGCTTCTCTCTTCTCAACCCCTCTCAAGCTTGAGAAGCTTAATTGGAATGGTCTTTGAATGCTATTGAAGTTAATTGATGAATGGTAGTGAAGAGTTGACTATGTACAAGGTTTATTAGTAAGAAACTATGAGTAATATAAAAAATATGAGATATTTTGGGTATAATGATTCCATTTTGATACATATGTAAGGAAGGGGAGTCCCTTAAATGAGGTGCATACTTCACATGCTTGAATGAGTTTTAAACTCAAAAATAATGTGATATTTTTATCTCTCCTCTCTCTTGAACCAAACCAAATCAAAATGGAACCAAACCGAATCAAAAAGTAACCAAACTAGGTCCAAATCCAGTCCAAATTCAACCAAACTGAAATCTAAAAAATTCTAGAAATCAGTTAGCTTTGGTTAGAGCTTCCCTCTCCTATGAATAGAACATGAATCCTTTAAAAAAAATAGAAGAATTTTACTATACTAGAGTTATGCTGAAATAATGCTAATTTCTACTATTCTCTAAAATTCTCTCCAAATTGAAGAAATTGGAGCTTCCCTCTTTCTTCAATCCCCATTGGTGGCTCCATCAACATACTTAACCAATTGATTGGTTGGGGGCCTCTACCATGAACAAAGAATCAAGCAATTTGTAAGGTAAATGGTGAATTTTGATCTTTTCTATAATTTCTCAATGCTTCTCTCTTCTCAACCCCTCTCAAGCTTGAGAAGCTTAATTGGAATGGTCTTTGAATGCTATTGAAGTTAATTGATGAATGGTAGTGAAGAGTTACATAATTTGATGAATGCTATTGAAGTTAATTGATTAATGATAGTAAAGAAAACCTTTGGCTTTCCGTTTTCTCGAAACCTTTTGGCTTTCCGGAAAACTTTTGGCTTTCCGTTTTCTCGAAACCTTTTGGCTTTCCGAATTCCGGAAAAACTTTTGACCTTCTGTATTCCGGAAAGTTTTGACCTTTCACATTCCAATTTTTTTTGTCTTTTATTTTCCCAAGAAACTTTTGGCTTTCCGTATTCTGTGAAAACCATTGGAATTCTGAAATTTTTTAACCGTTCGTATCTTAAATGCATTCGGGGTAATTTAAAAATTTTAAAAAATTTGTGAAAATTAGTGAAAAATTAGACAAAGGTTTTTTAAAATTTTGGAAAAATGTGGGGTTGGTGTTTGGCATGTGGTGTGTCCATTTGGGCGCGCGTGACCATTCAAATTCCTTTAAAAATATATTTTTGACCGAAAAAAATAAAAAATCCATTAAACTAATAAATTTTCATTGGATTTGAGAATTGTCGGGCGGATTTGGAAATTTCGTGAATGATGCGATTCTCAGAAAAAATTAAGAAATTTCTATAAATTATTTTTAAAAATCCTAAGAATTGGTATTTTTAAAATATCAATGGTATTCTCACAAAATTAATTGCTAAAAATTTTCTAAAAAAATATAGGTTTGTAATGCCATAAGATAGGTTTGGTGGAATTCAAAATTATCACATTTTGAGGCCCTAGAAAATTAGAAAAAATTATGAAAAAATCATGATAATTCTTTTTCTCAAGAATTTAATATTTTCAAGGGTTATTTAATGTTGAAGTACATTTTCTCGTACTAACATTAGATAGAGGCGGGTTATTCGCATATTATTAATACGATTATACCTCATATTAATGGATATTTATGTTTGGATATTTAATTCTAAACGATGTATTCATGATTCTTTACCATTATTTAGCCATAGGAGGGCCCTCAAGTGACTCTTGACTTTCCATTCCCCATGTGTGACCCTTGGATGCCTGACCCTTACCTTAATCCTTAAGGTTAGTCCTAACCCACACTCCACTAGAGCTTGTTCCCATGCCTATATCATTGTATGGTTCATTGTGAATGTAAGAGAGCAATAGAATTGAGTGTTGAGTGTGCAGGGTGACCATGGCTTTCCATGTGTACGACCCAAGGTAGCATATTATAAATGTCATAATAAATATGGTCAAAGGATTTCAGCTGTGTTACATTGTAAATGATTTGAGTTTTCACGTAGCATGTAGGATCTTCTAACAATTGTGACATATGAAATGAAAGAGGAGGATATGGAGGCCCAATGTCTATTTTGGGAGTGCATCAATGGGGTGATGGAAAATCATGGTTTTGAAAGTGCATATTTCTTTGGTTTCATGGTAGATGAGGCATGGGCTAACTATAATGCAGTTCAACATGTGTTTCGATGGTGGCAAAAATAATGTCACTGAAGGAACACCCATGTATAAGTCACCTACCCCACTGATCGGTGATAAAGAAACTACACGTCACAAGAGACCAGCCACTCTGGTCATTGATATTGATGATGACGCAACACATCATCCGGAGTATAATGTGTATGTGTACAAGACCACAAATATGTAGGGAGGCCATTGAAGATCAATTTTAAGGAGCTTGCAACCACTACTCTTTCAAAGAACAAAAAAAGCCAGATAGTTTAGTGTGATTGAGCACAAGGTGAATGAAGCATTATAGGCAATACAAAGGACATGCATTGGTAGCAAGGTCATATATAGCAGAACTCTTCATGGTGGTAAGAGGTGTGGGCAACACATCGTCGGATCTGCAAAGGGTGTGCCTGCACCATCATTTGAAGGGTATCGCAAAAAGCACCCTAATGGTCTCATTAGATAGTGGATGTGGGTTTGCCCAGATCACATGCTTCATTGCTATATTATGGATCCCAACATAAACCCAAAGCCCAATTTTCCACCCAAGGTATGGCCAGTTGCTCTATGGGAACTAACCTCACATATAAGGAGGTGTATTCATTATGAAAAGTTGGATACCAGGTGGAGAGCAAGAATGTAGAAGGTCTCATGCCAACCCCTCCTACTAGTGGTGGGGCTACAAGTTCCTTTAACAATGGTAGGTAATAAAGAATAATCATATGGGCCTAGTATGAGAATAGAGGCGGGTAGTTCAGGCATGTGAAATGGCATAAGAGTTAGATACCGCATCTAGATATCAAATGAATAAAGGGTGCTTTGAAAATGAAATCTAGAGTGGTAAAAGAAGTGTAGAGGATGGATCACAAGTATGTAGTTGTTAAGATCGAATCACACGGGCATATTGCACATGTTGTAAAATAAGATGTGCATGTGAAAGACGAATCATGTTGTACGTGTCTAGATTTTGTAGATAGAGAATCCAAGAAGATGCCTTACCTGGCATATTCTTGGCTTGAGCTAGAATGAGAATATGTTCATCCCACCAACCTATCCTTTTGGACTAGGAGCTCTACAAAGCCTTGTCTCATAGGAGAACCTACCCTAATTTAGACCATTGAATGCATGGAATTTCACATGCTAAATGTTCTCACTTCATGTCCTATAGTATTTTGTGACTTTTGTAACCTCATTGGAGAGGATTCGACTATGCAATATCTTGTTTTGTGTTACCTTTGTGGTAGGCAATTGAGAAAGTGTAAGAGAGAGAGAGAGAGAGAGAGAGAGGGAGAGAGTGAGAGAGAGAGAGATTTGGAGGGAAAGAATTTCTTGGAATTTGCTCACACATTCGAAAAAAGCACTCACTAGAAATAGCTTGCCATAAAAAATCCCCCTTCCCTGTACAGTTAGCCACCACAATTTTTTTTGAAAAGCCTCCTTGGATCTTACTCTTATCTATGGCTTCCCATGGTTCTTTTAGGTTCATTTGATGCTTTCTTCTCATAAAAATTTATTCTTGTAAGATGTGTTTTTCTCATCATTTTATGTGATCTCTGTTGTGATTAGATATCTTAATATATGGTTGAAAACCCCTTACCATAGTTTGTATTTGTCTTCTCTTATTGTTACCATAAAAGAGTGATGGGCATGTGCTTTTTTTCTTTATGGTTTGATGCAAATTTAGGTGGGCACTTTAATGAAGATAACTATGCCATAGATACACACAAGAAGGTGATTCATGTATGTCATTGGGGGATGCAAATGATGATATGTAGAATGGTCATAGTGTAGAATTTTGTAAAAACCACTATGATAGCAATTATGGAGGTATGTATTTTTTCATTGCTACTCCATTGTTACGATTATTGAAATATGTAAGATAGCACAAGAGTTTAACAAAAGGGGTTTTCATCACAAGATACAATATCTCTCACACACACCCACATGTATGTATGTATGGATATATATACCCTTCAATTTGAATTCTAACGATGACTCTTGAACTAGTCAAATTCTAACGATGACTCTTGAACTATTCAAAATCTATTGCTAACTTTCGATTGGGATTCGAGTCTCAACTCTTAATTCTAGACTCTAGACTCTTGAATTGGTTGTCGAGTCTCGACTTCTAAAGTGTCACGGGCATTTTCTAACTTTAAAGCAATAAAGTGCTCGTAACCAAAGGCGGCACAACGTTATCGTAGCTGGATTCCTACAGCCGTGCAAGCCAATGCAGGAGCCAATCACAAGCTGGCTAGTGGCTATGGTGGGGGCTAATCAGAAGCTTGCGTGCTAACAGACGCTACATCGGGATGCTAGACAACAAGATTGATGAGGTATGAGCTAAGTTTTTCTCATAGCTCATGTGACGTAGTGCGATGCATGCTCACGTCATGCCGTCTGCCAGCCGCCTCCTATATAGCTCATGTCATTCCGTGCTATGCACAGTCTATGTCTTCTTCTCTTCCGCGCAGCAATTAGCCAGCACCATACCGCAGTTCAGAGAAGCCCTTTTTGATCTTACTTTTATCAGGTGACTCCCCCGTGGTTCTCTTACGATAATTTGATGTTGCGCCTTCTCACATGAATTGATTCCCATAAGCCACATGCTTTTCTCATGGTTCCGTGCAATTCCTCTTGTACTGATTAATTAATTTCTTAATGTGATAAAAAAACCTCTTACATTCGCCTTCACTTATTGCCTAATGGGCATTGTGTTTTTCTTCATGGTTTGACCTAAATATTGCTCCTTGTGATTAACGTGATAAAAATGTCGTGGTTTTGCCAGGGCTTTCCACAGCATAGTTATGCCGAAGGAGAAGTTGGATTTGTATGTGGATGTTGTGAAGGTGGGAGACGAGGCCATGCACAAGAGGTTCAATGTTGACAAGCATGTGGCGCTCGAGATTTTGAATGGCAATAACAGCATACCGAGCAGTGCTAGCCTGGCTGGGGCAAGTGTTGTACGCTATGGCTCGCCTTTTGCCTCGAGACAAGCTAATACACCGTCCAAGACATCAAGCAAGATCAAAGAGCTCTAGAGAAAGCACCAGACGAAGACGAAGACGATCTCATTTTGTTTGCTATGAGACTAGCTGTGCTAGAGAAGCTTGCGACCAATGTGGGCACCCTTGGTTTCATATGGGCCACTGTTGTCATCCTCGGTGGATACGCAACCACCTTACACCAGATTGATTTCTGCATTGTTACATCGATTTTAGTCACAGAGAGGGCTCGAATCTTCAGTAGAAGCCATGAATTAGAGTGGCAACATCAAGATCCAGGTAAAAACACCATCACCCGAGCTTACCATAAAGGTTCAGACTCTATCCACCGTAGTGCCCGGGCAATTGGTAGAGCTTTCTCTACTTTGGTAACCCCACGGGGCTCCCAATCAAAGGACGCAGGTGTGCAGACTGTCTCCCTTGGAGGTGAAAGGATTGACGATAGCCTCCAACCGGGCTCGTCTACCTCAAAGGTCCCCATTTTACCCTTCATGGTATTGATCTCCCAAGCTAAACGTGTCAGTGAATTTCTGTATTATACGCAAATACTCTCTGCAATGCTTAGCATAGCTCTCTCTCTGTGGCGTGTGAGCACTGGTGGGTATTTCAGTAATCAAGGAGGTAGAGAAAGCAATCACACGTTTGCCCTCGTAATATTCTACAGCCTCACTCTCTTCGAAGGTCTGGTTTTTCTCATGGAGAAAGCCTACTGGCAGTACAAGA
Organism: Cibotium barometz; assembly: GCF_041138505.1. Lineage (NCBI taxonomy): Eukaryota > Viridiplantae > Streptophyta > Polypodiopsida > Cyatheales > Cibotiaceae > Cibotium > Cibotium barometz. Next base: position 24,921,962 of record NC_141097.1, read on the forward strand.
TCTCTGTGAAGAACATCCTCCGCTCTGTTAACGACCATTGCGAGCTAAAAGAAGATGCACAGTGCTACACTGTCAGACGCTTCTTCTACGATGTGTATGCCAAGTGCTTAACGGCGAGTGTGTTTGAAGGGTTGAAGATGGATTTGGTGGGTTATGCGCTGCAATGGCTACAATCAGAAGTGCTTGTTGAGCAGTTGCGTGGAGTGAGGGCGCTATGTGCATTCTCAAAATGCAAGATAGAGACAACGCAAGGGGCCGTGGAGAGGCTGTTGGAAATGGTAACATGGAGGAATGATGAAGAGCAGGATATAAGGGAGGCAGCAGCTAACCTGCTGTGCACGATTGTGGGCTATGATCGCACGGCGATAAGAGTGGCGGCAATCTCAGGTTCTTTAGAAGGTATACTCAGCTTGCTTACAAATGATAAATTTAAGAGTGGCGGCAATCTCTGGTTCTTGTGCTCATGAATACGCCCGCGCACGAACACTGGCGAGTCCCAAAGTGGCCACCCATGTGAAATTAGGGCTCCGCGTATTGATTAACATGGCTAAAAACCCAATGAACTGCGCCAAGATAGGGGCAACTAGAGGCCTTCTTCCTAGGCTCATAAGCTTCATAGATGCGCCAAACAAAGGGATCGTATGCATTGCTGCAAAGAAGCAAGAGGAGGCGACTGTGTGGTTCTTGTCGCTAAAGTTGCTTAGTCTACTAGCAGTTTGCCCAGGTTCGTCTGGGAAAAAGTTGAGACAGGACATTGCAAGCGTTCTCCTATCTATCACTAAATTGAGAAACATTTTGAATAGTCAAGAGGAGGGTTGCCGCCAACTACAAGAGCTTGCATCTGCTTGCCTTGCAGGATTCCAAAAACTGCACTAGGATGCTAAGACTGAAGCTGCATGATCAACAACAAGAAGGAGAAGAGCTCGGTTCTGCAAGTGCCTCTGGAGGCATTTCTTCTAGTTGCAAGAGATCAGACGTCGTGGATGCCTTGATCGAGATGATGGGCGATCGACACCGTGGGCACCTGGCCATCTTCATCCTGCACAGATTTTGTGACAACAAAGTCGAGCAAGAATACAAGCTCCGCGTCGCAGCATCCACTCCTACATACACATTATTTTTTTCCAAAGAGTACATCACACACACTGAGGTACATACACATTATTTTTTTCCAAAGAGTACATCACACACACTGTTGAGTGGGGAGGAGTCGGCTAGACTTGAATCCGTATTTACCCCATTAAGTATGAAAAAATTTACAAGAAGGGCGATTTTAGATCAAGCAGGGGAAATTTCAGCCAATCCGGTGCCTTTTGTGTTGCCATCAAGGTCCCATATGGGAGAGTAAAAAAGATGCCATGATCCCATTCTCTCATGAAGTGGCCATGTTTTCTCTCAGTAGCCCTTGAAGCACCTCTTTCAGTATCATTGGGGGTTTATCCTACTGGTGATGCCCTTGCCTCTCAAAAGGGAGGTACATATTTTCCATAGCACCTCTCATGAGTCCCAACAACCATGTGATCTCTCATGAGTTTTTCAAAAAAGAAATCCTTACCTTTTACTTTTCCATAGCACCTCTCATGAGTCTCAACCACCATGTGACCTCTCATGAGTCTTTTCATAGCATATCTTATGAGTATCAACAACCGTTTGACCTCTCACACATGAGTCTTTCCATAGCACCTCTCGTGAGTCTCAATAACCATGTGACCTCTTTCTAAAGCACCCCGTTCTTTTAACAACCATGTGACCTAGTTCTAAAGCACCCCGTTCTTTTAACAACCATGTGACCTAGTTCTAAAGCACCCCGTTCTTTTAACAACCATGTGACCTAGTTCTAAAGTACCCCTCTTTTTGAGAGTTTGCTTGGATGAGGTGAGCCTTAGATCACTCAACTTTCTGGTCTAAACATGGATAAACTCAACCCATGATGGGAAGCAAGCCTGCACAAACATTATTCGGGTGTTTTTTTCTGTGGTGATGTATTTTGATTGAAGCCCTTGAATAATAATCATTCTCTATGTGTGTATACATGTGTAGATAATTTTATTGATGATGGATAAGAAGAACAAGAGAACACAAGAGGCGGCGATAGGACTAACGGCTAGGACATTGCCATTATTGAGGCCAGATGAGGTACAAGGATTATTTTCTAGTGGTGGAGTCATGTTTACAAAGGAAGATTTGGTAATGATGGTAGGAATGGTCCTCGAAGCCCACAAGGTGCCTTCCATGAAGCTACCACGAGTGCGGCACTTTTGCCTGGAGCTGGTGGTAGCTTTAGTGGACGCAGACCCGACCTCTTTTCTCCCCTTATTTAGGACCCACAAATTTGCCTCTTATGTGGAAAATGTGTCCGCCACTACCTCTGACCTAGAGAATTATGCCACCTTCTCCAGTGCCGTCGGTGTGACCTTCCACCTCCTCACCATGGAGCAGCTTGTCCAAACGGCCATCGAGAAACTTCAGCTCCAACAAAAAATCTCCTTCTGAGAACACTAAATATAAGGTTGTAAATATCTAGTCCATGCAATAGATTTGATGGACGTCGATCAATGCCCTTGTCCTCTTCATTCTTGTTCCGTAAGAACTTCATTGTACACAAGGAACTTTTAATTGTTCCTCCCTAGGTAGAGAATTTGTAAATATATAGGAGAATTTGTGAGATTTCCATACGAGAGAGAGTGAAAAAGATGCCATGATCCTATTCTCTCATATAGTGGCCACATTTTCTCTCTGTTGCCCCCCACGAACATCCCTGAATCTTGGCCCAAGTGGCCATGAGTGTGTGGAAAATATCAAACCAAATCCTGCAAATGCATTGTGTATCATAAACCAAAGTACCCTCCATGCCCTTAGTGCATCTAGCCTTCAAAATATAGTAGGCTATGATACTAGCAATGATATCCTATGCAGTGTCCAATCTCTATGTTGGTGATATGTAGCATGTGACTCTGGCATGTCTTGGAGACATCATCGTCAATCCACTCCTTGGGTAATCATATCACTGTCGTTTCCTTCAAACTTGAGTTATAGGCTTGATAGTGTAAACCAAGTAATAGCACCAAAACAAATGTAAGCATCCCTTCTCGTCCTTCTAGAAAGGCGTGCTATTGCAATCCAAGTCCTCTATAGGTATACCTCCTCATCCTTCTTAAAAGGTGTGTTATTGAAATCCAAAACAAATTTAGGAATCACTCCTAATGCTTGCAAAATGTTGTGCTATCATAATACAAATCCTATGTGCCTCCCTACACTTCCATAAGCAACGGTAGACTATCTCTGATGCTCTTGCACAGCTTATGCAAGCTAGGCTAGCACCAATAATCGGTCTCCACTACTTAGTGACAAGGCCCCAAATGCCCCACGTTGTAAAGAGAGAGAGAGAGCGAGAGAGAGAGAGAGAGAGAGAGAGAGAGAGAGAGAGAGAGAGAGAGAGAGAGAGAGAGAGAGAGAGAAAGCCAAATAAAAGAGAAAGAAAAATGTTGTGCTATTATAATACAAATACTATGTGCCTCCGTGCACTTCCATAAGTAACGGGGTAGACTATCTATGAAGCTATTGCACATCTCAGGCAAGCTAAGCTAGCACCAATAATCGATCTCCACTAGTTAGTGGCAAGGCCCCAAATGCCCCACCTTGTAGAGAGAGAGAGAGAGAGAGAGAGAGAGAGAGAGAGAGAGAGAGAGAGAGAGAGAGAGAGAGAGAGAACTTAACTATCAAAACAAAAGATAGTCACATTTCACCATGACATATATACACAACCATCATCCCTCATTCGAAATAGACCATAAACCAACAAGATCATATTTGATTAACTTCACGAGTTTGATCCTAGAAAAGATACTTTAAACTCTACTAAACATGATGATCATGACATCTTGTGAACAAGACAATAAGACTTATCAACAATACAAATGTTTGTGAGAAACATAACTAATGGAAGAAAAGGTAGTAAAAATTCTATTCTATCATTGGATGTTTTTCTTCTTGTTGGTGTGGCTCCTCCTCTTCCTATGTAGGACCAGCCTTAGGAGTAGTGACTACCCTTTTCTCCTCCCTCATTATGAACTCTGGGATATAATCAACCATACTATCTACAATCTCCCCAACATCTTGGTCACCAGAGGCTGAGGATCTCCAGAAGCATCTAGAAACTCGGATCAAACTCCATAAATTTCATCCCCACCTCCTGGAACTCATTTAGCAACTCCCTTATCACTACCACTCTCTGCTCAATGCACTCTACCCTACAAGGGGTCACACTCAATAACAACAACATTTAATCCCCCTCTTTAGAGCACTGACAAGTGTTGTGCATGTCCCCACAATCAAGTCCATTATCCACTCTCCCTTAGTTGAAAGAAGGTTCATTAAATACATTATCAAATATTGAGGATTTTGATTAATCATGCTTGTGTCATGGGACCTTATGTACTTCTTGAAGAAATAATTAAAAACTCACAAATTCATCAAATATTAAAGCATCTGCCACTTCTACACATTTTAATGTTAACCTCTCAATATTTTATTTAAGAAAATTTACATTGTTAGAGTTAGAGGAAAAAATTAAAAAAGATCCATAGAGCATGGATCTTGAATCCTAGCTTTCTCATTAGCTAGACTATTCTTTTCTTAACACTTCCTTATAGGGCCCTTTTGAGTCCAAATTTTACCTAATGGGTAACCAAGTGGAAGAAGGGGAATAAGGACATCAGATGTAACTACTAAAAAAATGTTGACACGAGGAGGAAAGATGCTTCAAAAAGATGGCCAAAGGGTAGGAAAAGACACATGCCAACCTTATACAAGAAGTTGAAGAAGAAGATGTCGTGAAAGGTGAGACATCCACATTCACAAAGCAACATTTATAGCTATGGAAGATCTTTCTCAATGAGGAATATTATGATTAGGCTTTCTAAAAGCCTATATGTGTGAGTCTAGGGTCCTTTACTTGGAAAGTCCCCCAAAAACTTAATTAAATAGTATTTCTATGTGCTCATTTTGTAATACCTTAATATTATAAAGGTTTCATTATCCCTACCTAGAGTGGGGGAGGGAGGTTTGCTCAGTAGGTAAAATTTGAACTAAAAAAGGCACAACAACACAAAGCAACTATAGATGCACTTGATAGACGTGCAAAATAGCGGGTGCGTCTATAGGCGTTGCTTGAATAGAGAAATTACGAGCGCATCTAACAGCGCGTCTAACAGTGCATGTATTTGCACGTGTATTGACGCGTCTATTAGCGCATCTACACTGAGAATCTAACACTGCATCTAACAGCATGTCTATTAGCGCGTGTATTAGCGCATCTATTAGTGCGTCTACACTGAGAATTAGACGCAAAACAGAGAATACAAAAAGTGAGATTTTGGTGTAGGTTGGTAAATATACATCAGTGCTTTCCAAAAATTTTCCATGATTATCAAAGCACATAATTTTAACAAAAACATCAATGCTTTTTTGCAAACCCACATATACAAAAATTAAGTGAGGTGAGGAGAATGAGACTATGTAAAATAGTTTTGCCAATATCAATGATGGGCTATGGTTCAATCTCATCCTCAATGAGATCAACCCTTGCCAAACTATCTACCTCAAAATCCAAACAAGTGTTTAGATCTACAAATACATTCAATCCACTACTACTTGTACTACTCATGTGCTCATCGAAATCCAAACAAGTGTTTAGATCTACAAATACATTCAATCCACTACTACTTGTACTACTCATGTGCTCATCGAAATCAGCATCACCAATGGTAGGCTCGTCCTCACAGGTAATGGACTCAATATCTGTATCTCCTATCTCGTGATCATCCTCCTCTCTCATATCGCGGTCATCATCACCTCCATGGCCATGATCATCCTCCATGCGCTCCATATTTGTAAATGTACTATACATCACTTTGGAACGTGGCATAATAGGTATGACATGCCACCATCTATTATTATCCACCATTGGTTGATAGACAACCTAATTCAAACACAAATAGAATCATGTTATTTTTCTTGCATCGAAGGTATCAAATATTTAAAAGTGAGTATTTTTATATGTGTGTACAGTTCCTGTTCACATTGTTGCGGTAGTACTAGTGTGTCTTTCTTACTTTGCCACCACATCCTTAAACCACTTTACATCCAAAACATACACAAAGAAGCGTCGAAAGTCAAGCTTAATAATATCTTGGATTATGCCACAATAATCATCCATGGCTCCATTGGCTCCCTCAAAGCTAGCAATGATGCTGCAACCTTGTGTGTTTCTCTTATCATCAATCCGTTGTGTTCGAAAATGCTTGCTCTCACACCATATAGCATTGAACATAGTGCACTGCACCAAGACAAAATCAATTAAATAAGCAATCTAAATTATTGAAAGCTCCTAACTTATGCATAACATTCTATATACCGACCTTGCTCATGCATCCCCTAGAATACTCTCATTCTTCCATTGTGATATGCATCCCCTCGTCTTTCTCTACTTTCTCCATTTTGTCAAGTAGCCAATCCACATGAATATCCTTTGGAAGTGCTCTTAGATACTGAGGGTATGGCACACGAGATCCGTGGTGTGTATGAAAGAGGGCCCTTTCTTCTTGTCTTCTTGCCTTTGCATCCTCGTATCTTGTCACCCATCTTTTCATCACATCACTATTAAGCACGCAATAGAGGTTGATGTTATTAAGCAACTCCATGTCTATTACTTTGTTGCATCCTTTCCCTTGAGGCACAATAGAGGTCATCCTTAGGTCTTCATCATCTCTTCATAGTCGTGGGAGAGAGCTATCCACATCAACAAGAAACTCAAAAATATATACAAGTGACTCTTGTACCAACCAACCCTCGGCCATGCTACCTTCAGGTCTTGCATTTTGTCTCACGAAACCCTTCAAGGTCTTCATGAAGTGCTCGAGAAAGAACAACCATCGTGCATGTATAGTACCGCATATAGCAATCTCATCCACCAAATGCACTATGAGATGTAGTTGGCTTGTGAGAATAGAACGTGGAAATGTCTCCTCCACTAAACAAACCACCACCACTGACATAACTCGAGCATTCTCAAGCGTGGTGGGATCTATTTCCTTTGAGCTCACATACCTAGAAATAAAATACACCATATTAGCAATATGAACACCTTGCATGGAGCATTGATACGCATCACATTTTGTATCATGTAAAGTACCTCACAAGCTCGCCTATCTTGTAAATACAATCTTTCGCGTCCTTCGATGCACTACGAGAAATGCTAGTAGGTAGTATGAACTGAACACACGAGGAATGGTTGATTAGTTGCTTCTAATTCACTCACAAATTTGAAAGGAAAAAGATATTATGCACATAAAATACTTACTTGGAGCATCTTGTGTAGTAATAGCACGCTTCACCGCCACCATCTCTAGCTTTATAACCTCCACGGTACACGAGGTAAAAAAACACGCCCATTTGGTCTCTCTTGTGGCCAAGCTTCATGCATCGTCCCTGTAGTACGTAGATCCTCCCTTATGCCTACGGAATCTCGTGTCCCATTCCAATGTTCCCATATGGTAGATGCCACATTCTTGAAGATATGCATGGGATCAAGCAGGTGATTGATCTTGAGGTGGGACCAATATGGCGATAAACGATAAAAGATGGAGTATCTAAACAAAAGCTCGTGTTAGCGGGCAATCTTTATTTCTAGCCAATATAGCACACAATATTTACAAACCCTTACCGGCTCATGCCAAGTGGTGGAGGAGTCGTGGAACCGTCCCATATTCTTATCCAATCTCCCGCAGCGAGTGATTGTGGGAGGACTTCATTCCAAGGGGCAACATATCTAGGATGATCAGGTGGGAGAAATCGATGGTGATTCTCATAGATGACCTTATTCAATGCGTCTGCCCGTGAGGCAACAAGCGAAGGACCACAAACAGGACATGCATGGTAACTCGATGTAGTGAGACCTGAACAATAGACACAATTAAGAGTTGAAGGTGGGTTTAGGGTGCCGCATCCTTTGCCTACTCATAATTAGAAGTGCAATGCTTACCTGAACACTCACCATAGCGTGGGAAGTCATGCACCATCAACATCAAGAATGCTTTGCAGTTGAAGTCTCACATCATGCACCTTGATACCTCTCCAAAGTATCTCTAGCTCGTCAATCAAAGGCTCCAAATAAACATCAGGATTTTTGACTTTATATTTCCCTAGAATTAGAAGGGATAACATAACATATCCTTTCTTAATCGCCATAGAGGGTGGAAGATTATAATTCACCAATATCACTGGTACACTGTAAGAGGTGCTTTTGAGACCAAATGGGTTCACACCATCCATACCCAATCCAAGTCTCAAGATCCTAGGTTCTTCCTTGAAGCTTGGCCATGTGTCTTCAATATGCTTCCACGCAAGAGTGTCTGCGGCGGCGGGAGTTCTCCACTCGCCATCGGTTGATCGATGGGAAGAATTCCATGACATGAGCTCTGCAATGGATTTGCACTTGAACATATGTTGGATGCGAGGGATTATGGGAAAATGTCGCAAAACCTTACGAAGGCATGTCCAAAGTTTTGACTAGATCTGCTTTATATCTTGCCTCTCCACAAGTAGGACACTCTGTTGCATCCTTATGTAGTCCACGAAACAAAATGCAATCGTTGACGCATGCATGGATGCACTTGTAATCTAATCCTCCAAGAGAGGTCACATGTTGCCTTGCCATATCTCTTGAGGTCGGTAATTTATTCTCCCTTGGAAGCATTTTACACAATAGCCTGCACGTGAAGACTATAAATGAGGAAAAGCATTCGAGTAATTGACCCACTAGCATAATTCACCATGTTTGCAAAATAGACTTTAAAGCTTACTTGAGTAATGCATTCAAACTTGCATTGCTCCATCCATAGATGGTTTGCAAGTTTAGTAACTCAAGGGAGGCACGTAGAACAGAGAATGTGCACCCCTCAAACAGTGGAGTCGATGCCAGTAAAAAGATTGTCCTACTCCATGCTATCATCTCTCCCTTCGGATTGATGGACATATAAATCCCGCACCATATCATCAAACACCTCCTCCTCCACTGCTTCATGAGGTAATGGCAGAGGGCTACTATCACCATCACTCCATGCATCCGTAACGGTCCCTCCTAAAGATCCCACCTCATATCACCAATGCTTTGCCTCCTCACGAGATGAGCATAGGGCAACATATGCGGGTGTGGCACTGCATCCTGTATCAAATTAAAATGGGATCATAACTCAAACATATGAACACCCATAGGTATCTCAATCAACCTTAACTCTTTAACACTTACCATGTTTACGGTTGCATCCCATTCTCCATACTTTGAGATGTAATCCTACGTGCACGATACATGTTTCCTCGACATCGATCACACATACATTTGATTTTTTGCTCCAACAACATTTCGCGATGGTGGATACTACGGAGGGATTCATCCTCAATGGAGCGACTTGTTGTTAAAGATGAAGACATCCTACAAACAAACAACCCAAAAAATTTGCTCTTGTATCAAATATTTAATCTTAAATCTCTGTGGTGCGTCTAATATTGCGTCTAATACCACATCTATTCTGTGTGGTGCACATCTATAGGCACGTCTAAACCGTATGCGCAATCAAACGTGCATTTAGAGTCGTATATAGGTGTGCACTACATAGAACAAACATGATTTTAGACACCATATTAGACGCGCTTTTATAGACGTGATTTTCAAACCTACTTTTAGCGCGCTTGCTTTTCTTCACATACTTTTAACGTCACGCGGCCTGCTTTGCTATTAACAGACATAGTTCCGAGCATCCACACTTATCTCCAAGCAGCCACACTTATCTCCAAGCTTACACAGTCGTCTCCAAGCACACAAGAGAAGAGGGTGAACAAGGAAGAGAAGAAAGAGAAGCAAAGGGTGAATAAGGAAGAGAAGAAAGAGAAGCAACTTTGAAGAAGGACAAGAAGCTTTCATACCTCTATCCAAGGTAAGCCTCTTTACGGGTGATCGTCTTTGAAAGTTGCTCTCTTTGGATTCGTCCTTTGTTATATCCAAGAAACGAATGTTTTTGGTACTACTGTTGTGCTTTTGTGTTGGGCGCATGTCCTTTTTGAGTTTTTAGAATAGTTCGTTTGGTCGAAGCGCATATATAGACACATCTGAGAGCACGTCTAAAAGCACGTCTAAGAGCGCGTCTATAGACGCGTCTACTCTCTATGTTTGGAAACAAATAGCCGTGTCTATAAACGCGCTATTATATGTGAAGATAGACGCACTTTGTTATTTTTCCCTGGCCTAGCCTTCCCTTCCCTTCCCATTTTCTCTTATCTCCTCTCTTTTTCTGTCTTTTTTTCTCCTCCCTTTTCCTCTCCTTTCTCCTCTCTTTTCCTCTCCTTTCTCCTCTCTTTTATCCCCACTTTTTCTTTCTTTTTCTCCTCTCTTTTCCTCTCCTTTCTCCTCTCTTTTCCTCTCCTTTCTCCTCTCTTTTCTACTCTCTTTCCTTCTCTCTTTTTCTCTCCTTTCCACTTCCACTTTCAAGGAAAGGATTGCATATTGAATGATGGAAATAAGTGATTGCATGAATGAAGAAAGGGATTGCATGAATGATGGAAAGGGATTACATGATTGAAGACGGGATTGCATGAATGATGGAAAGGGAAAGCATGATTGAAAAAATGGATTGCACTCTATATTTTCCTCTCTTTTTCCTTCTCTCTTTTATCCTCTCTTTCCTTCTCTTTTCGTCTCTCTTTTTCTCTCTTAACTCCTCTTTTTTTTTCTCCTCTCTTTTCCTCTATTTTCCTCTCTTTCCTTCTCTCTTTTATCCTCGCTTTTCTTCTCTTTTCGTGGTAATTTTTCTCTCTTATCTCCTCTTTTTTTCTCCTCTTCTTTCTCCTCTCTTTTATCCCCACTTTTTCTCTCTTTTATCCCCTCTTTTTCTCCTCTCTTTTCCTCTCCTTTCTCCTCTCTTTTATCCCCACTTTTCCTCTCTTTTCTACTCTCTTTCCTTCTCTTCTTTTTATTATCTCAGTTCATCAGTAATCTTCTTCTTTTCTTTTTTCCAATTCATCATGTGGCCAAGAAGCTCTTCAGGCTCACTTGATCTTTGGGAGACCATCTTTCAGGAGTTTTATACCCTCTTGAGGCACCCTCCCAGTCATGGGGAGTTATACGGCTACATGATGAGTACTCTAAACACCCCCGAGGAGTCGGCACTACAGACTCCAAACCACCCCAACCCCACACTAGCTGAGATTACCCCAGCGGAGTGAACACAACCCAGCCACCTACATAGCCGAGCCCCTTCCCCCATGCGGTCAGGAGACCCTGCTGCCTCGCATAGCTGTCGACGTACTCCCGTGCAGTCGAGACTACGAGTGTTCCACGTGTTCGCATGTAGTCGAGAGTCGCTTCTCCAGCTACAAGTGGCCAGCGATCTTTCTCCCCCAAAAAATTCCCTCCACTCCTTTCTTTGAGGGACTGTACTGTCTCCATCTACTCCATTAATCTAGCTCTGTCACATGCATTTGTACTCTTCCTCTTCCTCTTCCTCTTCCCCTTCCCCTTCCCCTTCCCTTTACCCTTCCTCTTTCTCTTCGTCTTCGTCTTCATCTTTCTATTTTTCTTTATTTATCACTACATGGCTATGGTGTGAGCTATTGAAGGTATTGGAGGCATTCTTCTCTTATGCTTAACCCTAATGCATTTGTGCTTTTTCTTTCTCTTCCTGTTTCTCTTTCTCTTTCTCTTCCTATTTATCTCTCTACCAAGTGATGGTGTGACCTAATGAAGGTTTTCTTCTATTATGCTTAATCCTAATGATTAATGAAGGTTTTTAATTTTTATGCTTAATCTTAATGATTAATAAGAAACATAACGAGATTAGGGTTATAATTTCAAGGGTTAAAATTTATAATGTAAAATGAATGGGTTATTTGGTTGATTGTGTGAATGCACCCTAGAGGTACAAGCCTAGAGGTACAAGATATTGTGGCAAGATAAGAATGCCACATGTAATATTGTATGGTGTGTAGGTTTAGACTAAAAGGAGTGGAAAAGGAGTTGCCACATTAATGATATGTAAAGTGGAATAAGCTAGAAAGCCTATATCATTGTATGGTTCATTTTGTGAATGCAAGAGAGCAATAGAATTGAGTGTTGAATGTGTAATCTCTCTCTCTCTCTCTCTCTCTCTCTCTCTCTCTCTCTCTCTCTCTTATGGAATTCTTAGAGTGTTTTAATCCACCCTAAATATATTGAGTGTTGAATGTGTAATCTCTCTCTCTCTTTCTCTCTCTCTCTCTCTCTTATGGAGTTCTTAGAGTGGTTTAATCCACCCTAAATATATTGCTTAATCTATGTCTATCACCATGATCAATCCCTTCTACAGAGAGAGAGAGAAAGAGAGAGAGGAGGTGGTCTCCCCTTTTGCAGGGGCATTCTCTCTGCCAAATTCATGATGTATGCCATCAAGCGAGATGGGCACTAGGAGTTTGTCCACTTCAAAAAGATCACCACACCCGCATCAAGAAGCTTAGCTCTATAGCCTGCACTTGTTGTGCAGTGTCTACAAGGGCGTCTCCTGTGACCCTGTGCGTGTGTCGCTCAGAAGGTCTATGCAGGTGTCTACAAGTACCTCTGGAGGCATTTCTTGTGGTAGCAGGAGAGACGTCGTGGATGCCTTGATCGAGATGATGGGCGATCGACACCGTGGGCACCTGGCCATCTTCATCCTGCACAGACTTTGTGACAACAAAGTCGAGCAAGAATACAAGCTCCGCGTCGCAGCATCCACTCCTACATACACGTTATTTTTTTCCAAAGAGTACATCACACACACTGAGGTACATACACATTATTTTTTTCCAAAGAGTACATCACACACACTGAGGTACATACACACACTGAGGTACATACACATTATTTTTTTCCAAAGAGTACATCACACACACTGTTGAGTGGGGAGGAGTCGGCTAGACTTGAATCCGTATTTACCCCATTAAGTATGAAAAAATTTACAAGAAGGGCGATTTTAGATCAAGCAGGGGAAATTTCAGCCAATCCGGTGCCTTTTGTGTTGCCATCAAGGTCCCATATGGGAGAGTAAAAAAGATGCCATGATCCCATTCTCTCATGAAGTGGCCATGTTTTCTCTCAGGAGCCCTTGAAGCACCTCTTTCAGTGTCATTGGGGGTTTATCCTGCTGGTGATGCCCTTGCCTCTCAAAAGGGAGGTACATATTTTCCATAGCACCTCTCATGAGTCCCAACAACCATGTGATCTCTCATGAGTTTTTCAAAAAAGAAATCCTTACCTTTTACTTTTCCATAGCACCTCTCATGAGTCTCAACCACCATGTGACCTCTCATGAGTCTTTTCATAGCATATCTTATGAGTATCAACAACCGTTTGACCTCTCACACATGAGTCTTTCCATAGCACCTCTCGTGAGTCTCAATAACCATGTGACCTCTTTCTAAAGCACCCCGTTCTTTTAACAACCATGTGACCTAGTTCTAAAGCACCCCGTTCTTTTAACAACCATGTGACCTAGTTCTAAAGCACCCCTCTTTTTGAGAGTTTGCTCGGATGAGGTGAGCCTTAGATCACTCAACTTTCTGGTCTAAACATGGATAAACTCAACCCATGATGGGAAGCAAGCCTGCACAAACATTATTCGGGTGTTTTTTTTTGTGGTGATGTATTTTGATTGAAGCCCTTGAATAATAATCATTCTCTATGTGTATACATGTGTAGCTAATTTTATTGATGATGGATAAGAAGAACAAGAGAACACAAGAGGCGGCGATAGGACTAACGGCTAGGACATTGCCATTATTGAGGCCAGATGAGGTACAAGGATTATTTTCTAGTGGTGGAGTCATGTTTACAAAGGAAGATTTGGTAATGATGGTAGGAATGGTCCTCGAAGCCCACAAGGTGCCTTCCATGAAGCTACCACGAGTGCGGCACTTTTGCCTGGAGCTGGTGGTAGCTTTAGTGGACGCAGACCCGACCTCTTTTCTCCCCTTATTGAGGACCCACAAATTTGCCTCTTATGTGGAAAATGTGTCCGCCACTACCTCTGACCTAGAGAATTATGCCACCTTCTCCAGTGCCGTCGGTGTGACCTTCCACCTCCTCACCATGGAGCAGCTCGTCCAAACCGCCATCGAGAAACTTTAGCTCCAACAAAAAATCTCCTTCTGAGAACACTAAATATAAGGTTGTAAATATCTAGTCCATGCAATAGATTTGATGGAGGTCGATCAATGCCCTTGTCCTCTTCATTCTTGTTCCGTAAGAACTTCATTGTACACAAGGAACTTTTAATTGTTCCTCCCTAGGTAGAGAATTTGTAAATATATAGGAAAATTTGTGAGATTTCCATACGAGAGAGAGTGAAAAAGATGCCATGATCCTATTCTCTCATATAGTGGCCATATTTTCTCTCTGTTGCCCCCCACGAACATCCCTGAATCTTCGCCCAAGTGGCCATGAGTGTGTGAAAAATATCAAACCAAATCCTAAAAATGCATTGTGTATCATAAACCAAAGTACCCTCCATGCCCTACTATCTACAATCTCCACAACATCTTGGTCACCAGAGGCTGAGGATCTCCAGAAGCATCTAGAAACTCGGATCAAACTCTATAGATTTCATCCCCACCTCCTGGAACTCATTTAGCAACTCCCTTATCACTGCCACTCTCTGCTCAATGCACTCTACCCTACAAGGGGTCACACTCAATAACAACAACATTTATCCCCCTCTTTAGAGCACTGACAATTGTTGTGCATGTCCCCACAATCAAGTCCATTATCCACTCTCCCTTAGTTGAAAGAAGGTTCATTAAATACATTATCAAATATTGAGGATTTTGATTAATCATGCTTGTGTCATGGGACCTTATGTACTTCTTGAAGAAATAATTAAAAACTCACAAATTCATCAAATATTAAAGCATCTGCCACTTCTACACATTTTAATGCTAACCTCTCAATATTTTATTTAAGAAAATTTACATTGTTAGAGTTAGAGGAAAAAATTAAAAAAGATCCATAGAGCATGGATCTTGAATCCTAGCTTTCTCATTAGCTAGACTATTCTTTTCTTAACACTTCCTTATAGGGCCCTTTTGAGTCCAAATTTTACCTAATGGGTAACCAAGTGGAAGAAGGGGAACAAGGACATCAGATGTAACTAGTAAAAAAATGTTGACACGAGGAGGAAAGATGCTTCAAAAAGATGGCCAAAGGGTAGGAAAAGACACATGCCAACCTTATACAAGAAGTTTAAGAAGAAGATGTCGTGAAAGGTGAGACATCCACATTCACAAAGCAACATTTATAGCTATGGAAGATCTTTCTCAATGAGGAATATTATGATTAGGCTTTCTAAAAGCCTATATGTGTGAGTCTAGGGTCCTTTACTTGGAAAGTCCCCCAAAAACTTAATTAAATAGTATTTCTATGTGCTCATTTTGTAATACCTTAATATTATAAAGGTTTCATTATCTCTACCTAGAGTGGGGGAGGGAGGTTTGCTCAATAGGTAAAATTTGAACTAAAAAAGGTACAACAACACAAAGCAACTATAGATGCACTTGATAGACGTGCAAAATAGCAGGTGCGTCTATAGGCGTTGCTTGAATAGAGAAATTACGGGCGCGTCTAACAGCGCGTCTAACAGTGCATGTATTTGCACGTGTATTGACGCGTCTATTAGCGCATCTACACTGAGAATCTAACACTGTATCTAACAGCATGTCTATTAGCGCGTGTATTAGCGCATCTATTAGTGTGTCTACACTGAGAATTAGACGCATATTTAGACGCAAAACAGAGAATACAAAAAGTGAGATTTTGGTGTAGGTTGGTAAATATACATCAGTGCTTTCCAAAAATTTTCCATGATTATCAAAGCACATAATTTTAACAAAAACATCAATGCTTTTTTCCAAACCCACATATACAAAAATTAAGTGAGGTGAGGAGAATGAGACAATATGTAAAATAGTTTTGCCAATATCAATGATGGGCTATGGTTCAATCTCATCCTCAATGAGATCAACCCTTGCCAAATTATCTACCTCAAAATCCAAACAAGTGTTTAGATCTACAAATACATTCAATCCACTACTACTTGTACTACTCATGTGCTCATCGAAATCAGCATCACCAATGGTAGGCTCGTCCTCACGGGTAATGGCCTCAATATCTGTATCTCCTATCTCATGATCATCCTCCTCTCTCGTATCGCGGTCATCATCACCTCCATGGCCATGATCATCCTCCATGCGCTCCATATTCGTAAATGTACTATACATCACTTTGGAACGTGGCATAATAGGTATGACATGCCACCATCTATTATTATTCACCATTGGTTGATAGACAACCTAATTCAAACACAAATAGAATCATGTTATTTTTCTTGCATTGAAGGTATCAAATATTTAAAAGTGAGTGTTTTTATATGTGTGTACAGTACCTATTCACATTGTTGCGGTAGTACTAGTGTGTCTTTCTTACTTTGCCACCACATCCTTAAACCACTTTACATCCAAAACATACACAAAGAAACGTCGAAAGTCAAGCTTAATAATATCTTGGATTATGCCACAATAATCATCCATGGCTCCATTGGCTCCCTCAAAGCTAGCAATGATGCTGCAACCTTGTGTGTTTCTCTTATCATCAATCCGTTGTGTTCGAAAATGCTTGCCCTCACACCATATAGCATTGAACATAGTGCACTGCACCAAGACAAAATCAATTAAATAAGCAATCTAAATTATTGAAAGCTCCTAACTTATGCATAACATTCTATATACCGACCTTGCTCATGCATCCCCTAGCATACTCTCATTCTTCCATTGTGATATGCATCCCCTCGTCTTTCTCTGCTTTCTCCATCTTGTCAAGTAGCCAATCCACATGAATATCCTTTGGAAGTGCTCTTAGATACTGAGGATATGGCACACGAGATCCGTGGTGTGTATGAAAGAGGGCCCTTTCTTCTTGTCTTCTTGCCTTTGCATCCTCGTATCTTGTCACCCATCTTTTCATCACATCACTATTAAGCACGCAATAGAGGTTGATGTTATTAAGAAACTCCATGTTGTTGCATCCTTTCCCTTGAGGCACAATAGAGGTCATCCTTAGGTCTTCATCATCTCTCCATAGTCGTGGGAGAGAGCTATCCACATCAACAAGAAACTCAGAAATATATACAAGTGACTCTTGTATCAACCAACCCTCGGCCATGCTACCTTCAGGTCTTGCATTTTGTCTCACGAAACCCTTCAAGGTCTTCATGAAGCGTTTGAGAAAGAACAACCATCGTGCATGTATAGTACCGCATATAGCAATCTCATCCACCAAATGCACTATGAGATGTAGTTGGCTTGTGAGAATAGAACGTGGAAATGTCTCCTCCACTAAACAAACCACCACCACTGACATAACTCGAGCATTCTCAAGCGTGGTGGGATCTATTTCCTTTGAGCTCACATACCTAGAAATGAAAAAGTACACCATATTAGCAATATGAACACCTTGCATGGAGCATTGATACGCATCACATTTTGTATCATGTAAAGTACCTCACAAGCTCACCTATCTTGTAAATACAATCTTTCGCGTCCTTCGATGCACTACGAGAAATGCTAGTAGGTAGTATGAACTGAACACACGAGGAATGGTTGATTAGTTGCTTCTAATTCACTCACAAATTTGAAAGGAAAAAGATATTATGCACATAAAATACTTACTTGGAGCATCTTGTGTAGTAATAGCACGCTTCACCGCCACCATCTCTAGCTTTATAACCTCCACGGTGCACGAGGTAAAAAAACACGCCCATTTGGTCTCTCTTGTGGCCAAGCTTCACGCATCCTCCCTGTAGTACATAGATCCTCCCTTATGCCTACGGAATCTCGTGTCCCATTCCAATGTTCCCATATGGTAGATGTCACATTCTTGAAGATATGCATGGGATCAAGCAGATGATTGATCTTGAGGTGGGACCAATATGGCGGTAAACGATAAAAGATGGAGTATCTAAACAGAAGCTGGTGTTAGCGGGCAATCTTTATTTCTAGCCAATATAGCACACAATATTTACAAACCCTTACCGGCTCATGCCAAGTGGTGGAGGAGTCGTGGAACCGTCCCAAATTCTTATCCAATCTCCCACAGTGAGTGATTGTGGGAGGACTTCATTCCAAGGGGCAACATATCTAGGATGATCAGGTGGGAGAAATCGATGGTGATTCTCATAGATAACCTTATTCAATGCGTCTGCCCGTGAGGCAACAAGCGAAGGACCACAAACAGGACATGCATGGTAACTCGATGTAGTGAGACCTGAACAATAGACACAATTAAGAGTTGAAGGTGGGTTTAGGGTGCCGCATCCTTTGCCTACTCATAATTAGAAGTGCAATGCTTACCTGAACACTCACCATAGTGTGGGAAGTCATGCACCATCAACATCAAGAATGCTTTGCAGTTGAAGTCTCACATCATGCACCTTGATACCTCTCCAAAGTATCTCTAGCTCGTCAATCAAAGGCTCCAAATAAACATCAGGATTTTTGACTTTATATTTCCCTAGAATTAGAAGGGATAACATAACATATCCTTTCTTAATTGCCATAGAGGGTGGAAGATTATAATTCACCAATATCACTGGCCATACACTGTAAGAGGTGCTTTTGAGACCAAATGGGTTCACACCGTCCATACCCAATCCAAGTCTCAAGATCCTAGGTTCTTCCTTGAAGCTTGGCCATGTGTCTTCAATATGCTTCCACGCAAGAGTGTCTGCGGCGGGAGTTCTCCACTTGCCATCGGTTGATCGATGGGAAGAATGCCATGACATGAGCTATACAATGGATTTGCACTTGATGTTGGATGCGAGGGATTATGGGAAAATGTCGCAAAACCTTACGAAGCCATGTCCAAAGTTTTGACTAGATCTGCTCTATATCTTGCCTCTCCACAAGTAGGACACTCTCTTGCATCCTTATGTAGTCCACGAAACAAAATGCAATCGTTGATGCATGCATGGATGCACTTGTAATCTAATCCTCCAAGAGAGGTCACATGTTGCCTTGCCATATCTCTTGAGGTCGGTAATTTATTCTCCCTTGGAAGCATTTTACACAATAGCCTGCATGTGAAGACTATAAATGAGGAAAAGCATTCGAGTAATTGACCCACTAGCATAATTCACCATGTTTGCAAAATAGACTTTAAAGCTTACTTGAGTAATGCATTCAAACTTGCATTGCTCCATCCATAGATGGTTTGCAAGTTTAGTAACTCAAGGGAGGCACGTAGAATAGAGAATGTGCACCCCTCAAACAGTGGAGTCGATGCCAGTAAAAAGATCGTCCTACTCCATGCTATCATCCCTCCCTTCGGATTGATGGACATATAAATCCCGCACCATATCATCAAACACCTCCTCCTCCACTGCTTCATGAGGTAATGGCAGAGGGCTACTATCACCATCACTCCATGCATCCGTAACGGTCCCTCCTAAAGATCCCACCTCATATCACCGATACTTTGCCTCCTCACGAGACGAGCATAGGGCAACATATGCGGGTGTGGCACTGCATCCTGTATCAAATTAAAATGGGATCATAACTCAAACATATGAACACCCATAGGTATCTCAATCAACCTTAACTCTTTAACACTTACCATGTTTACGGTCGCATCCCATTCTCCATACTTTGAGATGTAATCCTACGTGCACGATACATGTTTCCTCGACATCGATCACACATACATTTGATTTTTTGCTCCAACCACATTTCGCGATGGTGGATACTACGGAGGGATTCATCCTCAATGGAGCTACTTGTTGTTAAAGATGAAGACATCCTACAAACAAACAACCCAAAAAATTTGCTCTTGTATCAAATATTTAATCTTAAATCTCTGTGGCACGTCTAATACCACGTCTAATACCACATCTATTCTGTGTGGTGCACATCTATAGGCACGTCTAAACCGTATGCACAATCAAACATGCATTTAGACTCGTATATAGGTGTGCACTACATAGAACAAACGCGATTTTAGACACCATATTAGACGCGCTTTTATAGACGTGATTTTCAAACCTACTTTTAGCGCGCTTGCTTTTCTTCACATACTTTTAACGTCACGCGGCTTGCTTTGCTATTAACAGATATAGTTCCGAGCATCCACACTTATCTCCAAGCAGCCACACTTATCTCCAGGCTTACACAGTCGTCTCCAAGCACACAAGAGAAGAGGGTGAACAAGGAAGAGAAGAAAGAGAAGCAAAGGGTGAATAAGGAAGAGAAGAAAGAGAAGCAACTTTGAAGAAGGACAAGAAGCTTTCATACCTCTATCCAAGGTAAGCCTCTTTACGGGTGATCTTCTTTGAAAGTTGCTCTCTTTGGATTCGTCCTTTGTTATATCCAAGAAACGAATGTTTTTGGTACTACTGTTGTGCTTTTGTGTTGGGCGCATGTCCTTTTCGAGTTTTTAGAATAGTCCGTTTGGTCGAAGCGCATATATAGACACATCTCAGAGTGCGTCTAAAAGCACGTCTAAGAGCGCGTCTATAGACGCGTCTACTCTCTATGTTTGGAAATAAATAGCCGTGTCTATAAACGCGCTATTATATGTGAAGATAGACGCACTTTTTTATTTTTCCCTGGCCTAGCCTTCCCTTCCCTTCCCATTTTCTCTTATCTCCTCTCTTTTTCTGTCTTTTTTTCTCCTCCCTTTTCCTCTCCTTTCTCCTCTCTTTTCCTCTCCTTTCTCCTCTCTTTTATCCCCACTTTTTCTCTCTTTTTCTCCTCTCTTTTCCTCTCCTTTCTCCTCTCTTTTTCTCTACTTTCTCCTCTCTTTTCTACTCTCTTTCCTTCTCTCTTTTTCTCTCCTTTCCACTTCCACTTTCAAGAAAAGGATTGCATATTGAATGATGGAAATAAGTGATTGCATGAATGATGGAAAGGGATTACATGATTGAAGAAGGGATTACATGAATGATGGAAAGGGAAAGCATGATTGAAAAAATGGATTGCACTCTATATTTTCCTCTCTTTTTCCTTCTCTCTTTTATCCTCTCTTTTCGTCTCTCTTTTTCTCTCTTATCTCCTCTCTTTTTTTTCTCCTCTCTTTTCCTCTATTTTCCTCTCTTTCCTTCTCTCTTTTATCCTCTCTTTTCTTCTCTTTTCGTGGTAATTTTTCTCTCTTAACTCCTCTTTTTTTCTCCTCTCCTTTCTCCTCTCTTTTATCCCCACTTTTTCTCTCTTTTATCCCCTCTTTTTCTCCTCTCTTTTCCTCTCCTTTCTCCTCTCTTTTATCCCCACTTTTCCTCTCTTTTCTACTCTCTTTCCTTCTCTTCTTTTTATCTTCTCAGTTCATCAATAATCTTCTTCTTTTCTTTTTTCCAGTTCATCATGTGGCCAGGAAGCTCTTCGGGCTCACTTGATCTTTGGGAGACCATCTTTCAGGAGTTTTATACCCTCTTGAGGCACCCTCCCAGTCATGGGGAGTTATACGGCTACATGACGAGTACTCTAAACACCCCCGAGGAGTCGGCACTACAGACTCCAAACCACCCCAACCCCACACTAGCTGAGATTACCCCAGCGGAGTGAACACAGCCCAGCCACCTACATAGCCGAGCCCCTTCCCCCATGCGGTCAGGAGACCCTGCTGCCTCGCAGAGCTGTCGACGTACTCCCGTGCCATTAGGAACTCAATGGAGTCTTCTTGGGCCCTTTTATTTGGAAGTTTAAGGGAGTCAAACCTTTTCTCTTAAGAAGAAACATTTTCTAATTTGAAGCTTCAAAACGGCTACTTTATTCGAATTTGAATTTGGGAGGGAAAATGGAATTTAAAATCTAGCGGATAAAACCATATCATGTAACATATCTATGGAAAGCTCTTGATGCGTAGATCACGGATCTGTAATCTCCGCTCAGATCGAAGCTTGTATGTAAAAGTTATGGAGGTCCGAAAATTGTGAAATTGCCCCCCCCCCCCCTTTTTTGGGGGAAAAAGTATACCCTTTGACCACTCTTACACCTCTCTTACAAACCAATGGTTTTTGCTTACATGGCAGGCTCCTATTTGTCAAGAAGTTAAACGTTTCCATAACCTCATGGCAAATTAAAGGGCCCAAGAAGACTCCATTGAGTTCCTAATGAGTCGAGACTACGAGTGTTCCACGTGTTCGCATGTAGTTGAGAGTCGCTTCTCTAGCTACAAGTGGCCAGCGATCTTTCTCCCCCAAAAAATTCCCTCCACTCCTTTCTTTGAGGGACTGTACTGTCTCCATCTACTCCATTAATCTAGCTCTGTCACATGCATTTGTACTCTTCCTCTTCCTTTTCCTCTTCCCCTTCCCCTTCCCCTTCCCTTTACCCTTCCTCTTTCTCTTCGTCTTCATCTTCATCTTTCTATTTTTCTTTATTTATCACTACATGGCTATGGTGTGAGCTATTGAAGGTATTGGAGGCATTCTTCTCTTATGCTTAACCCTAACGCATTTGTACTTTTTCTTTCTCTTCCTGTTTCTCTTTCTCTTTCTCTTCCTATTTATCTCTCTACCAAGTGATGGTGTGACCTAATGAAGGTTTTCTTCTATTATGCTTAATCCTAATGATTAATGAAGGTTTTTATTTTTTTATGCTTAATCTTAATGATTAATAAGAAACATAACGAGATTAGGGTTACAATTTCAAGGGTTAAAATTTATAATGTAAAATGAATGGGTTATTTGGTTGATTGTGTGAATGCACCCTAGAGGTACAAGCCTAGAGGTACAAGATATTGTGGCAAGATAAGAATGCCACATGTAATATTGTATGGTGTGTACGTTTAGACTAAAAGGAGTGGAAAAGGAGTTACCACATTAATGATATGTAAAGTGGAATAAGCTAGAAAGCCTATATCATTGTATGGTTCATTTTGTGAATGCAAGAGCGCAATAGAATTGAGTGTTGAATGTGTAATCTCTCTCTCTCTCTCTCTCTCTCTCTCTCTCTCTCTTATGGAATTCTTAGAGTGGTTTAATCCATCCTAAATATATTGAGTGTTGAATGTGTAATCTCTCTCTCTCTCTCTCTCTGTCTCTTATGGAGTTCTTAGAGTGGTTTAATCCACCCTAAATATATTGCTTAATCTATGTCTATCACCATGATCAATCCCTTCTACAGAGAGAGAGAGAAAGAGAGAGAGGAGGTGGTCTCCCCTTTTGCAGGGGCATTCTCTTTGCCATATTCATGATGTATGCCATCAAGCGAGATGGGCGCTAGGAGTTTGTCCACTTCGAAAAGATCACCACACCCGCATCAAGAAGCTTAGCTCTATAGCCTGCACTTGTTGCGCAGTGTCTACAAGGGCGTCGCCTGTGATCGTGTGCTTGTGTCGCTCAGAAGGTCTATGCAGGTGTCTACAAAAGAATCACCACCAGCCAGCTCGATGAGCTCGTTGCCGAAACGGCCAGTGCCCTAACGGCCAACCACCCCGACTATGCCCTATTCGTAGTAGCCAAAATTGCAGTCTCCAACTTGCACAAAATACCAAGAAATCATTCTCGTCATGCTGTGCACAATGGTGAAGATAGTGGGTGGATAAGGGCCACCCACCACAGCCCGTGAGAAGAGAGATTGCAGTGAAGTGAAATAAGATAAGGTTTGGCACCGGCAACAAGTATTTTATAAAAAAAATCCTTAATCTTTAAATTCATGTGTGGTGTAAAGAAGCCCAAATTAAGCCCTTATTCATATGCCATTTATGAGAATACTTGTGGTGGTCCATCCATGCAAAGATTCTCAAGTGGAGGCATCTTGTTATTTTTGGAGGTCATCAAGAACAATAATCTTTGTTCATTTGGCATCTTTAAGGTGTGTTGTATATTTTTTTATCTCTCTATCCTTAGCCCTAAAAAATTGAGTGGATATCGGCTTCGAGAAATCCGTGGATTTTAACCACATTGGATGGGTTCTCTACCCTTGCATAGTGCATAAAAAGGTTTGTAAAACTAAATCACCCGTAATTGAGATGGGTAACCGTACTCGAGCTTGAAGCTCAAAACGAGAATATTTTGTGATCACCCACATTGGTATGAGGGTTGCCTTGCCCGAGCTTACCTAGAAGCTCGAAATGGTTGTCGCGTTATGTGTGCATGAGCGATGCACGTGCAAGGTGCATGCACATGGGTTGGCTCCCATGAGGTTCCCACCCAAACTTCTATGTTTAAATCGGACTCAGTGGTTAGTCGGCTCAAAATGGACTACTTCGTGTCTAGATTAGCCAGGCACATGCACACACACTTGTTGAGAATAAACCAATTTGCATTGAGGGGGAGTGTTGAGATTGTCAATGCCTAATTGATAGGGGTGAGAGATGAGTTGATCAAATTGATTGGAGAGGTTTTATGCACACACCCAAGTTTACATCGAGGAGGGGTATTGAAACGTGCAATGTAGAATGAATGGGTTATTTGGTTGAGTGTGTGAACGCACACTAGAGGTGCAAGATATTGTGGCAAGATAAGAATTTAGTAAACTTATGTGGTTTTTTGCTACTAATGCCACTCTAAAAGAACTTATATAGCAAACAATGATCATTACAACTAAATTACTTTTGTTCAGCTTCTTCTATATATTGTGCATCCTCTGTTTTAAAGCGGTTTAGCCTTGTGACAAATGAATTAGCTATTGTATATCATCATCATAAGCTTGATGTGACTTGGAAGACAATATGGAGGGACTGCCTTTTAGCTTGTCATCTTTAATAGTAGATGGACCTTCTCTATCTTCTTAAATAGGGCCAATGCCTAGTGAAGCTTTCATGCCATCACTAAAAACAACTCTGACTTCTTATGGATAAATGTTAGGAGGATTAGAACTACAGGATCTCCCCATAGACTATTAGTTGCCATGGTTATTATGTCAAGAATATATTTCGGAAACCTTTCAAAACTTATGAATGTTGCTTAGATGGTGCTAGCAATGGAGTTTAATACACAAGTGAGGTTGAACTTCTGGATATGATGCCTATAATTGGAAACAAAAATTATCTAAAAATGTCAAAGGAGGGAGCTAGATGACACTAGCCCATATGACCACATAGTGAGAGCTTGCGTTTATGCCCAACCACAAGGGCCTTGTTTGCAAAAATAAGGCAGAGACTTGCAACATCCCGCAAACGGGAAACATAAATGGCAGCACCCACTACACATTCAATTACCCACTCGCAAGAGTTTGGGAAAGAAAATGCTAAAATGTTTAGTAAGGTTTTAGCATTAGCATCTTTTTAGCATTGTAATCGTTTGGTCAATTGTTTGCAGCAGTGAAGGAGAATTAGACGCATGCAATTATTTTGATCTGCATCATTAGACGCATGCAATCATTTGCTTAGTTGAACGTAGTGAAGCAACATTAGACGCATGCAATCATTTGCTCAGTTGTTTGCAGAGTGAAGGAGCATTAAACGCATGCAATTGTTTTCATTGGCATGCAATCATTTTTATAAGCATGCAATCATTTTCATCATTTTTATAAGCATGAAATTGTTTTCATCAGCATTGAATCATTTTTATAAGCATGAAATCATTTTCATCAGCATGAAATCATTTTTATAAGCATGCAAGAGAGGAAAGAATCTGATTCAAGCACAAACCTTATCTTAGGCACTTGAAATAAGCCATAGTAACGATCGAAGAGAATACCTGGTGTTGGAGTTGTTCGAAGTGCAGGAGCAATAGATGCATGCATGGTTGTGTTTTATGGACAGCGTACAATCAATAGTTATCCCTACAGGGAAAAACAAAGAAGCACCAAAAATTACAAGTTCACATGGCAACGTCATATTTGCAGCCGGGGTAGCGCTGAAAGTGCCGGAGTGCCTTTGATGAAATCATTTTGATGATCAAGGAAGCAATTGCCTTCATGTGTGCAAACCGTAAGAGAGGCCTTTTACATGTAAGTATTGCCACTCTCTTTTTTTTCTTAGGAATGCTTAAAATTAATAGGAAATGGGTATGTACAACTGGCTCATGTAGACAAGTCTCACACATTGCTGACAATTTATCCAAGGGTGCACATCCATCGTAGTTAACAAGGATCAAACCCAGGACTTCTAAGAGAACACTTGTCCTCTTCTACTAACTTAGCTATTATCGTGGTAGCAACCCACTCACTTTACAAATAGGCCCAGCCCAAACATTGCAAACCTAACGTTAAACTCATCTTAGATATATTATGGGGGAGCTGCCATGTGAGCATCAATTATAGTGATGCTTATAGAGCAGCACTGAGGAATTAACTTTTTGAACCTACGATGCCGCTAATGCTGATCTTTCTCCCCCAAAAAATTCCCTCCACTCCTTTCTTTGAGGGACTTTATGGCTCCATCTACTCCATTAATCTAGCTCTGTCACATGCATTTGTACTCTTCCTCTTCCTCTTCCTCTTCCTCTTCCACTTCCCCTTCCCCTTCCCTTTACCCTTCCTCTTCGTCTTCGTCTTCATCTTTCCATTTATCTTGTTATTTTTGGAGGTCATCCAGAACAATAATCTTTTTTCATTTAGCATTTTTAAGGTGTGGGGTTGTATATTTTTTTATTTCTCTCCTTAGCCCTGAAAAATTGAGTGGATATCGGCTTCGAGAAATCCGTGGATTTTGACCACATTGGACGGGTTCTCTACCCTTGCATAGTGCATAAAAAGGTTTGTAAAATTAACTCACCTGTAATTGAGATGGGTAACCGTACCTGAGCTTGAAGCTCAAAATGAGAATATTTTGTAATCACCCACATTGGTACGAGGGTTGCCCTTCCCGAGCTCACCTAGAAGCTGGAAATGGTTGTCACATTATGTGTGCATGAGAGATGCACGTGCAAGGTGCATGCACATGGGTGGGTTCCCATGAGGTTCCCACCCACACTTCTATGTTCAAATCGGACTCAGTGGTTCCGCTACTATGAGCGGGTCAGCTCAAAATGGACTACTTCGTGTCTAGATTGGCCAGGCACATGCACACACACTTGTTGAGAACACTCCAATTTGCATTGAGGGGGAGTGTTGAGATTGTCAATGCCAAATTGATAAGGGTTAGAGATGAGTTGATCAAATTTATTGGAGAGGTTTTATGCACACACCCAAGTTTACATTGAGGAGGGGTATTGAAACGTGCAATGTAAAATGAATGGGTTATTTGGTTGAGTGTGTGAACACACTGTGTGAACGCACACTAGAGATGCAACATATTGTGGCAAGATAAGAATTTAGTAAAGTTATGTGGTTTTTTGCTACCGATGCCACTCTAAAAGAACTTATATAGGAAACAATGATCATTACAACAAAATTACCTTTGTTCAGCTTTTGCAGATTGTGCATCCTCTGTTTCAAAGCGGTTTGGCCTTGTCACAAATGAATTAGCTATTGTATAAAATCATCATGAGCTTGATGTGACTTGAAAGGCAATATGGAGGGACTGCCTTTTAGCTTGTCATCTTTGATAGTAGATGGACCTTCTCTATCTTCTTAAATAGGGACAATGCCTAGTGAAGCCTTCATGCCATCACTAAAAACAACCTTGACTTCTTATGGATAGATGTTAGGAGGATTAGAACTACAGGATCTCCCCATAGACTATTAGTTGCCATGGTTATTATGTCAAGAATATATTTCGGAAACTTCTCAAAACTTATGACTATTGTTCAACTTCTAGATATGATGCCTATAATTGGAAACAAAAATGATCTGAAAATGTCAAAGGAGGGAGCTAGATGACACTAGCCCATCTGACCACATAGTGAGAGCTTGCGTTTAAGCCCAACCACAAGGGCCTTGTTTGGCAATAAGGCGGCAGCTACCACTACACATTCAATTACCCACTGGCAAGAGTTTGGGAAAGAAAATGCTAAAATGTTTAATAAGGTTTTAGCATTAACATCTTTTTAGCATTGTAATCATTTGCTCAATTGTTTGCAGTAGTGAAGGAGAATTAGACGCATGCAATTATTTTGATCTGCATCATTAGACGCATGCAATCATTTGCATAGTTGAACGTACTGAAGCAACATTAGACGCATGCAATCATTTGCTTAGTTGTTTGCAGTAAAGGAGCATTAAACACATGCAATTGTTTTCATTGGCATGCAATCATTTTTTTAATCATGCAATCATTTTCATCATTTTTATAAGCACAAAATCGTTTTCATCACCATGCAATTTTTTTTTATAAGCATGAAATCGTTTTTATAAGCATGCAAGAGAGGAAAGAATTTGATTCAAGCAAAAGCTTATCTTAGGCACACTAGAAATAAACCACGATCGAAGAGAATACTTGGTGCTGGAGTTGTTCGAAGAAGTGCACGAGCAACAGATGCATGCATAGTTGTGTTTTATAGGGGGTAGCACTGAAAGCACCGGAATTCCTTTGATGAAATCATTCTGATTGATCAAGGAAGCCTTCATGTACGAGCCGTAATAAGAGAGGCCTGTTATTGCCACTCTCTTTTTTTTCTTAGGAAGGCTTAAAATTAATAGGATATGGATATGTACACGCGGCTTGTGTAGACAAGTCTCACACATGATTGTCGACAATTTGTACAAGGGTGCACATCCATCGTAGTCAACAAGGATCAAACCCAGGACTTCTAATAGAACACTTGTCCTCTTCTACTAACTTATCTATTATCGTGGTAGCAACCCACTCTCTTTACAAATAGGCCCAGCCCAAACATTGCAAACGTGACATTAAACTCATCTTAGATTTATTATGGTGGAGCTACCACGTGACACCTCCCAACTCGGCCATGTGGTAACTCCCAACTCGGCGTATGCTGAGCGTGAGAGAAGGCATGAAGTGTGTAGAATTAGGCGTTGAGCAAAAGCACATAACTCGAGCAACGTGGTGATCATCGAGCATGAAGAGGGTCGAGTAGCAACACATAACTTAAGCAACAACACTTAAGTCGAGCATCAACATATCTTAGAGTAACATGAACACAATTGAGCAATAGCGTGAACAAGAAGAGAGGAGCTAAACTATGCCTACTAGTTTCATGTGTCGTGTGCATGTATGCTAGCTAACGAGCATAACATGTGCTACATAGGAGCTGAGCTGTGTCTACCTATGACCTGCCAGCTGAAGTGCTCATTCCTATTACCAACTAAACTATGCATGTATGTGCCTATTAGCCTGACTATTGGCCTAGTTTGGTTGAGTTGAAGAAGCAGCTGATATGGAGGCTTGAAGGTATTCATGGATGTGTGTACAAGAGAGACATTGAGAGAAAGATGTAACAAACACACAAAGAGAGAGAGGGAGAGAGAGAGAGAGAGATGTAACAAACACAAATAGAGACAATGATTGCATGACTCAATGATGTCATTGACTAATTAAATAGTGTTAAATCAAGTACATGCTTTTATAGGCTAAAAAGCCTTATCTTTGACACATCACATTAAGTGGGGCAATGACACATGGCTACAAATATGACATTTGTTCACCGATTTGAGAACACTTGAGCCTTGAAAGTTAGGGAGAAGGAGAGGAGAATGCAAGGGTCTTACCAACTTGTACCTCTAGCCACTCATAGTAGAGTAACCCTCTCTTGTGGGAGAACTAGGGCTTAAACCTTGCCTCTTTCACTATCACACCACAAGGAGCTTTGCAAATGGGTAGGGAGCAAAGAGAGAGAGAGAGAGCTATGGAAATCTCAACCTCTAATTCAATGCTATGAAGAGTGAGAGCATGAGAGAGTAGTCAAGACAAGGAGAGAGCATGGAAATCTCAACCTCTACTTCAATGCTATGGTGAGTGGGAGCATGAGAGAATAGTCAAGAGAAAGAGAGAAGGAGAAGAGACCATTGACATGGTGAGTGAGAACATGAGAGAGTAGTCAAGAGAAAGAGAGAAGTAGAAGCGAACATACATCAGCACCATCACTCACTCACATAGTCCCTAAGCATACATGTAACAAAGAAGAAGAAGAGAAAGCATACAAGCTACTTCAATCACAAGAGCAAGAAAACTCAAACTTAATTATGAGAATGGGATTATGTCTTTTCTCATTAGTCCAATTGTCTTATATATACAAGACTCATTTGTACAATGCCCGGCTTCCCAAATAATGTCAAAGGGCATGATAAGTTAGTCTAGGCTAATTTCCTAGTCTAAGTGTACATTATTGGCATTACAGAAGTCGTAAGGTTAGTGTTTGACTATCTTTTGGCATTACACAAGTCGTAAGCTCGCTGTTTGACTATCTTTCGGCATTACACAAGTCATAGGCTCAGAGATTTCCCAAAATCATTTTACATAAAGTGCATTTATTGGTAGGAAAAATATGGCTTGAAAGTGTTGTTACATGTTTGGAGTAATGTTAGCCAATGTGGTTAAGATATCCCCTTCCTAATCACAATTCCATCCTTGAAATCGACATCAGCAGTGAAGCTTAGGGAGGCTAGTCCTTGCTGTCAAACACATCATCATCGTCCTTATCCTTGGCAGTGTTAGTTGTGTCTTCTTCTTCTTCCTTTCTAGCGAGCATTGGCTTCATGGATCGATAAAATTCACGGACCTCCATATATTCATCATTTGAGATGTCTTGGGGGTAAGCCACATCCACAGTGTTGAATAGGTGGCATTTGCTAGTGCTCATTTGTAGCTTCCAAATTCTATGAATACAAGAAGAGGATGCCAAAGGGCACATAGATAATGCTAGCCTTTGTGGGTGAGATGGCGGTAGGCCTCATCCACTACATGCTAGCCATGGGTGTGCATCCATTGAATGTTGGTCTCCGTGGTGAGATGGCGGTAGGCCTCATCCACTACATGCCACCATGGGTGAATGTTGGTCTCCTCAGTGAGATGGTGGTAGGCCTTATCCACTACATGCCAGCCAAAGGTGTGCATCCATTGAATGGCCCCACTGATGATGTCGGTGTGCAGGTTGGGTATGGGCATAGCTCGGTGGGAACAAAAAGCTCAATGTAGTCTCCCTCATCTAGGTGGTCGGAAAGGTTAAGGACTCAACAACCATGATTGAAGGTTGTGGTAGAGGACGTGGTGAGGGAAATGACACATAGTGGAGGGCTCAGTGAAGGAGATTGTGTTCTGGAAGAAGAGCATGGTGAGGGTGGTGTAGGAAGCATAAGGTACTTTGGAGAAAATTGTGGAAAAGGTGAATGTGGCAATCTCCTCAATCATCAATGAAGATATTATGTTAGCTTGGAAAGTATTTTTCAAGAATCACTTCTTCTTGTTGTTGCGGACATCAAATTGTTTGTTTGGGAGCATCTTCTTTAATAATCAGAGTAGGCTATTCACACTATTATTGCTCCATCCATATGTTGTTTACAAGTTGAGGATTTCCAAGCATGCCCGCAAAGTTGAGTACTTTGCAATCTCATCATACAATGGTGTGTTAGACTCCTTGTGTAACACATCATCTCTTTTAGAAATTTAAAAGTTAGGTGTCTCTTCCTCACCCTTGCTTTTGAAAAAAGTGAGTGATCATCTCCTCCATGACATCCTCTTCCTCTATCTCATGTGGAGGGAATCCTGGTGGTCTCTTCCAAATGTACTGAACATGCTCCACTTTCCAAGTGCTCCTTACGACGCTTGTACTCCTTCCTCAAGTTTACGTTAGGCCACAAGATAAAACGCCAGTATAAGCACTGCTAGGTAATGTATAAATGTCGCTATAGCCGTCCGTAAACGTTGCTCAATGGCATTGTAAAAAAATAGAATGTTTAACTTGGGTGGAAATAAAAACTTAAAATAAATTAAACTCCAAAAATCTTGACAAACATCCAAATCTTTTTGAAATAAAATAACAAAATCACCAAATCATTATGTTATGATGATATATATTTAATAAGTACCATCATCAAATCTATCTTGCAATAAATCCATGTAGTCAATTGGCCTATCTCTAAATCCATCATTTTGATGGCTCCTATATCAATACAAAGTTTTATTCCACTACTTGAAGAAGATGTAGATGTATTATTATCGTGGTTATTATTATGACACATAGGCTTATTGATTTCATTTGATGAAACCAAAGGTAGTAGATCTTCATTTGTATTACATTCCTCAAATTTTGAATGGGTTTGTTCCATTCCTTGGTCCCAGGGATTTAATATTCACGTGATCACAAGATTTTTTGTGATAATAACACATGTGAACAAGTTATTCACATGTTCTCATGTTACCGTTCACAAAATAATAGGTCACTTACCATTTGGGAACCCCTTAAAAGCTTGGCTACACATGGGAATAAGCTATTCACATGTTCTCATGTTACCATCTTCACATAATAGCATGTCAGTGGCCACCTAAGAAGATTTTTCATGCCCGACAAAGATAATTTTTTTAGGCCCTTGTGAAAGCTTTGTGAATATAACATGTGATCACAAGATTTTTTGTGTTATTAACATGTTCACATGTTTTCGTTTATGTCAGTAAAATCCCTGCTTGGTCCTCATGGTGGTCATATTGATTATTAGTTGCATCTTCCATTGCCATTGTCCAACATTGCAAAATATAATATATGTTAGTTAAATATTAAAACATGTTTATTTACACGGTATTTTCATCTCCTTTCATACTCCTATTCTTCTCTTGTAATATCCTCTCCTGTCCTTTGGGCTCACTCTAGGGCATCTCTAAGCAATTCAATATTGCAATCATTTGGAAGAGCCTTTAGGTTGGGTGGGTATGCCATGTGCCTTTGTGTTGATCCCTTAAATTCTCTTCTCTCTTTGTCAAGCCAAAAGGCATGACCACAAATTCATAGTGGGCCTGTTCCATACTACAGAAGGCTGTCTTGGGGATGCCCCCCCCAACAATCCTCACTTGGTGGTACCCACTCTTCAAATCGAGTTTCGAGAACACCTTAGCCCCATTCAGCCTCTCGAGAATATAATCTATTCGAGGCATCGGGAATCTACTCTTGATAGTCAACTTATTGAGGGTACGATAAATCGACACACAAATGAGAAGACCCATCTTTCTTCTTGACAAACAAGATCGGTGCTACAAAAGGCGATACGCTGGGGTGGATGAAGCCAGATTGCAACAATTCTTGGAGTTGGTGGTCTAACTCCAGTTCCAATGCCTTTGAAAGGCGATATGGAAACTTGATTGGGGGTTCTGAGCCTGGAAGGAGATAGATCGTGTGATCCTCCGGTCTCGACGGAGAGAGCTAGGGAGAGAGAATACTTCTCGAAAGCACTGGCCACCATACTCATCATGATGTGTGCCTAACTCACTACAATGCGAGGAGGCATGTGAGCACCAAGGGGATGCGTACTCCTCATGTTGTCGTGAGTCAGAGGTGTGAGTTAGGGGGTACATGGAGGGAATAAGATATTGACATTGTATATTGAAATTCACTGTAGATCAAGAAAAGTGAACTCTGTAGATTTAATTTGATGGTGGCTCATTGTATGCCAATGTTTTTGCAATGAACATGGGTTGAACTAAAACTTTTAATTCTGACAAAGTAACTAGGAGATTAATCCCTGACTCATCCATGATGTGTGCGTGACTCACTCTACAACGTGATGTGTAACTAGGAGATTAATCCCTGACTCATCCATGATGTGTGCGTGACTCACTACAACGCGAGGAGGCATGTAAGCACCAAGGGGATGCATGCTCCTCGAGGGGTGAGTCGGGTGTATGAGCTAGGGGATATATGGAGGGAATAGGATATTGGCATTGTATATTGAAATTCATTGTAGATCAATGTTTTTATGATGAACATGGGTTAATTGTCAATGCTCCTTCATCGTGGTTTCCACTTGCTTCCATCTCTCACTTGTTTTTCAACCACGTGCATGATTCTCTCTACCAGATGAGTTATCAAATTGAGATTTTGTTTCACAGTGTGATTAAGTTTCCTCTACTTGAGTTCTATTGGAGGAGGCTAGCTTTTCATCGTATGAAGTTGCTATCTTTCTATACCACCTTAGTAGTAATTGCCTCATGGGGTTTGCACCATTGACTCCACCACCATGAGAGGGTTATTTCTGAAAGCCACAACATGCAATGTGACCTCTCTATACCATGAGTAGACCAAATTGTGGTGAGAATTCATTCCTTTGCAAAGCAAGGTCCATGAGCTTCCAAAATGTGCATATAATGCATAATGCTATTTGAAGTCCAAGCCTGTGCCATTGACTTGTAGAAAACTTGTACAACCTCCATAAATTCTTTGATGTCTTGTGGGGTGAAGGTCATCTTGTGAAGAAGAATTACTAATTTGTCTAATGCAACCCACACATTGGCCTTTGCAATACGTGTCCTGCCTCCATTGTTGAAAGAAATTTCCTTGGCTTAGCCCCTCCAAAACATAGTTTGCAAGGAACATTACCACTAGCTCCAGACTTCCTCTCATCTTTCTTGATTTCAACTTGTCCTTTGTGCAACCCGATGCTGGATAGTGCTTCCTCTACTTTCTTACACAATGCTTGAGCTTCAGAATTAGGTTGCATCTTGTATGCGAAGCTCACATATTCGTATACCGATTTCTCGACAATCCTTACAAAGGCATGCAAAGTGCAGATATGCCCCCTCATTAAGGATATGTCAAGAATAGCATCCTAGGAGGGATCTACTCTTACCATTTCTCCTCCTCACCTTACAAACTAATCTCGAGTTAGTGCAATAGGTTTGCATGTTAGCATGTTCCACACCTTTCTTCCATCCGTACCTTCTTTGGTTCTTGAACACATGCAATACAAACAAGGAAACTCTACATTTACTGAATTAGATACACCAAACATACACTTCAAAGTCTTTAGGTTGCCCACAAGATGTCACTCCACATTGTACTGAGACCAAAACCTTCCACATATAAAACTTTCTCTAGGTTTTGAGTGTGCACAACATTTGGAATGTTTGTTAAGTTGAAGAAGGCCTTTAGGATTTGATGGTTCTCCTTGTTGTTGGTAACCTCAAATGTAGCAAGCCACCAGATTCCAGTTTCACTTTTACACTCATATAATCTGGATGATCAGGTTTTATGGCTAGATGTTAAAACCCTAAGATCTCTCTAGATAATTGTTATGCATAAAACATGCATAAATCAGGCATAAACTCAACCACCCAACCACCCCCGAGCCCAAGGGATGCACACATGAATAATGAATGAAATACATCATACCTCTACCTTGATGTCCCATACCATCAAGAGGTATAACACAATCCAATAGCATGTAGCTATAGTGTGAAATGGTAGGTGAGTAGATATGGACCTCTACACAAGAGACCATAGCATAAGCCTCCAAGCCCTCAAGCTCCAAGCTCCCAAGCTCCCTTGAGTGTGCCCCATGCCCCTATTATATAGGAGGGCCCTCAAGTGACTCTTGACTTTCCATTCCTCATGTGTGACCCTTGGATGCCTTACCCTAACCTTAAACCTTAAGGTTAGTCCTAACCCATGCTCCACTAGAGCTTGTTCCCATGCTCCCATGCTCACAAGCCTAATGTGGGTTAGCCTCCTAGTATATGCACACATAATGTGTATATAACATAGCACACATAGTGTACATATAACATACTTCCCCTCTCTCAAAACATTGCACTCTTGCAATGAAAAGAAGAAGAACTGCGCTGAACAAACTCAACTGACTCCCAAGTCGATTTTCTCAATTTCCCTATCTTTCCACCTAAATTTAACCTCAGGGATTAGTCAACTACAAAGTTTCCTTTCCCTGAATTCAAGTACCTTATCAGGTTCATGTGGAACATAGGATAATTCATCGACTTCAACGAGTTCTTGAGGAGTAACTGTGTCATCCTCACCTCCCAGTTTCCCTTTCAATCTATCGATATGAAAGACTGGATGAACCCTAACAATTGGAGGTAGTCTTAGTTCATACGCAACCGTGCCAATCCGATATATAACTCGAAATGGACCACAATATCTAGGAGATAAATTCGAGCATTTTTCCATTGACAAAGTCTGTAAATCTTTAGGAACATTAAAATAAACCAACGCTCCTGGTTCAAAAGACCGAGATGAGCGTCTCCTATCAGCATAAAACCGTGCCCTATCATGAGCACTCCTGATAGAATCCCGAGCTTCGGTCAGAATTTCCTACATATCATGCAAGAAATCCCTCGATGCATCAAGCTCGATGTCCTTAAGACTGACAACAATAGGTGCCCTGAGTTGATACCCATACATAAGTATGCACGGACTAAAATAATAGCCGTAAATTTAGAACTGTTATAGGCAAATTCCATCATTGAAATATTTTCCAATATGATGATTTTCCAGAGACATGCACGAAGCATATACTCTACAATCTGATTCATACACTCTGTTTGCCCATCAGACTACTGCGGATGATCAGAACAATTCACATTCAAAGTAACTTCCTCGTTGTAAACCATTCGGAATAAAGTAGGAAAGCATGGCATTATAACAGCAGAAACCAAGGATTCATCGGCGCCCCGACATATCCACATCTGCATATGGAATAATCAACGTCTCGAGTTATCCATATCAACATAGAGAATCATCAACGTCTCGATGAGACACATATGTCCATCCGTAAACCTATCAGGTTGATTGTGTAAATCACCTAAAGTACGGAACTAGAGAAAGAAATGCCAACAAAGGAAGAATCCAAGTTTCCTTATCCGAACACAACAAGATAAACTTGTTTGAACTCTAAAGAAAGAGATTTCAACAAGTGAAAATGCCGATGAGATTACCCTCATCAAAACATGCAGGCTATAGATAAAATAAATTTATCTAGAGAATGCCCACACTATAACTTCTAGTGAATTTAGAAAATAAGATTGTCTTTGAATGTTGAGGTCAACATGCTAAGTGATGTAAGCAAAGCAACAATCTTGAGCCCAAATTATCCCATAAGATAATATATGTGAGGGATCCCTAGCGTCCCATACCACCATGATACCACTCATACATATCTTAACAATTTGAAACTCCTTAGTATGCCGTCTAGGAAAATATGAATAAAATCCTGTATAAAAGGAATAAGATGGCCTTATCCAGACTTTCACATACTAAAACCTGTCTCTATATACTTGAGACTACATCAAGGAATAAATCCTTCTGAGTACATCATTAGAAAAGAAATTGAATTATTGGCGCCTTTCTAATGATAACTACCCAAAACACAATAAAGTTAGGGTAGAAAAAAAATAACTCACCTAGATATATAAGCAACTAGGTATCCGAGTTGGAATATACACAAGAGTACAAGAAATATACTCCAAATTTATGTGCAAAAAACGAAGGCAAATGCTACCTTCAAAGCACATGTAATTATTCCAAAGATCAAAAGATCCTTATAACATCATGGATAAAAGCATAGAAGCTCCTTAAATCCATAAAAACCATAGTTGATCATAAAAATCAATGCATACCATCTAATGGACATAAATCATGCCAAAAGAAGCATTTAAATTGGTGGCCAACTCATCAATCCGGAGTATATGAACGTTATGTTGTTCAAATAAAACTCCAAAGTAATAAAGTGAAACACATGTGTGTAGCACTCAATAAAAAACCCTAGACATAAGTGAACTAGGCAAAACCTGATGAGTCCATAAAAACTTGGAAAACATCCAATAAAAATCCACCAAAATAAACCGATCAACTGACCCATGATAGAGGCTTAAGAAATTAAGCACAAACCACACTTTAATAAGTGCAAAATAAATTATCATGGAAAAGTGTCAAAGGGTGAAACACACTTTGAACAAAAATTATAGCCATCAAAAGAAATTAAGGAACATGTCCAAAAAGAATGGCTAAAAAATGGTAAAAAATCATGAATACATCGTTTAGAATTAATCCAAACATAATTATCCATTAATACGAGATATAATCGTATTAATAATATGCGATTAACACGCATCTATCTAATGTCAGCACGAGTAAACGTACTTCAACATTAAATAACTCTCGAAAATTTTAAATTCTCGAGAAAAAGAATTATCATGATTTTTTCTAATTTTCCCAAATTTTACAGGGCCTCAAAATATAATAATTTTGAATTCCACCAAACCTATCTCATGGCATTCCAAACGTATATTTTTCCAGAAAATTTTTAGCAATTTAATTTGCCAAAATACCATTGATATTTTAAAAATACCAATTTTTAG
This sequence comes from Cibotium barometz, assembly GCF_041138505.1. Classification (NCBI taxonomy): domain Eukaryota; kingdom Viridiplantae; phylum Streptophyta; class Polypodiopsida; order Cyatheales; family Cibotiaceae; genus Cibotium; species Cibotium barometz. The sequence goes on from NC_141097.1 coordinate 24,960,147, forward strand.
GATTTCTAAATATAATATCTAGAATATTCCTAATTTTCCCTGAGAATCCCATCGTTCACGAAATTTCCAATTCCGCCCGACAATTCTCAAATCCAATGAAAATTTTTAATTTTAATGGATTTTTCTAATTTTCTGGGTCAAAAAATATAATTTTAAAGGAATTTGAATGGTCACGAGCGTCCGAATGGACACACCACGTACCAAACACCAACCCCACATTTTTCCAAAATTTAAAATAACCTTTGTCTAATTTTCCACTAATTTTCAGAAATTTTTTGAAATTTTTAATCAACCCCGAACGCATTTAGAATACGAACGGTCAAAAAATTTCCGAATTCCAAAGGTTTTCTCGGAATACGGAAAGCCAAAAGGTTTTGGGAAAACGGAAAGCCAAAGGTTTTCCGGAAGATGAAAAGCCAAAATTTTCCAATAAGAAATTTCCAGGAATTTTCATGGATTTTTTTCCTCAAATCCCAAATTTTTTTGAATTTTTTAGGCTTTTTCTAAGCTTTTTTCTGAAAAAAATTTCAAAAGCTTTTTTTTGAAAATTAAAAACTCATTTTTTAAAAAAAATGAAAAAAAAAATAACTTTTATGGCTTAGTAGCCAACTTGATTTTTTTAGGGGGGGGGGCGTTTTTTTCCGCCGGGCTGCAGCGCAGCCCCCCCCCTCCCGTCGCCTGCGCAAGAGCCTGAGAGAGAGAGAGATTAATTCTCTCTTCTCCCTACTCTCCTCCCTTCTCTCCAAATTCATCTTCCTCCTCCACTCTCTCCTCTCTCTCTGTTAAACAGAGAGATTAGCTTAATCTTAATTAAGCTTTTTTAATTAAACCTTAATCATAATTAACATTAATTATGATTAATGTTTAAAAAATTCATTTTTAAGAGAAATTTCATGAAAAAATGAGGAAAACTCAGATTTGAGAGACGGAGAGAACCCTACGCACACGGGAGAGCATCACATGCGACAACACGCTGTCCCCTACTGAATTTCAGTAGAAATTGACAGAATTTGATCGCATTCCCGCGGAAAAAACCCGCAAAAAATGTATAAAAATACATTTTAAATCAAAAAAAATGCTCAAAAAATCCCTAAAAAATTAGGAAAAATTTCCTAAAAATTTTAGAAAATTATGGAATCCATTCTACCAACAACATTCACAATAAAATATGTGAATTTTGGTAAAAATTTCCATTAATGCTTATTTTAACCATTAAAAAATAAGGAAAAATAGCATTAACTCACGGTATTCCCCCGCAACGTCGATTCGTCCATTGAATTGAAGTACCACACGTTCCAATCACCATAACGATGATCCATGTGCATTTCATCAACACAAATCAACAAAAAATAACATTTTATTAGTAAATGTTAAAATTTACTAAAAAAAAATCAACAATTAAATAGAGATAGCTCTGATACCACTGTTAAAACCCTAAGATCTCTCTAGATAATTGTTATGCATAAAACATGCATAAATCAGGCATAAACTCAACCACCCAACCACCCCCGAGCCCAAGGGATGCACACATGAATAATGAATGAAATACATCATACCTCTACCTTGATGTCCCATACCATCAAGAGGTATAACACAATCCAATAGCATGTAGCTATAGTGTGAAATGGTAGGTGAGTAGATATGGACCTCTACACAAGAGACCATAGCATAAGCCTCCAAGCCCTCAAGCTCCAAGCTCCCAAGCTCCCTTGAGTGTGCCCCATGCCCCTATTATATAGGAGGGCCCTCAAGTGACTCTTGACTTCCCATTCCTCATGTGTGACCCTTGGATGCCTTACCCTAACCTTAAACCTTAAGGTTAGTCCTAACCCATGCTCCACTAGAGCTTGTTCCCATGCTCCCATGCTCACAAGCCTAATGTGGGTTAGCCTCCTAGTATATGCACACATAATGTGTATATAACATAGCACACATAGTGTACATATAACACTAGATCCAACGCTCTATTCATCAATGTCAAGCTTACTCTCTCAATCTTTTGCCCTTTGACAATTTCACTCTCATCAAGAGTCAGGAAAATTTTTAAACTTGCTTCCACATTCAACAATCAACATGTAAAATTTCACCATCGCCTCCTGCAATTTGCAAATATCCAACACAAAGTTGTTATTCGAGTGCAAGTTGAATGGCACTTCCTTCGCACCTTGTTTGAATACTTGTGAGTGACAAAGACATCTAGGCTTGCCAATCAAATGAAGCACATTTTCATTCATAACATGTCTTTCCTTTTTTACTTTGGTAGGGGTTTTCTACCTTTTTTTCTTTTACTTGATACTAAAGCTTAAATTGAGTTTCTTGTATATCATTGCATATGATTCATTGGTTGATGCCAATTTTGTCACACATGCCCTGTGCTTCACATGATGTGATTTATTTCATGACATCTTGTAATTGCCCTTTTTCAATTTCATCAACCAACTGGTCGGTGCTTAGAATGAGAGAGTACGGACCTTATAGTGGTATATTTTTTGAGGATTTTTGCAATTACATCATCTCCCCCTACTGGCTTGGATTTATTTCATCCTTTGGTTCTTTGCATAAACACGGCATCTGTATTTCCCTATTGTTTTGCATAATTCAATGAGAGGTTTCCTAGGCCTTTGTCGTTCACGTGCTTCCAAAGCTATAGTTGTTTCATATTTCACCACGTCATTATAACAACCTTTTGTTTTTGGCCTCTACTTCTTGCAGCTTCTTCGAAAGTTTTGCATTCTGAACCTGTTGAGTATAAACAACATTTTCCAAAGCTTTACATTCATTCTCTTTGTTTTGATACATAGCACTTAACCGTGAGATATTTTTCTCCTTGATCATTAACAATCTCTATGCAGACCCTCTGATGTTGATTTACAAGCCTCTTTGTGTAGCCAAGCAATCATGCATTGCCCTCACAAACATACTTAACCAATGAAGTTAACCCAGAAAAGTTGGGTGGCTATTGGGACATGTGATTAGGTGGGTAAATTGACCCTTAAACCCATAAATCAACATGCTTTTTTCCTGCTTCTCTCTGCATCTCTAGCTTGAGGGGGTTGGCATTCATTCTCTTGTGTAGAGGTGAGTAATCTTCATCGAAAGCCAAATGTATGTGCCTCTTATTTTCATTTCGTCCAGAGTTCTATAGAAATGAAAGAGAAACGTCCACCACAAAACATAACATCAATTAGTAGAAGATACATTCTTGTTGAGTCTATAAGACTTAAGTAAAGAGCTTCTTGAAACAAAAATGAAACACCATTATCATTTTTTATTACCTGGTTTAAGCTCCTTATGCCCCCATTTATCCAAGAGGATTACCATGCAACTTTGAGTATGATGGATCCACCATTGAGGAGTAAAGCAGAAAATGGCACCAGAACAATAACCCACGGTATGTAATATGCAAAAGAATCAAAAAAATGGTGGAGAGTAGGAGAATCATCGTGTAGATATGAAATGATCAACGAGAAGAATGAATGATGATTAAGGGGAAGGGGACTCCCAATGGACAGGAGTTAATACTTGTAAACCACCAAAGTAAAGAAGTTGCAGGAAACTATTAAACAATAGCATGAACAACTAAGTGTCCAAAAGAAAAGTCATGAGGAGGAACAAGTTGATATTCAAAGCAGGCTACATAACTTCCAAGAGAATTATGGTAAATTGTGCATTAAGATGAGCATTCTCACAAAAGAGCTAGAAGATAAAAATAAAAAATTAAATGATGAAAGGAAACTTCATGTAGAGATGAAAATACAGATTCATAACATGCACATGCAAGAAAAACACACTATGTAATTAACTAAGGTAACCAACAACGCTAAGATAAAAGTTTTATAGTTTTTAAATTAGCTAGAGGTAGAGAAAGAAGCAAGAATTAATGCTTAAAATAGATTGCAAAATGCCAAGAGAAATTTTAATCTAATAGAATGTAGCCACAAAAAGCATATGGAGGTCATGGAGGAGGAAAAAACCTAGGCTAGAAGGTTATATGCAGATAAATGTGAAGCACTGCAAAATGAAAAAGCAAGGGTAAAAGATTTGATGCAGGAAAAGAAGGCCATGATCAAAAGCCACGAAGTGGTAGTAGCACATTTAAACAAACGAATCACAAATGCCAAGTGTCAGGCAAAAATTTGAAAGGTGTTTTTGGTCAGTGTACATATGGTGCATGTGGTGTGTGAATAAATTTCGCCCTGAATGCCTTGGCAAGTGTGTATAGGCCGAGTGGTTTGGCAGTGAGCTGGTTTATGCACGTGTTTTGTTTTCCGGAGCAGATGTTGGAGATCTGGAGTTTTATGGAAATTGTGAGATGTGCGGATGATTACTAAATACAGGGTACCGAGACAATTGTCGGATTTGGTAAGTAGCTACAGCCGGAAATGAAGAGGGGGCAGCTCTCGTATTTATTTGGAAATATGGGCGCCGCACGTGAATCAAATGAAGCAAAATATAAGGAGGCATTGGTAGCCATCATTTTGTGGTTTTTAGGCTTTTAAAAAATAAAAAATATTTATATTATGTGGCCACTCTATAGAGAGCCAAGTGGAGTTCTTTGTGGTGGCCAACTCGACATCTAGAAGGTGGCGGAAATAAAAGTGAAGGGGCCGTTTTGTTCTGGGGGTTCAGAGGTGCAGAGAGGGAGAAAGACCGATCGTGGAGTTGTCGCCCTTGCGAAGTGGCTGCAACAGAGGGGGGGTCAAAAAGGCGACGACCTTGCTGGAGTTCTGCAGATAAAAAGAAGAGAAGCAACCGCCTTGTACAAGGTAGCTGGTCGTGTGGGCTGGCGTGTTTGCTGGTGGGCGCCGCTTATGGGGAAGAAACGGGTAGGTGTGGCCGCCAGGTAAAGTGAACAGACCACTTGCAAGAGAGTCTGCTGCAGCAGCTAGCGAGGCACTGTGGAGATTGTGGCCGCCGCGTTGAACTGGGGGGGCCTCGTCATTCTGCAGAGAGAGAGAGCGAAGAGTTCTAGGCCGTCTGTGAGCTGCTGGCGACAAAGTGCAAGGAAAGGCTGGGCGCAGCAAAAGGTGCTCTAGTGGAGCCTCCCTGTGTGAAGACAAAGTAGGCGTCGACTTGCAGAAGCGACGGTATGGTGTGAAGGGAGCGCAGCCAGTTGTGAGAGAGTCTGAAGAGAGTGTTGGCCGCCAAGGATACAAGAGACTACACGTGGAAAAGGCTCTGGTGGTTGCCAAGGATACGAGGGGACAGCAGAGGAGATGCTGGGTGGTCAAGGGCAACAAGTGGAGCCTGTGTGAAGAAGGGAGCCGTGGTGGCAAGATTGGGAACAGTGTACAGGTGATGTGGCTTGGGTTGGATGCAGATAGTGATGCTACGTTGAGCAGTGGTTCGTGGTGCTGAAGAGATTGTGCAAGGCTCTGGTGGTTGGGGAAGCTATTGGTCACGACACACAGAGAGTGGGAGCTGCTGAGTTGAAGGTTAGCTAGTGTGGGCGTCTTCTGGAGAGAGTAGCTGGTTTAGTGTGGGCGATGATTGCAGGCAGTGCGTGGATGCTGACCAGAGAGGGAGCCTTGGGTTTTTTGTGTGTGTTGGATGCAGAAGAGGTGCTGATGTGGGCTGGAGACAGTGGGGTTCGCCTACAACAATTGGCAGGTAGCTGGGGACAGAGAGTAGTCGGGCTACAGAGAAAGTGAAGAAGGGGTGCTGGTGTGAGCGCCCTCTGGAGATTACAGGGACCGAGAGACAGAGGCTCGGTTGTCAGACGCAAGGGTGTATTCCCTTGGCAGTAAATCCTGGCCAGAGTCCTCATCTTTAGTGTATTTGTTGTGTTTATACAGTGTGTATGGTGCTGTGTGTTTTGCTGAAATATCATCTGTTCATTGTGGTTTTGAGCTAGGCTATAGAGGCAGGTTCTTTCTTCTTTTTTTCACCTCACATCCTTCTGGTGCCCCCACTGAGGATAGCTCAAGTTTCTCTTACGAGGGTGTATGCCCCAGAGTGAGAGATTGAAGGAAGGTGTTTCTGGTTTTTTTGGGATTGAAGTGAAGTTTGGGGATCAAGATGATGTCTTATCCATAGTTTTATGGTGGTCCGAATGAGGATGTGGCAGATTTCTTGGAAAGGATGGAGGTTGCAAGCATAAGCAACCATATTAATGAGTCGGTACAGGTGTTGCGGCTACTGAAGGGAGATGCATTTGCTTGAAGGGAGATGCAAGGACCTGGTACAGAGCTTATGAGGAGTCGTTAAGGGATGATGTTCCACGCATTAAGATGACTGAGGATGGATTAAAGACATCACTTAGCAACAACAGGTTCAAGAAGCTAGAAGACCCCGATAAGGTTTGGCATGAGGTGCAAGCTCTGACACAAGGTGAGTTTGAATCAATAGATGATTATATGAAGAAATTTTCTTTGCTATGGGAGACTCTATGCAGGGCTTTAGGGGAAGACCGAGTACCGCCAGACATGATGAAGAAAAACAAGTTTGTAGCCGGGCTTAAGAGGAGTATTCGCTGGAAAGGGGAATTGAAGAAGCCCAGGTCTTTTGAGGATGCGGTAGAAATTGCTAAGTCAAAAGATTGGAAGCTGCCAGCGAATGAATCAGCTGGGGATGATTCCACTTGTAGCACAGCCGGAGATTCATAGAGTGGAGGCTACACCCATGAATGCAGTGATTGAGAGGATGAAGCCCACTGAATGAAGCCCAGGCTATGCAGATGGTACCACAAGCTAGTCAAGGAGTACCTATGGTTCCTGCAGGTTCTGATGAGGGATTGCGGCAGGATATGAAACAGATGGTTGATCTTATGAAGAATTTGAGCTTAAATTTAATGGGAAGTACAGGTGGTGGACGTGGTAGAGGCAGAGGCAATAATCCTGAAGGGGGAGATGGACAAGCAGGGTATGGACGTGGTCATGGAACTGTGGTGAGCTTGGTCATCTGAGTACAGATTGTGATAAGCCTCAGCGAATGGGTGGTGATATGTACCCACTACCTTCACAGCTACCTGACAGGTCAAATGATTATGGTATTGATATCAGGGATCAAGCAGGCCCCAGTAGAATCACAGCTGAGGAGAAGGGTAAAACTAAGGTGATAGATGTGGTCACCCTTGAGAAGACGAAGGAGGCAGAAGCTGATGTGATGCCTTTGGGGAAACGGATGCTACAGGAAAGGGAAAGCAGGGATGCTGCAGGGCCCAACAAGAAGAAAGGTAAAGTGAAGGAAGGAGAGGATGTGAAGGTCAAGTAGAAGCGAAAGTCTCGTAGGAAGTTTCAGGTAACTGATTTTTCACTAGGGGGTGGGCAGGATAGCTACAGTTTGCAAGAGGACATGGCTGAAAGGAAGGCTAACATTACTTTTGGGCAATTGATAGAGTTAGCTCCTAATTTGAAGCATCAGTGGAAAAGACTTGTGAACCCGAAAGAAAAGGAGCCTGCCAAAGGGATAGTGACTGTTCTATCTGTTCAGGAGTTGCCTCATATATGTCCTCTGGTGAATGTGTGGTACAAAGGGAAGAATCTGGGAGAGGCATACATAGATGGTGGAGCACAGATTTGTGTGATCACATTGGCAGCTGTGGAGAGGCTTGGTCTTAATTTTACTGAAGCGTCTGGTTTTCGTATTCGGCTGGCCAATCATCAGAAAGTCAAATGCTTAGGTATGATCAAGGAATTGGAATTGCAAGCTTTTGATGTAAAGGTGCTTGTGGATTGTCATGTTATGCCTGCAGGAATGGGTGCATTCCCCATCATTTTAGGAAGACCATGGCTGAGAGCAGTGAAGGCTGTTCAGGATTGGAGGAAAGGGGTCATTACTCTGTATGATAGGAGAGGGGATAAGAAGCAATTTAATATGAATAACCAAAAGCCTGTTCGTGATGAAGAGGAAAGTGAAGCTGATTCGAGTGATGATATGACTACTACTAGTGAGGGAACAGAGGATACTTCATCTAGTGAGGAGGATGCAGAGATGGATGCCCTCGTTATTGATGAGGAAGCGCTTAGTGATGAGGTTGCTGAACAAGAAGAAGCCATACATGAGGAATGCGAGGAGGTACAAATGAATCATGAGCAAAGGTATGCATGTGATGTGAAAGAGTCTGCTTTTGAATTTTTTAATGAACCTGTGTGGGATGAGTGGGATATAGAAAGTCTACAAGATGATGAGCCTGAGTCGGAGCTGGATGACCAGATGTGCATTAATGTTAAAAAACCCATGACCAGAATTAAGGCTATGAAGGAAGAGCAACAAAAGACTATGAATGATGCTGCTGCTATAGATGAGATGGATGCTGTAATAGATGAATTTCTTGGTGGCCTTGAAGGTGAAGATACAGGAATTGAGGTGGATGCTTTGGCAATGGTGCCTTTCAAAGGGGAGTTCGGTTTGCCTATGGTGGCTGGTTTTGATGGTGATGTTTCTTATGCTGATGGACAGGAAAATGTTATGGTACAAGAGATTTCTTTTGATGAAGCTTTCATCAACTATTACCCTTAGCAGGAGTTGCTGCACTCGTTCTCCAATATTGGTGCTGACCATATCAGTGATTTTGGAGTTGAGATGAGGCAGGATGGTGTGTATGTCAGGAGCTTTGTTTCCAGAAGCTCTTATGATATGTGGTGGGAAGTGGGATGGAAAACTATGCGTGGGGAAGTTGACGGTGTTTCTTGGATCATTTGGAATAGAGATGTGTTGGTTACACTGTATGATGCTCAGAGAATTGACGGAGGGAAACGTGGTCATATGCTTTCTGCTGATCATAAATGATTCAGCAGGCTAGGGGTTGGGCAGGTAAAATTTGAAAGGTGTTTTTGGTCAGTGTACATATGGTGCGTGTGGTGTGTGAATAAATTTTTCCCTGAATGCCTTGGCAAGTGTACAGGCCGAGTGGTTTGGCAGTGAGCTGGTTTATGCACGTGTTTTGTTTTCCGGAGCAGACATTGGAGATCTGGAGTTTTATGGCAATTGTGAGATGTGCGGATGATTACTAAATACAGGGTACCGACGACTGACAATTGTCGGATTTGGTAAGTAGCTACAACGGGAAATGAAGAGGGGACAGATCTTGTCATTAGGAAGTGAATGGGGTCTTCTTGGGCCCTTTAATTTGCCCAAGCCTAATCAAGGTGATTAAGGAATAGCCAAATGGGGGGTTGCCATGTGGACTGAAATGTTGGGTTTGTAAGAGAGGTGTAAGAGTGGTCAAAGGGTGCACTTTTTTTCCCAAAAAAGGGGGGAGGCAATTTTACAATTTTTGGACCTCCATAACTTCTACATACAAGCTCCGATTTGAGCGGAGATTATAGATCCGTGATCTACGCATCAAGAGCTTTCCATAGATATGTTACATGATATGGTTTTGTCCGCTAGATTTTAAATTCCATTTTTCCCCCAAAATTCAAATTTGAATAAAGTAGCCGTTTTGAAGCTTCTAATTAGAAAACGTTTCTTCTTAAGAGAAAAGGTTTGACTCCTTAAACTGCCAAATAAAAGGGCCCAAGAAGCCTTCCATTGAGGTCCTAATGATTTATTTGGAAATATGGGCACCGCACGTGAATCAAATGAAGCAAAATATAAGGAGGCATTGGTAGCCATCATTTTGTGGTTTTGAGGCTTTTAAAAAATAAAAAATATTTATATTATGTGGCCACTCTATAGAGAGCCAGGTGGAGTTCTTTGTGGCGGCCAACTCCGACATCTAGAAGGTGGCGGAAATAAAAGTGAAGGGGCCTTTTTGTTCTGGGGGTTCAGAGGCGCAGAGAGGGAGAAAGACCCAGCGTGGAGTTGTCGCCCTTGCGAAGTGGCTGTAACAGAGGGGGGGTCAAAAAGGCGATGACCTTGCTGGAGTTCTCCAGACAAAAAGAAGAGAAGCAGCTGCCTTGTACAAGGTAGCTGGTCGTGTGGGCTGGCGTGTTTGCTGGTGGGCGCTGCTTGTGGGGAAGAAACGGGTAGGTGTGGCCGCCAGGTAAAGTGAAGAGACCACTTGCAAGAGAGTTTGCCGCAGCAGCTAGCGAGGCACTTGGGAAACTGTGGCCGCCGCGCCTCGTCATTCTGCAGAGAGAGAGAGCAAAGAGTTCTAAGCCGTGTGTGTGAACTGCTCGCGACAAAGTGCAAGGAAAGGCTGGGCGCAGCCAAAGGTGCTCTAGTGGAGCCTCCGCGTGTGAAGACAAAGTAGGCGTCGACTTGCAGAAGTGACGGTATGGTGTGAAGGGAGCGCAGCCAGTTGTGAGAGAGTCTGAAGAGAGTGTTGGCCGCCAAGGATACAAGAGACTACACGTGGAAAAGGCTCTAGTGGTTGCCAAGGATACGGGGGGACAGCAGAGGAGATGCTTGTGTATGCATTGTGTATCATAAACCAAAGTACCCTCCATGCCCTACTATCTACAATCTGCACAACATCTTGGTCACCAGAGGCTGAGGATCTCCAAAAGCATCTAGAAACTCGGATCAAACTCCATAGATTTCATCCCCACCTCCTGGAACTCATTTAGCAACTCCCTTATCACTGCCACTCTCTGCTCAATGCACTCTACCCTACAAGGGGTCACACTCAATAACAACAACATTTATCCCCCTCTTTAGAGCACTAACAATTGTTGTGCATGTCCCCACAATCAAGTCCATTATCCACTCTCCCTTAGTTGAAAGAAGGTTCATTAAATACATTATCAAATATTGAGGATTTTGATTAATCATGCTTGTGTCATGGGACCTTATGTACTTCTTGAAGAAATAATTAAAAACTCACAAATTCATCAAATATTAAAGCATCTGCCACTTCTACACATTTTAATGTTAACCTCTCAATATTTTATTTAAGAAAATTTACATTGTTAAGAGTTAGAGGAAAAAATTTAAAAAGATCCATAGAGCATGGATCTTGAATCCTAGCTTTCTCATTAGCTAGACTATTCTTTTCTTAACACTTCCTTATAGGGCCCTTTTGAGTCCAAATTTTACCTAATGGGTAACCAAGTGGAAGAAGGGGAACAAGGACATCAGATGTAACTACTAAAAAAATGTTGACACGAGGAGGAAAGATGCTTCAAAAAGATGGCCAAAGGGTAGGAAAAGACACATGCCAACCTTATACAAGAAGTTGAAGAAGAAGATGTCGTGAAAGGTGAGACATCCACATTCACAAAGCAACATTTATAGCTATGGAAGATCTTTCTCAATGAGGAATATTATGATTAGGCTTTCTAAAAGCCTATATGTGTGAGTCTAGGGTCCTTTACTTGGAAAGTCCCCCAAAAACTTAATTAAATAGTATTTCTATGTGCTCATTTTGTAATACCTTAATATTATAAAGGTTTCATTATCTCTACCTAGAGTGGGGGAGGGAGGTTTGCTCAGTAGGTAAAATTTGAACTAAAAAAGGCACAACAACACAAAGCAACTATAGATGCACTTGATAGACGTGCAAAATAGCAGGTGCGTCTATAGGCGTTGCTTGAATAGAGAAATTACGGGCGCGTCTAACAGCGCGTCTAACAGTGCATGTATTTGCACGTGTATTGACGCGTCTATTAGCGCATCTACACTGAGAATCTAACACTGCATCTAACAGCATGTCTATTAGCGCATCTATTAGTGTGTCTACACTGAGAATTAGACGCATATTTAGACGCAAAACAGAGAATACAAAAAGTGAGATTTTGGTGTAGGTTGGTAAATATACATCAGTGCTTTCCAAAAATTTTCCATGATTATCAAAGCACATTAATTGTAACAAAAACATCAATGCTTTTTTGCAAACCCACATATACAAAAATTAAGTGAGGTGAGGAGAATGAGACAATATGTAAAATAGTTTTGCCAATATCAATGATGGGCTATGGTTCAATCTCATCCTCAATGAGATCAACCCTTGCCAAACTATCTACCTCAAAATCCAAACAAGTGTTTAGATCTACAAATACATTCAATCCACTACTACTTGTACTACTCATGTGCTCATCGAAATCAGCATCACCAATGGTAGGCTCGTCCTCACGGGTAATGGCCTCAATATCTGTATCTCCTATCTCATGATCATCCTCCTCTCTCGTATCGCGGTCATCATCACCTCCATGGCCATGATCATCCTCCATGCGCTCCATATTCGTAAATGTACTATACATCACTTTGGAACGTGGCATAATAGGTATGACATGCCACCATCTATTATTATTCACCATTGGTTGATAGACAACCTAATTCAAACACAAATAGAATCATGTTATGTTTCTTGCATCGAAGGTATCAAATATTTAAAAGTGAGTGTTTTTATATGTGTGTACAGTACCTATTCACATTGTTGCGGTAGTACTAGTGTGTCTTTCTTACTTTGCCACCACATCCTTAAACCACTTTACATCCAAAACATACACAAAGAAACGTCGAAAGTCAAGCTTAATAATATCTTGGATTATGCCACAATAATCATCCATGGCTCCATTGGCTCCCTCAAAGCTAGCAATGATGCTGCAACCTTGTGTGTTTCTCTTATCATCAATCCGTTGTGTTCGAAAATGCTTGCCCTCACACCATATAGCATTGAACATAGTGCACTGCACCAAGACAAAATCAATTAAATAAGCAATCTAAATTATTGAAAGCTCCTAACTTATGCATAACATTCTATATACTGACCTTGCTCATGCATCCCCTAGCATACTCTCATTCTTCCATTGTGATATGCATCCCCTCGTCTTTCTCTGCTTTCTCCATTTTGTCAAGTAGCCAATCCACATGAATATCCTTTGGAAGTGCTCTTAGATACTGAGGGTATGGCACACGAGATCCGTGGTGTGTATGAAAGAGGGCCCTTTTTTCTTGTCTTCTTGCCTTTGCATCCTCGTATCTTGTCACCCATCTTTTCATCACATCACTATTAAGCACGCAATAGAGGTTGATGTTATTAAGCAACTCCATGTTGTTGCATCCTTTCCCTTGAGGCACAATAGAGGTCATCCTTAGGTCTTCATCATCTCTCCATAGTCGTGGGAGAGAGCTATCCACATCAACAAGAAACTCAGAAATATATACAAGTGACTCTTGTACCAACCAACCCTCGGCCATGCTACCTTCAGGTCTTGCATTTTGTCTCACGAAACCCTTCAAGGTCTTCATGAAGCGCTTGAGAAAGAACAACCATCGTGCATGTATAGTACCGCATATAGCAATCTCATCCACCAAATGCACTATGAGATGTAGTTGGCTTGTGAGAATAGAATGTGGAAATGTCTCCTCCACTAAACAAACCACCACCACTGACATAACTCGAGCATTCTCAAGCGTGGTGGGATCTATTTCCTTTGAGCTCACATACCTAGAAATGAAAAAGTACACCATATTAGCAATATGAACACCTTGCATGGAGCATTGATACGCATCACATTTTGTATCATGTAAAGTACCTCACAAGCTCACCTATCTTGTAAATACAATCTTTCGCGTCCTTCGATGCACTACGAGAAATGCTAGTAGGTAGTATGAACTGAACACACGAGGAATGGTTGATTAGTTGCTTCTAATTCACTCACAAATTTGAAAGGAAAAAGATATTATGCACATAAAATACTTACTTGGAGCATCTTGTGTAGTAATAGCACGCTTCACCGCCACCATCTCTAGCTTTATAACCTCCACGGTGCACGAGGTAAAAAAACACGCCCATTTGGTCTCTCTTGTGGCCAAGCTTCACGCATCCTCCCTGTAGTACGTAGATCCTCCCTTATGCCTACAAAATCTCGTGTCCCATTCCAATGTTCCCATATGGTAGATGCCACATTCTTGAAGATATGCATGGGATCAAGCAGGTGATTGATCTTGAGGTGGGACCAATATGGCGGTAAACGATAAAAGATGGAGTATCTAAACAGAAGCTGGTGTTAGCGGGCAATCTTTATTTCTAGCCAATATAGCACACAATATTTACAAACCCTTACCGGCTCATGCCAAGTGGTGGAGGAGTCGTGGAACCGTCCCAAATTCTTATCCAATCTCCCGCAGTGAGTGATTGTGGGAGGACTTCATTCCAAGGGGCAACATATCTAGGATGATCAGGTGGGAGAAATCGATGGTGATTCTCATAGATAACCTTATTCAATGCGTCTGCCCGTGAGGCAACAAGCGAAGGACCACAAACAGGACATGCATGGTAACTCGATGTAGTGAGACCTGAACAATAGACACAATTAAGAGTTGAAGGTGGGTTTAGGGTGCCGCATCCTTTGCCTACTCATAATTAGAAGTGCAATGCTTACCTGAACACTCACCATAGCGTGGGAAGTCATGCACCATCAACATCAAGAATGCTTTGCAGTTGAAGTCTCACATCATGCACCTTGATACCTCTCCAAAGTATCTCTAGCTCGTCAATCAAAGGCTCCAAATAAACATCAGGATTTTTGACTTTATATTTCCCTAGAATTAGAAGGGATAACATAACATATCCTTTCTTAATCGCCATAGAGGGTGGAAGATTATAATTCACCAATATCATTGGCCATACACTGTAAGAGGTGCTTTTGAGACCAAATGGGTTCACACCGTCCATACCCAATCCAAGTCTCAAGATCCTAGGTTCTTCCTTGAAGCTTGGCCATGTGTCTTCAATATGCTTCCACGCAAGAGTGTCTGCGGCGGGAGTTCTCCACTTCCCATCGGTTGATCGATGGGAAGAATGCCATGACATGAGCTCTACAATGGATTTGCACTTGAACATATGTTGGATGCGAGGGATTATGGGAAAATGTCGCAAAACCTTACGAAGGCATGTCCAAAGTTTTGACTAGATCTGCTCTATATCTTCCCTCTCCACAAGTAGGACACTCTCTTGCATCCTTATGTAGTCCACGAAACAAAATGCAATCGTTGATGCATGCATGGATGCACTTGTAATCTAATCCTCCAAGAGAGGTCACATGTTGCCTTGCCATATCTCTTGAGGTCGGTAATTTATTCTCCCTTGGAAGCATTTTACACAATAGCCTACATGTGAAGACTATAAATGAGGAAAAGCATTCGAGTAATTGACCCACTAGCATAATTCACCATGTTTGCAAAATAGACTTTAAAGCTTACTTGAGTAATGCATTCAAACTTGCATTGCTCCATCCATAGATGGTTTGCAAGTTTAGTAACTCAAGGGAGGCACGTAGAACATAGAATGTGCACCCCTCAAACAGTGGAGTCGATGCCAGTAAAAAGATTGTCCTACTCCATGCTATCATCCCTCCCTTCGGATTGATGGACATATAAATCCCGCACCATATCATCAAACACCTCCTCCTCCACTGCTTCATGAGGTAATGGCAGAGGGCTACTATCACAATCACTCCATGAATCCGTAACGGTCCCTCCTAAAGATCCCACCTCATATCATCGATACTTTGCCTCCTCACGAGATGAGCATAGGGCAACATATGCGGGTGTGGCACTGCATCCTGTATCAAATTAAAATGGGATCATAACTCAAACATATGAACACCCATAGGTATCTCAATCAACCTTAACTCTTTAACACTTACCATGTTTACGGTCGCATCCCATTCTCCATACTTTGAGATGTAATCCTACGTGCACGATACATGTTTCCTCGACATCGATCACACATACATTTGATTTTTTGCTCCAACCACATTTCGCGATGGTGGATACTACGGAGGGATTCATCCTCAATGGAGCTACTTGTTGTTAAAGATGAAGACATCCTACAAACAAACAACCCAAAAAATTTGCTCTTGTATCAAATATTTAATCTTAAATCTCTGTGGCGCGTCTAATACCGCGTCTAATACCACATCTATTCTGTGTGGTGCACATCTATAGGCACGTCTAAACCGTATGCACAATCAAACGTGCATTTAGACTCGTATATAGGTGTGCACTACAAAGAACAAACGCGATTTTAGACACCATATTAGACGCGCTTTTATAGACGTGGTTTTCAAACCTACTTTTAGCGCACTTGCTTTTCTTCACATACTTTTAACGTCACGCGGCTTGCTTTGCTATTAACAGACATAGTTCCGAGCATCCACACTTATCTCCAAGCAGCCACACTTATCTCCAGGCTTACACATTCATCTCCAAGCACACAAGAGAAGAGGGTGAACAAGGAAGAGAAGAAAGAGAAGCAAAGGGTGAATAAGGAAGAGAAGAAAGAGAAGCAACTTTGAAGAAGGACAAGAAGCTTTCATACCTCTATCCAAGGTAAGCCTCTTTACGGGTGATCTTCTTTGAAAGTTGCTCTCTTTGGATTCGTCCTTTGTTATATCCAAGAAACGAATGTTTTTGGTACTACTGTTGTGCTTTTGTGCTGGGCGCATGTACTTTTCGAGTTTTTAGAATAGTCCGTTTGGTCGAAGCGCATATATAGACACATCTCAGAGTGCGTCTAAAAGCACGTCTAAGAGCGCGTCTATAGACGCGTCTACTCTCTATGTTTGGAAACAAATAGCCGTGTCTATAAACGCGCTATTATATGTGAAGATAGACGCACTTTGTTATTTTTCCCTGGCCTAGCCTTCCCTTCCCTTCCCATTTTCTCTTATCTCCTCTCTTTTTCTGTCTTTTTTTCTCCTCCCTTTTCCTCTCCTTTCTCCTCTCTTTTCCTCTCCTTTCTCCTCTCTTTTATCCCCACTTTTTCTCTCTTTTTCTCCTCTCTTTTCCTCTCCTTTCTCCTCTCTTTTCCTCTCCTTTCTCCTCTCTTTTCTACTCTCTTTCCTTCTCTCTTTTTCTCTCCTTTCCACTTCCACTTTCAAGAAAAGGATTGCATATTGAATGATGGAAATAAGTGATTGCATGAATGAAGAAAGGGATTGCATGAATGATGGAAAGGGATTACATGATTGAAGAAGGGATTACATGAATGATGGAAAGGGAAAGCATGATTTAAAAAATGGATTGCACTCTATATTTTCCTCTCTTTTTCCTTCTCTCTTTTATCCTCTCTTTCCTTCTCTTTTCGTCTCTCTTTTTCTCTCTTATCTCCTCTTTTTTTTTTCTCCTCTCTTTTCCTCTATTTTCGTCTCTTTCCTTCTCTCTTTTATCCTCTCTTTTCTTCTCTTTTCGTGGTAATTTTTCTCTCTTAACTCCTCTTTTTTTCTCCGCTCCTTTCTCCTCTCTTTTATCCCCACTTTTTCTCTCTTTTATCCCCTCTCTTTCTCCTCTCTTTTCCTCTCCTTTCTCCTCTCTTTTATCCCCACTTTTCCTCTCTTTTCTACTCTCTTTCCTTCTCTTCTTTTTATCTTCTCAGTTCATCAGTAATCTTCTTCTTTTCTTTTTTCCAGTTCATCATGTGGCCAGGAAGCTCTTCAGGCTCACTTGATCTTTGGGAGACCATCTTTCAGGAGTTTTATACCCTCTTGAGGCACCCTCCCAGTCATGGGGAGTTATACGGCTACATGACGAGTACTCTAAACACCCCCGAGGAGTCGGCACTACAGACTCCAAACCACCCCAACCCCACACTAGCTGAGATTACCCCAGCGGAGTGAACACAGCCCAGCCACCTACATAGCCGAGCCCCTTCCCCCATGCGGTCAGGAGACCCTGCTGCCTCACAGAGCTGTCGACGTACTCCCGTGCCATTAGGAACTCAATGGAGTCTTCTTGGGCCCTTTTATTTGGCAGTTTAAGGGAGTCAAACCTTTTCTCTTAAGAAGAAACATTTTCTAATTTGAAGCTTCAAAACGGCTACTTTATTTGAATTTGAATTTGGGAGGGAAAATGGAATTTAAAATCTAGCGGATAAAACCATATCATGTAACATATCTATGGAAAGCTCTTGATGCGTTGATCACGGATCTATAATCTCCGCTCAGATCGAAGCTTGTATGTAGAAGTTATGGAGGTCCGAAAATTGTGAAATTGCCCCCCCCCTTTTTGGGGGAAAAAGTGCACCCTTTGACCACTCTTACACCTCTCTTACAAACCAATGGTTTTTGCTTACATGGCGGGCTCCTATTTGTCAAGAAGTTAAACGTTTCCATAACCTCATGGCAAATTAAAGGGCCCAAGAAGACTCCATTGAGTTCCTAATGAGTCGAGACTACGAGTGTTCCACGTGTTCGCATGTAGCCGAGAGTCGCTTCTCTAGCTACAAGTGGCCAGCGATCTTTCTCCCCCAAAAAATTCCCTCCACTCCTTTCTTTGAGGGACTGTACTGTCTCCATCTACTCCATTAATCTAGCTCTGTCACATGCATTTGTACTCTTCCTCTTCCTCTTCCTCTTCCCCTTCCCCTTCCCTTTACCCTTCCTCTTTCTCTTCGTCTTCATCTTCATCTTTCTATTTTTCTTTATTTATCACTACATGGCTATGGTGTGAGCTATTGAAGGTATTGGAGGCATTCTTCTCTTATGCTTAACCCTAACACATTTGTACTTTTTCTTTCTCTTCCTGTTTCTCTTTCTCTTTCTCTTCCTATTTATCTCTCTACCAAGTGATGGTGTGACCTAATGAAGGTTTTCTTCTATTATGCTTAATCCTAATGATTAATGAAGGTTTTTATTTTTTTATGCTTAATCTTAATGATTAATAAGAAACATAACGAGATTAGGGTTACAATTTCAAGGGTTAAAATTTAGGGTTACAATTTCAAGGGTTAAAACATAACGAGATTAGGGTTACAATTTCAAGGGTTAAAATTTATAATGTAAAATGAATGGGTTATTTGGTTGATTGTGTGAATGCACCCTAGAGGTACAAGCCTAGAGGTACAAGATATTGTGGCAAGATAAGAATGCCACATGTAATATTGTATGGTGTGTACGTTTAGACTAAAAGGAGTGGAAAAGGAGTTGCCACATTAATGATATGTAAAGTGGAATAAGCTAGAAAGCCTATATCATTGTATGGTTCATTTTGTGAATGCAAGAGCGCAATAGAATTGAGTGTTGAATGTGTAATCTCTCTCTCTCTCTCTCTCTCTCTCTCTCTTATGGAAATCTTAGAGTGGTTTAATCCATCCTAAATATATTGAGTGTTGAATGTGTAATCTCTCTCTCTCTCTCTCTCTCTCTCTCTCTCTCTCTCTTATGGAGTTCTTAGAGTGGTTTAATCCACCCTAAATATATTGCTTAATCTATGTCTATCACCATGATCAATCCCTTCTGCAAAGAGAGAGAGAAAGAGAGAGAGGAGGTGGTCTCCCCTTTTGCAGGGGCATTCTCTCTGCCATATTCATGATGTATGCCATCAAGCGAGATGGGCGCTAGGAGTTTGTCCACTTCGAAAAGATCACCACACCCGCATCAAGAAGCTTAGCTCTATAGCCTGCACTTGTTGCGCAGTGTCTATAAGGGCATCTCCTGTGACCATGTGCTTGTGTCGCTCAGAAGGTCTATGCAGGTGTCTACAAAAGAATCACCACCAGCCAGCTCGATGAGCTCGTTGCCGAAACGGCCACTGCCCTAACGGCCAACCACCCTGACTATGCCCTATTCGTAGTAGCCAAAATTGCAGTCTCCAACTTGCACAAAATACCAAGAAATCATTCTCGTCATGCTGTGCACAATGGTGAAGATAGTGGGTGGATAAGGGCCACCCACCACAGCCCGTGAGAAGAGAGATTGCAGTGAAGTGAAATAAGATAAGGTTTGGCACCGGCAACAAGTATTTTTTAAAAAAAAATCCTTAATCTTTAAATTCATGTGTGGTGTAAAGAAGCCCAAATTAAGCCCTTATTCATATGCCATTTATGAGAATACTTGTGGTGGTCCATCCATGCAAAGATTCTCAAGTGGAGACATCTTGTTATTTTTAGAGGTCATCAAGAACAATAATCTTTGTTCATTTGGCATCTTTAAGGTGTGTTGTATATTTTTTTATCTCTCTATCCTTAGCCCTAAAAAATCGAGTGGATATCGGCTTCGAGAAATCCGTGGATTTTAACCACATTGGATGGGTTCTCTACCCTTGCATAGTGCATAAAAAGGTTTGTAAAACTAAATCACCTGTAATTGAGATGGGTAACCGTACTCGAGCTTGAAGCTCAAAACGAGAATATTTTGTGATCACCCACATTGGTATGAGGGTTGCCTTGCCCGAGCTTACCTAGAAGCTAGAAATGGTTGTCGCGTTATGTGTGCATGAGCGATGCACGTGCAAGGTGCATGCACATGGGTTGGCTCCCATGAGGTTCCCACCCAAACTTCTATGTTTAAATCGGACTCAGTGGTTAGTCGGCTCAAAATGGACTACTTCGTGTCTAGATTAGCCAGGCACATGCACACACACTTGTTGAGAATAAACCAATTTGCATTGAGGGGGAGTGTTGAGATTGTCAATGCCTAATTGATAGGGGTGAGAGATGAGTTGATCAAATTGATTGGAGAGGTTTTATGCACACACCCAAGTTTACATTGAGGAGGGGTATTGAAACGTGCAATGTAGAATGAATGGGTTATTTGGTTGAGTGTGTGAACGCACACTAGAGGTGCAAGATATTGTGGCAAGATAAGAATTTAGTAAACTTATGTGGTTTTTTGCTACTAATGCCACTCTAAAAGAACTTATATAGCAAACAATGATCATTACAACTAAATTACTTTTGTTCAGCTTCTTCTATATATTGTGCATCCTCTGTTTTAAAGCGGTTTAGCCTTGTGACAAATGAATTAGCTATTGTATATCATCATCATAAGCTTGATGTGACTTGGAAGACAATATGGAGGGACTGCCTTTTAGCTTGTCATCTTTGATAGTAGATGGACCTTCTCTATCTTCTTAAATAGGGCCAATGCCTAGTGAAGCTTTCATGCCATCACTAAAAACAACTCTGACTTCTTATGGATAAATGTTAGGAGGATTAGAACTACAGGATCTCCCCATAGACTATTAGTTGCCATGATTATTATGTCAAGAATATATTTCGGAAACCTTTCAAAACTTATGAATGTTGCTTAGATGGTGCTGGCAATGGAGTTTAATACACAAGTGAGGTTCAACTTCTAGATATGATGCCTATAATTGGAAACAAAAATTATCTAAAAATGTCAAAGGAGGGAGCTAGATGACACTAGCCCATATGACCACATAGTGAGAGCTTGCGTTTATGCCAAACCACAAGGGCCTTATTTGCAAAAATAAGGCAGAGACTTGCAACATCCCGCAAACGGGAAACATAAATGGCAGCAACCACTACACATTCAATTACCCACTCGTAAGAGTTTGGGAAATAAAATGCTAAAATGTTTAATAAGGTTTTAGCATTAGCATCTTTTTAGCATTGTAATCGTTTGGTCAATTGTTTGCAGCAGTGAAGGAGAATTAGACGCATGCAATTATTTTGATCTGCATCATTAGACGCATGCAATCATTTGCTTAGTTGAATGTAGTGAAGCAACATTAGACGCATGCAATCATTTGCTCAGTTGTTTGCAGAGTGAAGGAGCATTAAACGCATGCAATTGTTTTCATTAGCATGCAATCAATTTTATAAGCATGCAATCATTTTCATCATTTTTATAAGCATGAAATTGTTTTCATCAGCATTGAATCATTTTTATAAGCATGAAATCATTTTCATCAGCATGAAATCATTTTTATAAGCATGCAAGAGAGGAAAGAATCTGATTCAAGCACAAACCTTATCTTAGGCACTTGAAATAAGCCATAGTAACGATCGAAGAGAATACCTGGTGTTGGAGTTGTTCGAAGTGCAGGAGCAATAGATGCATGCATGGTTGTGTTTTATGGATAGCGTACAATCAATAGTTATCCCTACAGAGAAAAACAAAGAAGCACCAAAAATTACAAGTTCACATGGCAACGTCATATTTGCAGCCGGGGTAGCGCTGAAAGTGTCGGAGTGCCTTTGATGAAATCATTTTGATGATCAAGGAAGCAATTGCCTTCATGTGTGCAAACCGTAAGAGAGGCCTGTTACATGTAAGTATTGCCACTCTCTTTTTTTTCTTACGAATGCTTAAAATTAATAGGAAATGGGTATGTACAACTGGCTCATGTAGACAAGTCTCACACATTGCCGACAATTTATCCAAGGGTGCACATCCATCGTAGTTAACAAGGATCAAACCCAGGACTTTTAAGAGAACACTTGTCCTCTTCTACTAACTTAGCTATTATCGTGGTAGCAACCCACTCACTTTACAAATAGGCCCAGCCCAAACATTGCAAACCTAACGTTAAACTCATCTTAGATATATTATGGGGGAGCTGCCATGTGAGCATCAATTATAGTGATGCTTATAGCAGCACTGACGAATTAACTTTTCGAACCTATGATGCCGCTAATGCTGATCTTTCTCCCCCAAAAAATTCCCTCCACTCCTTTCTTTGAGGGACTTTATGGCTCCATCTACTCCATTAATCTAGCTCTGTCACATGCATTTGTACTCTTCCTCTTCCTCTTCCTCTTCCTCTTCCACTTCCCCTTCCCCTTCCCTTTACCCTTCCTCTTCGTCTTCGTCTTCATCTTTCCATTTATCTTGTTATTTTTGGAGGTCATCCAGAACAATAATCTTTATTCATTTGGCATCTTTAAGGTGTGGGGTTGTATATTTTTTTATTTCTCTCCTTATCTCTGAAAAATTGAGTGGATATCGGCTTCGAGAAATCCGTGGATTTTGACCACATTGGACGGGTTCTCTACCCTTGCATAGTGCATAAAAAGGTTTGTAAAATTAACTCACCTGTAATTGAGATGGGTAAGCGTACCTGAGCTTGAAGCTCAAAATGAGAATATTTTGTAATCACCCAGATTGGTATGAGGGTTGCCCTTCCCGAGCTCACCTAGAAGCTCGAAATGGTTGTCACATTATGTGTGCATGAGCGATGCACGTGCAAGGTGCATGCACATGGGTGGGTTCCCATGAGGTTCCCACCCACACTTCTATGTTCAAATCGGACTCAGTGGTTCCACTACTGTGAGCGAGTCAGCTCAAAATGGACTACTTCGTGTCTAGATTGGCCAGGCACATGCACACACACTTGTTGAGAACACTCCAATTTGCATTGAGGGGGAGTGTTGAGATTGTCAATGCCAAATTGATAAGGGTTAGAGATGAGTTAATCAAATTTATTGGAGAGGTTTTATGCACACACCCAAGTTTACATTGAGGAGGGGTATTGAAACGTGCAATGTAAAATGAATGGGTTATTTGGTTGAGTGTGTGAACGCACTGTGTGAACGCACACTAGAGATGCAACATATTGTGGCAAGATAAGAATTTAGTAAAGTTATGTGGTTTTTTGCTACCGATGCCACTCTAAAAGAACTTATATAGGAAACAATGATCATTACAACAAAATTACCTTTGTTCAGCTTTTGCAGATTGTGCATCCTCTGTTTCAAACCGGTTTGGCCTTGTCACAAATGAATTAGCTATTGTATATAATCATCATGAGCTTGATGTGACTTGAAAGGTAATATGGAGGGACTGCCTTTTAGCTTGTCATCTTTGATAGTAGATGGACCTTCTCTATCTTCTTAAATAGGGCCAATGCCTAGTGAAGCCTTCATGCCATCACTAAAAACAACCTTGACTTCTTATGGATAGATGTTAGGAGGATTAGAACTACAGGATCTCCCCATAGACTATTAGTTGCCATGGTTATTATGTCAAGAATATATTTAGGAAACTTCTCAAAACTTATGACTGTTGTTCAACTTCTAGATATGATGCCTATAATTGGAAACAAAAATGATCTGAAAATGTCAAAGGAGGGAGCTAGATGACACTAGCCCATCTAACCACATAGTGAGAGCTTGCGTTTAAGCCCAACCACAAGGGCCTTGTTTGGCAATAAGGCAGAGACTTGCAACATCCCGCAAACGAGGAACATAACTGGCAGCTACCACTACACATTCAATTACCCACTGGCAAGAGTTTGGGAAAGAAAATGCTAAAACGTTTAATAAGGTTTTAGCATTAACATCTTTTTAGCATTGTAATCATTTGCTCAATTGTTTGCAGTAGTGAAGGAGAATTAGACGCATGCAATTATTTTGATCTGCATCATTAGACGCATGCAATCATTTGCTTAGTTGAACGTACTGAAGCAACATTAGACGCATGCAATCATTTGCTTAGTTGTTTGCAGTAAAGGAGCATTAAACACATGCAATTGTTTTCATTGGCATGCAATCATTTTCATCATTTTTATAAGCACAAAATCGTTTTCATGACCATGCAATTTTTTTTTATAAGCATGAAATCGTTTTTATAAGCATGCAAGAGAGGAAAGAATTTGATTCAAGCACAAAGCTTATCTTAGGCACTGGAAAAAAACCACGATCGAAGAGAATACTTGGTGCTCGAGTTGTTCGAAGAAGTGCAGGAGCAACAGATGCATGCATGGTTGTGTTTTATGGGGGGTAGCACTGAAAGCACCGGAATTCCTTTGATGAAATCATTCTGATTGATCAAGGAAGCCTTCATGTACGAGCCATAAGAGAGGCCTGTTACATGTAAGTATTGCCACTCTCTTTTTTTTCTTAGGAAGGCTTAAAATTAATAGGAAATGGATATGTACACGTGGCTTGTGTAGACAAGTCTTGCTCATTCCTGTTACCAACTAAACTATGCATGTATGTGCCTATTAGCCTGACTATTGGCCTAGTTTGGTTGAGTTGAAGAAGCTGATATGAAGGCTTGAAGGTATTCATGGATGTGTGTACAAGAGAGACATTGAGAGAAAGATGTAACAAACACACAAAGAGAGAGAGAGAGAGAGAGAGAGAGAGATGTAACAAACACAAATAAAGACAATGATTGCATGACTCAATGATGTCATTGACTAATTAAATAGAAATCAAGTACATGCTTTTATAGGCTAAAAAAACACCATATTAGTGAATTTGGGAATTTCCCAATTCCCATTTTTAAATACTTAAAAAAGGGGACATGGATAACATGTTTGTAAGTTTCTCAAAACCCTATCATATGACCTATCGTTGGAAAGCGCTTAAAAAATGGAATCTAAAGAGCTATAAAGCGCTCATTTTGGATTAGTGGTGTTCAAGTTATAGTTAATCCAAACTTTTGACCACGTGTCCCAAACTTGTAGGAAATTCCCATATTCCCCAATATGGTGTTAAAAGCCTTATCTTTGACACATCACATTAAGTGGGGCAATGACACATGGCTACAAATATGACATTTGTTCACCGATTTGAGAACACTTGAGCCTTGAAAGTTAGGGAGAAGGAGAGGAGAATGCAAGGGTCTTACCAACTTGTACCTCTAGCCACTCATAGTAGAGTAACCCTCTCTTGTGGGAGAACTAGGGCTTAAACCTTGCCTCTTTCACTATCACACCACAAGGAGCTTTGCAAATGGGTAGGGAGCAAAGAGAGAGAGAGAGAGCTATGGAAATCTCAACCTCTAATTCAATGCTATGAAGAGTGAGAGCATGAGAGAGTAGTCAAGACAAGGAGAGAGCATGGAAATCTCAACCTCTACTTCAATGCTATGGTGAGTGGGAGCATGAGAGAATAGTCAAGAGAAAGAGAGAAGGAGAAGAGACCATTGACATGGTGAGTGAGAACATGAGAGAGTAGTCAAGAGAAAGAGAGAAGTAGAAGCGAACATACATCAGCACCATGACTCACTCACATAGTCCCTAAGCATACATGTAACAAAGAAGAAGAAGAGAAAGCATACAAGCTACTTCAATCACAAGAGCAAGAAAACTCAAACTTAATTGTGAGAATGGGATTATGTCTTTTCTCATTAGTCCAACTGTCTTATATATACAAGACTCATTTGTACAATGCCCGGCTTCCCAAATAATGTCAAAGGGCATGATAAGTTAGTCTAGGCTAATTTCCTAGTCTAAGTGTACATTATTGGCATTACAGAAGTCGTAAGGTTAGTGTTTGACTATCTTTTGGCATTACACAAGTCGTAAGCTCGGTGTTTGACTATCTTTCGGCATTACACAAGTCATAGGCTCAGAGATTTCCCAGAATCATTTTACATAAAGTGCATTTATTGGTAGGAAAAATATGGCTTGAAAGTGTTGTTGCATGTTTGGAGTAATGTTAGCCAATGTGGTTAAGATATCCCCTTCCTAATCACAATTCCATCCTTGAAATCGACATCAGCAGTGAAGCTTAGGGAGTGGGTAGAAGTCATTAAAGTTCTAAAAGTAGTCGAAGCGGGACTTCGTGTACTGGGTGGTTTGATGAAAGGCTTTATGGGATTTCTAAAAGGCTATTAAAAAGTCAGAAATATCTTTGAATGTGAGCATCCACTACACTTGCTTATGGTAGTTGAGTATCTGGCAAAGAGTTGGGCCCTTGTTGATCTCGCTAAACGGCCATGCCCTCCTAAAGACCTTCATGAAATGCATGCCATTCTGAAAACTCCACCAAAAGAACAACGATGAGCCAAGAAAAGTGAATGGTAATGACCACGTTGGGGTTAGGAACTACATTATAATCTTGGGTGAACTTACGCATTGTGCAAAGCATCCATTCTTCATGTAGAAGGGTGGGTGGTTGTGGTGGAGGTATCCAGGATAAATTGAACTATAGCTTTGGGTTCTTCTTCAGCTCTTTCTCAAATCTGATGGGAGGCACTGGGATCTCGCCTTCTTCTAAGACCTATGAGATGGGAGAGAGGAGTGATCATCTTGCAAAGTTGAAGCTTTGGTGAGTCCATTTAGGACATCCCCTAGAGAGGTAAGCGGTGAGGGTGGCTTGAGAGATGAGAGGGGTGTGGACGACGTTGGAGATGCAGGGGGGTAATCCAAGGAGAAGTGTTGGTAGGTGGTGAGGTGAAGGAAACAACAAGAGGAGGAGCTGATGTTGAGGTTGGTCTAGGGAAAGGGAGGTCAAGGCATGTTCCTTTTGCCTTGGCCTTGGTAGAAGCATTTGAGGTGTGTGTAATTGAAGAGGGGCTAGATGTTGAAGGGTCATGGGAAGCTTCACGTGGGCCACCGATCGTTTATCATGCTGGGGGGTTTTCCTTTGACATGTCCTTGCTGTCAGACACATCATCATCGTCCTTATCCTTGGCAGTGTTAGTTGTGTCTTCTTCTTCTTCCTTTCTAGCGAGCATTGGCTTCATGGATCGATAAAATTCACGGACCTCCATATATTCATCATTTGAGATGTCTTGGGGGTAAGCCACATCCACAGTGTTGAATAGGTGGCATTTGCTAGTGCTCATTTGTAGCTTCCAAATTCTATGAATACAAGAAGAGGATGCCAAAGGGCACATAGATAATGCTAGCCTTTGTGGGTGAGATGGCGGTAGGCCTCATCCACTACATGCTAGCCATGGGTGTGCATCCATTGAATGGGTGTGCATCCATTGAATGTTGGTCTCTGTGGTGAGATGGCGGTAGGCCTCATCCACTACATGCCACCATGGGTGAATGTTGGTCTCCTCGGTGAGATGGTGGTAGGCCTTATCCACTACATGCCAGCCAAAGGTGTGCATCCATTGAATGGCCCCACTGATGATGTCGGTGTGCAGGTTGGGTATGGGCATAGCTCGGTGGGAACAAAAAGCTCAATGTAGTCTCCCTCATCTAGGTGGTCGGAAAGGTTAAGGACTCAACAACCATGATTGAAGGTTGTGGTAGAGGACGTGGTGAGGGAAATGACACATAGTGGAGGGCTCAGTGAAGGAGATTGTGTTCTGGAAGAAGAGCATGGTGAGGGTGGTGTAGGAAGCATAAGGTACTTTGGAGAAAATTGTGGAAAAGGTGAATGTGGCAATCTCCTCAATCATCAATGAAGATATTATGTTAGCTTGGAAAGTATTTTTCAAGAATCACTTCTTCTTGTTGTTGCGGACATCAAATTGTTTGTTTGGGAGCATCTTCTTTAATAATCAGAGTAGGCTATTCACACTATTATTGCTCCATCCATATGTTGTTTACAAGTTGAGGATTTCCAAGCATGCCCGCAAAGTTGAGTACTTTGCAATCTCATCATACAATGGTGTGTTAGACTCCTTGTGTAACACATCATCTCTTTTAGAAATTTAAAAGTTAGGTGTCTCTTCCTCACCCTTGCTTTTGAAAAAAGTGAGTGATCATCTCCTCCATGACATCCTCTTCCTCTATCTCATGTGGAGGGAATCCTGGTGGTCTCTTCCAAATGTACTGAACATGCTCCACTTTCCAAGTGCTCCTTACGACGCTTGTACTCCTTCCTCAAGTTTACGTTAGGCCACAAGATAAAACGCCAGTATAAGCACTACTAGGTAATGTATAAATGTCGCTATAGCCGTCCGTAAACGTTGCTCAATGGCATTGTAAAAAAATAGAATGTTTAACTTGGGTGGAAATAAAAACTTAAAATAAATTAAACTCCAAAAATCTTGACAAACATCCAAATCTTTTTGAAATAAAATAACAAAATCACCAAATCATTATGTTATGATGATATATATTTAATAAGTACCATCATCAAATCTATCTTGCAATAAATCCATGTAGGCCAATTGGCCTATCTCTAAATCCATCATTTTAATGGCTCCTATATCAATACAAAGTTTTATTCCACTACTTGAAGAAGATGTAGATGTATTATTATCGTGGTTATTATTATGACACATAGGCTTATTGATTTCATTTGATGAAACCAAAGGTAGTAGATCTTCATTTGTATTACATTCCTCAAATTTTGAATGGGTTTGTTCCATTTCTTGGTCCCAGGGATTTAATATTCACGTGATCACAAGATTTTTTGTGATAATAACACATGTGAACAAGTTATTCACATGTTCTCATGTTACCGTTCACAAAATAATAGGTCACTTACCATTTGGGAACCCCTTAAAAGCTTGGCTACACATGGGAATAAGCTATTCACATGTTCTCATGTTACCATCTTCACATAATAGCATGTCAGTGGCCACCTAAGAAGATTTTTCATGCCCGACAAAGATAATTTTTTTAGGCCCTTGTGAAAGCTTTGTGAATATAACATGTGATCACAAGATTTTTTGTGTTATTAACATGTTCACATGTTTTCGTTTATGTCAGTAAAATCCCTGCTTGGTCCTCATGGTGGTCATATTGATTATTAGTTGCATCTTCCATTGATTGTCCAACATTGCAAAATATAATATATGTTAGTTAAATATTAAAACATATTTATTTACACGGTATTTTCATCTCCTTTCATACTCCTATTCTTCTCTTGTAATATCCTCTCCTGTCCTTTGGGCTCACTCTAGGGCATCTCTAAGCAATTCAATATTGCAATCATTTGGAAGAGCCTTTAGGTTGGGTGGGTATGCCATGTGCCTTTGTGTTGATCCCTTAAATTCTCTTCTCTCTTTGTCAAGCCAAAAGGCATGACCACAAATTCATAGTGGGCCTGTTCCATACTACAGAAGGCTGTCTTGGGGATGCCCCCCCCAACAATCCTCACTTGGTGGTACCCACTCTTCAAATCGAGTTTCGAGAACACCTTAGCCCCATTCAGCCTCTCGAGAATATAATCTATTCGAGGCATCGGGAATCTACTCTTGATAGTCAAC
Organism: Cibotium barometz; assembly: GCF_041138505.1. Taxonomy (NCBI): domain Eukaryota; kingdom Viridiplantae; phylum Streptophyta; class Polypodiopsida; order Cyatheales; family Cibotiaceae; genus Cibotium; species Cibotium barometz. The sequence goes on from NC_141097.1 coordinate 24,989,570, forward strand.
TTATTGAGGGTACGATAAATCGACACACAAATGAGAAGACCCATCTTTCTTCTTGACAAACAAGATCGGTGCTACAAAAGGCGATACGCTGGGGTGGATGAAGCCAGATTGCAACAATTCTTGGAGTTGGTGGTCTAACTCCAGTTCCAATGCCTTTGAAAGGCGATATGGAAACTTGATTGGGGGTTCCGAGCCTGGAAGGAGATAGATCGTGTGATCCTCCGCGGTCTCGACGGAGAGAGCTAGGGAGAGAGAATACTTCTCGAAAGCACTGGCCACCATACTCATCATGATGTGTGCCTAACTCACTACAATGCAAGGAGGCATGTGAGCACCAAGGGGATGCGTACTCCTCATGTTGTCGTGAGTCAGAGGTGTGAGTTAGGGGGTACATGGAGGGAATAAGATATTGACATTGTATATTGAAATTCACTGTAGATCAAGAAAAGTGAACTCTGTAGATTTAATTTGATGGTGGCTCATTGTATGCCAATGTTTTTGCAATGAACATGGGTTGAACTAAAACTTTTAATTTTGACAAAGTAACTAGGAGATTAATCCCTGACTCATCCATGATGTGTGCGTGACTCACTCTACAACGTGATGTGTAACTAGGAGATTAATCCCTGACTCATCCATGATGTGTGCGTGACTCACTACAATGCGAGGAGGCATGTAAGCACCAAGGGGATGCATGCTCCTCGAGGGGTGAGTCGGGTGTATGAGCTAGGGGATATATGGAGGGAATAGGATATTGGCATTGTATATTGAAATTCATTGTAGATCAATGTTTTTATGATGAACATGGGTTAATTGTCAATGCTCCTTCATCGCGGTTTCCACTTGCTTCCATCTCTCACTTGTTTTTCAACCACGTGCATGATTCTCTCTACCAGATGAGTTATCAAATTGAGATTTTGTTTCACAGTGTGATTAAGTTTCCTCTACTTGAGTTCTATTGGAGGAGGCTAGCTTTTCATCGTATGAAGTTGCTATCTTTCTATACCACCTTAGTAGTAATTGCCTCATGGGGTTTGCACCATTGACTCCACCACCATGAGAGGGTTATTTCTCAAAGCCACAACATGCAATGTGACCTCTCTATACCATGAGTAGACCAAATTGTGGTGAGAATTCATTCCTTTGCAAAGCAAGGTCCATGAGCTTCCAAAATGTGCATATAATGCATAATGCTATTTGAAGTCCAAGCCTGTGCCATTGACTTGTAGAAAACTTGTACAACCTCCATAAATTCTTTGATGTCTTGTGGGGTGAAGGTCATCTTGTGAAGAAGAATTACTAATTTGTCTAATGCAACCCACACATTGGCCTTTGCAATACGTGTCCTGCCTCCATTGTTGAAAGAAATTTCCTTGGCTTAGCCCCTCCAAAACATAGTTTGCAAGGCACATTACCACTAGCTCCAGACTTCCTCTCATCTTTCTTGATTTCAACTTGTCCTTTGTGCAACCCGACGCTGGATAGTGCTTCCTCTACTTTCTTACACAATGCTTGAGCTTCAGAATTAGGTTGCATCTTGTATGCGAAGCTCACATATTCGTATACCAATTTCTCGACAATCCTTACAAAGGCATGCAAAGTGCAGATATGCCCCCTCATTAAGGATATGTCAAGAATAGCATCCTAGGAGGGATCTACTCTTACCATTTCTCCTCCTCACCTTACAAACTAATCTCGAGTTAGTGCACTAGGTTTGCATGTTAGCATGTTCCACACCTTTCTTCCATCCGTACCTTCTTTGGTTCTTGAACACATGCAATACAAACAAGGAAACTCTACATTTACTGAATTAGATACACCAAACATACACTTCAAAGTCTTTAGGTTGCCCACAAGATGTCACTCCACATTGTACTGAGACCAAAACCTTCCACGTATAAAACTTTCTCTAGGTTTTGAGTGTGCACAACATTTGGAATGTTTGTTAAGTTGAAGAAGGCCTTTAGGATTTGATGGTTCTCCTTGTTGTTGGTAACCTCAAGTGTAGCAAGCCACCAGATTCCAGTTTCACTTTTACACTCATATAATCTGGATGATCAGGTTTTATGGCTAGATCCAACGCTCTATTCATCAATGTCAAGCTTACTCTCTCAATCTTTTGCCCTTTGACAATTTCACTCTCATCAAGATTCAGGAAAATTTTTAAACTTGCTTCCACATTCAACAATCAACATGTAAAATTTCACCATCGCCTCCTGCAATTTGCAAATATCCAACACAAAGTTGTTATTCGAGTGCAAGTTGAATGGCACTTCCTTCGCACCTTGTTTGAATACTTGTGAGTGACAAAGACATCTAGGCTTGCCAATCAAATGAAGCACATTTTCATTCATAACATGTCTTTCCTTTTTTACTTTGGTAGGGGTTTTCTACCTTTTTTTCTTTTACATGATACTAAAGCTTAAATTGAGTTTCTTGTATATCATTGCATATGATTCATTGGTTGATGCCAATTTTGTCACACATGCCCTGTGCTTCACATGATGTGATTTATTTCATGACATCTTGTAATGGCCCTTTTTCAATTTCATCAACCAACTAGTCGGTGCTTAGAATGAGAGAGTACGGACCTTATAGTGGTATATTTTTTGAGGATTTTTGCAATTACATCATCTCCCCCTACTGGCTTGGATTTATTTCATCCTTTGGTTCTTTGCATAAACACGGCATCTGTATTTCCCTATTGTTTTGCATAATTCAATGAGAGGTTTCCTAGGCCTTTGTTGTTCACGTGCTTCCAAAGCTATAGTTGTTTCATATTTCACCACGTCATTATAACAACCTTTTGTTTTTGGCCTCTACTTCTTGCAGCTTCTTCGAAAGTTTTGCATTCTGAACCTATTGAGTATAAACAACATTTTCCAAAGCTTTACATTCATTCTCTTTGTTTTGATACATAGCACTTAACCGTGAGATATTTTTCTCCTTGATCATTAACAATCTCTATGCAGACCCTCTGATGTTGATTTACAAGCCTCTTTGTGTAGCCAAGCAATCATGCATTGCCCTCACAAACATACTTAACCAATGAAGTTAACCCAGAAAAGTTGGGTGGCTATTGGGACATGTGATTAGGTGGGTAAATTGACCCTTAAACCCATAAATCAACATGCTTTTTTCCTGCTTCTCTCTGCATCTCTAGCTTGAGGGGGTTGGCATTCATTCTCTTGTGTAGAGGTGAGTAATCTTCATCGAAAGCCAAATGTATGTGCCTCTTATTTTCATTTCGTCCAGAGTTCTATAGAAATGAAAGAGAAACGTCCACCACAAAACATAACATCAATTAGTAGAAGATACATTCTTGTTGAGTCTACAAGACTTAAGTAAAGAGCTTCTTGAAGCAAAAATGAAACACCATTATCATTTTTTATTACCTGGTTTAAGCTCCTTATGCCCCCATTTATCCAAGAGGATTACCATGCAACTTTGAGTATGATGGATCCACCATTGAGGAGTAAAGCAGAAAATGGCACCAGAACAATAACCCACGGTATGTAATATGCAAAAGAATCAAAAAAATGGTGGAGAGTAGGAGAATCATCATGTAGATATGAAATGATCAACGAGAAGAATGAATGATGATTAAGGGGAAGGGGACTCCCAATGGACAGGAGTTAATACTTGTAAACCACCAAAGTAAAGAAGTTGCAGGAAACTATTAAACAATAGCATGAACAACTAAGTGTCCAAAAGAAAAGTCATGAGGAGGAACAAGTTGATATTCAAAGCAGGCTACATAACTTCCAAGAGAATTATGGTAAATTGTGCATTAAGATGAGCATTCTCACAAAAGAGCTAGAAGATAAAAATAAAAAATTAAATGATGAAAGGAAACTTCATGTAGAGATGAAAATACAGATTCATAACATGCACATGCAAGAAAAACACACTGTGTAATTAACTAAGGTAACCAACAACGCTAAGATAAAAGTTTTATAGTTTTTAAATTAGCTAGAGGTAGAGAAAGAAGCAAGAATTAATGCTTAAAATAGATTGCAAAATGCCAAGAGAAATTTTAATCTAATAGAATGTAGCCACAAAAAGCATATGGAGGTCATGGAGGAGGAAAAAACCTAGGCTAGAAGGTTATATGCAGATAAATGTGAAGCACTGCAAAATGAAAAAGCAAGGGTAAAAGATTTGATGCAGGAAAAGAAGGCCATGATCAAAAGCCACTAAGTGGTAGTAGCACATTTAAACAAACGAATCACAAATGCCAAGTGTCAGGCAAAAATTTGAAAGGTGTTTTTGGTCAGTGTACATATGGTGCGTGTGGTGTGTGAATAAATTTTGCCTTGAATGCCTTGGCAAGTGTATAGGCCGAGTGGTTTGGCAGTGAGCTGGTTTATGCACGTGTTTTGTTTTTCGGGAGCAGATGTTGGAGATCTGGAGTTTTATGGCAATTGTGAGATGTGCGGATGATTACTAAATACAGGGTACCGAGACAATTGTCGGATTTGGTAAGTAGCTACAGCCGGAAATGAAGAGGGGGCAGCTCTCGTATTTATTTGGAAATATGGGCGCCGCACGTGAATCAAATGAAGCAAAATATAAGGAGGCATTGGTAGCCATCATTTTGTGGTTTTGAGGCTTTTAAAAAATAAAAAATATTTATATTATGTGGCCACTCTATAGAGAGCCAAGTGGAGTTCTTTGTGGTGGCCAACTCGACATCTAGAAGGTGGCGGAAATAAAAGTGAAGGGGCCGTTTTGTTATGGGGGTTCAGAGGCGCAGAGAGGGAGAAAGACTGAGCGTGGAGTTGTCGCCCTTGCGAAGTGGCTGCAACAGAGGGGGGGTCAAAAAGGCGACGACCTTGCTGGAGTTCTGCAGATAAAAGGAAGAGAAGCAGCCGCCTTGTACAAGGTAGCTGGTCGTGTGGGCTGGCGTGTTTGCTGGTGGGCGCCGCTTATGGGGAAGAAACGGGTAGGTGTGGCCGCCAGGTAAAGTGAACAGACCACTTGCAAGAGAGTCTACTGCAGCAGCTAGCGAGGCACTGTGGAGACTGTGGCCGCCGCGTTGAACTGGGGGGGCCTCGTCATTCTGCAGAGAGAGAGAGCGAAGAGTTCTAGGCTGTGTGTGAGCTGCTGGCGACAAAGTGCAAGGAAAGGCTGGGTGCAGCAAAAGGTGCTCTAGTGGAGCCTCCCCGTGTGAAGACAAAGTAGGCGTCGACTTGTAGAAGCGACGGTATGGTGTGAAGGGAGCGCAGCGAGTTGTGAGAGAGTCTGAAGAGAGTGTTGGCCGCCAAGGATACAAGAGACTACACGTGGAAAAGGCTCTGGTGGTTGCCAAGGATACGAGGGGACAGTAGAGGAGATGCTGGGTGGTCAAGGGCAACAAGTGGAGCCTGTGTGAAGAAGGGAGCCGTGGTGGCAAGATTGGGAACAGTGTACAGGTGATGTGGCTTGGGCTGGATGCAGATAGTGATGCTGCGTTGAGCAGTGGTTCGTGGTGCTGAAGAGATTGTGCAAGGCTCTGGTGGTTGGGGAAGCTACTGGTCACGACACACAGAGAGTGGGAGCTGCAGAGTTGAAGGTTAGCTAGTGTGGGCGTCTTCTGGAGAGAGTAGCTGGAGTAGTGTGGGCGATGATTGCAGGCAGTGCGTGGATGCTGACCAAAGAGGGAGCCTTGGGTTTTTTGTGTGTGTATGCAGAAGAGGTGCTGATGTGGGCTGGAGACAAAGGGGTTCGCCTACAACAATTGGCAGGTAGCTGGGGACAGAGAGTAGTCGGGCTACAGAGAAAGTGAAGAAGGGGTGCTGGTGTGGGCGCCCTTTGGAGATTACAGGGACCGAGAGACAGAGGCTCGGTTGTCAGACGCAAGGGTGTATTCCCTTGGCAGTAAATCCTGGCCAGAGTCCTGGTCTTTAGTGTATTTGCTGTGTTTATACAGTGTGTATGGTGCTGTGTGTTTTGCTGAAATATCATCTGTTCATTGTGGTTCTGAGCTGGGCTATAGAGGCAGGTTCTTTCTTCTTTTTTTCACCTCACATCCTTCTGGTGCCCCCACTGAGGATAGCTCAAGTTTCTCTTACAAGGGTGTATGCCCCAGAGTGAGAGATTGAAGGAAGGTGTTTCTGGTTTTTTTGGGATTGAAGTGAAGTTTGGGGATCAAGATGATGTCTTATCCATAGTTTTATGGTGGTCCGAATGAGGATGTGGCAGATTTCTTGGAAAGGATGGAGGTTGCAAGCATAAGCAACCATATTAATGAGTCGGTACAGGTGTTGCGGCTACTGAAGGGAGATGCATTTGCTTGAAGGGAGATGCAAGGACCTGGTACAGAGCTTATGAGGAGTCGTTAAGGGATGATGTTCCACGCATTAAGATGACTGAGGATGGATTAAAGACATCACTTAGCAACAGGTTCAAGAAGCTAGAAGACCCCGACAAGGTTTGGAGTGAGGTGCAAGCTCTGACACAAGGTGAGTTTGAATCAATAGATGATTATATGAAGAAATTTTCTTTGCTATGGGAGACTCTATGCAGGGCTTTAGGGGAAGACCGAGTACCGCCAGACATGATGAAGAAAAACAAGTTTGTAGCCGGGCTTAAGAGGAGTATTCGCTGGAAAGTGGAATTGAAGAAGCCCAGGTCTTTTGAGGATGCGGTAGAAATTGCTAAGTCAAAAGATTGGAAGCTGCCAGCGGATGAATCAGCTGGGGATGATTCCACTTGTAGCACAGCCGGGGGAGATTCGTAGAGTGGAGGCTACACCCATGAATGCAGTGATTGAGAGGATGAAGCCCACTGAATGAAGCCCAGGCTATGCAGATGGTACCACAAGCTAGTCAAGGAGTACCTATGGTTCCTGCAGGTTCTGATGAGGGATTGCGGCAGGATATGAAACAGATGGTTGATCTTATGAAGAATTTGAGCTTAAATTTAATGGGAAGTACAGGTGGTGGACGTGGTAGAGGCAGAGGCAATAATCTTGAAGGGGGAGATGGACAAGCAGGGTATGGACGTGGTCGTGGAACTGTGGTGAGCTTGGTCATCTGAGTACATATTGTGATAAGCCTCAGCGAATGGGTGGTGATATGTACCCACTACCTTCACAGCTACCTGACAGGTCAAATGATTATGGTATTGATATCAGGGATCAAGCAGGCCCCAGTAGAATCACAGCTGAGGAGAAGGGTAAAACTAAGGTGATAGATGCGGTCACCCTTGAGAAGACGAAGGAGGCAGAAGCTGATGTGATGCCTTTGGGGAAACGGATGCTACAGGAAAGGGAAAGCAGGGATGCTGCAGGGCCCAACAAGAAGAAAGGTAAAGTGAAGGAAGGAGAGGATGTGAAGGTCAAGTAGAAGCGAAAGTCTCGTAGGAAGTTTCAGGTAACTGATTTTTCACTAGGGGGTGGGCAAGATAGCTACAGTTTGCAAGAGGACATGGCTGAAAGGAAGGCTAACATTACTTTTGGGCAATTGATAGAGTTAGCTCCTAATTTGAAGCGTCAGTGGAAAAGACTTGTGAACTCGAAAGAAAAGGAGCCTGCCAAAGGGATAGTGACTGTTCTATCTGTTCAGGAGTTGCCTCATATATGTCCTGTTGTGAATGTGTGGTACAAAGGGAAGAATCTGGGAGAGGCATACATAGATGGTGGAGCACAGATTTGTGTGATCACATTGGCAGCTGTGGAGAGGCTTGGTCTTAATTTTACTGAAGCGTCTGGTTTTCGTATTCGGCTGGCCAATCATCAGAAAGTCAAATGCTTAGGTATGATCAAGGAATTGGAATTGCAAGCTTTTGATGTAAAGGTGCTTGTGGATTGTCATGTTATGCCTGCAGGAATGGGTGCATTCCCCATCATTTTAGGAAGACCATGGCTGAGAGCAGTGAAGGCTGTTCAGGATTGGAGGAAAGGGGTCATTACTCTGTATGATAGGAGAGGGGATAAGAAGCAATTTAATATGAATAACCAAAAGCCTGTTCGTGATGAAGAGGAAAGTGAAGCTGATTCGAGTGATGATATGACTACTACTACTACTAGTGAGGGAACAGAGGATACTTCATCTAGTGAGGAGGATGCAGAGATGGATGCCCTCGTTATTGATGAGGAAGCGCTTAGTGATGAGGTTGCTGAACAAGAAGAAGCCATACATGAGGAATGCGAGGAGGTACAAATGAATCATGAGCAAAGGTATGCATGTGATGTGAAAGAGTCTGCTTTTGAATTTTTTAATGAACCTGTGTGGGATGAGTGGGATATAGAAAGTCTACAAGATGATGAGCCTGAGTCGGAGCTGGATGACCAGATGTGCATTAATGTTAAAAAACCCATGACCAGAATTAAGGCTATGAAGGAAGAGCAACAGAAGACTATGAATGATGCTGCTGCTATAGATGAGATGGATGCTGTAATAGATGAATTTCTTGGTGGCCTTGAAGGTGAAGATACAAGAATTGAGGTGGATGCTTTGGCAATGGTGCCTTTCGAAGGGGAGTTCGGTTTGCCTATGGTGGCTGGATGGTGATGTTTCTTATGCTGATGGACAGGAAAATGTTATGGTACAAGAGATTTTTTTTGATGAAGCTTTCATCAACTATTACCCTCAGCAGGAGTTGCTGCACTGGTTCTCCAATATTGGTGCTGACCATATCAGTGATTTTGGAGTTGAGATGAGGCAGGATGGTGTGTATGTCAGGAGCTTTGTTTCCAGAAGCTCTTATGATATGTGGTGGGAAGTGGGATGGAAAACTATGCGTGGGGAAGTTGACGGTGTTTCTTGGATCATTTGGAATAGAGATGTGTTGGTTACACTGTATGATGATCAGAGGATTGAGACGGAGGGAAACGTGGTCATATGCTTTCTGCTGATCATAAATGATTCAGCAGGCTAGGGGTTGGGCAAAGTATGTCAGGTAAAATTTGAAAGGTGTTTTTGGTCAGTGTACATATGGTGCGTGTGGTGTGTGAATAAATTTTGCCCTGAATGCCCTGGCAAGTGTACAGGCAGAGTGGTTTGGCAGTGAGCTGGTTTATGCACGTGTTTTATTTTCTGGAGCAGACGTTGGAGATCTGGAGTTTTATGGCAATTGTGAGATGTGCGGATGATTACTAAATACAGGGTACCGACGACTGACAATTGTCGGATTTGGTAAGTAGCTACAACGGGAAATGAAGAGGGGACAGATCTTGTATTTATTTGGAAATATGGGCGCCGCACATGAATCAAATGAAGCAAGATATAAGGAGGCATTGGTAGCCATCATTTTGTGGTTTTGAGGCTTTTAAAAAATAAAAAATATTTATATTATGTGGCCACTCTATAGAGAGCCAAGTGGAGTTCTTTGTGGCGGCCAACTCGACATCTAGAAGGTGGCGGAAATAAAAGTGAAGGGGCCGTTTTGTTCTGGGGGTTCAGAGGCGCAGAGAGGGAGAAAGACCCAGCGTGGAGTTGTCGCCCTTGCGAAGTGGCTGTAAAAACAAAGGGGGGGTCAAAAAGGCGACGACCTTGCTGGAGTTCTCCAGACAAAAAGAAGAGAAGCAGCCGCCTTGTACAAGGTAACTGGTCGTGTGGGCTGGCGTGTTTGCTGGTGGGCGCCGCTTGTGGGGAAGAAACGGGTAGGTGTGGCCGCCAGGTAAAGTGAAGAGACCACTTGCAAGAGAGTTTGCCGCAGCAACTAGCGAGGCACTTGGGAGACTGTGGCCGCCGCGCCTCCTCATTCTGTAGAGAGAGAGAGCAAAGAGTTCTAAGCCGTGTGTGTGAACTGCTGGCGACAAAGTGCAAGGAAAGGCTGGGCGCAGCCAAAGGTGCTCTAGTGGAGCCTCCGCGTGTGAAGACAAAGTAGGCGTCGACTTGCAGAAGCGACGGTATGGTGTGAAGGGAGCGCAGCCAGTTGTGAGAGAGTCTGAAGAGAGTGTTGGCCGCCAAGGATACAAGAGACTACACGTGGAAAAGGCTCTGGTGGTTGCCAAGGATACGGGGGGACAGCAGAGGAGATGCTGGGTGGTCAAGGGCAACAAGTAGAGCCTGTGTGAAGAAGGGAGCAGTGGTGGCGAGATTGGGAACAGTGTACAGGTGATGTGGCTTGGGCTGGATGCAGATAGTGATGCTGCATTGAGCAGTGGTTCGTGGTGCTGAAGAGATTGTGCAAGGCTCTGGTGGTTGGGGAATCTGCTGGTCACGACACACAGAGAGTAGGAGCTGCTGAGTTGAAGGTTAGCTGGTGTGGGCGCCTTCTGGAGAGAGTAGATCGTTTAGTGTGGGCGATGATTGCAGGCAGTGCGTGGATGCTGACCAGAGAGGGAGCCTTGGGATGCAGAAGAGGTGCTGATGTGTGGGCTGGAGACAGTGGGGCTCGCCTACAACAATTGGCAAGTAGCAGCTGGGGACAGAGAGTAGCCGAGCTACAGAGAAAGTGAAGAAGGGGTGCTGGTGTGGGCGCCCTCTAGAGATTACAGGGACCGAGAGACAGAGGCTCGGTTGTCAGACGCAAGGGTGTATTCCCTTGGCAGTAAATCCTGGCCAGAGTCCTGGTCTTTGGTGTATTTGCTGTGTTTATACTGTGTGTATGGTGCTGTGTGTTTTGCTGAAATATCTGTTCATTGTGGTTCTGAGCTGTCTTATGGTGTGGGTGGGTGGTGCATGGTGAGAGAGTGTTCCAGCCGCCGGTGGTGGCTGGTGGTGCCGCGTTCGTGGTAGTGTTTCCAAGTTTGCGAGGTGGAAGGGCTATAGAGGCAGGTTCTTTCTTCTTTTTTTCACCTCACACCAAGATCAACATCTCAAAGCTAGAAGACATAGTTAAGGCTCTCATGAAGGAAAGGAACAAGTTTGCAAACACAAACTGGCAACTAGGAGACAAAAAAAGAGAGAGGAATAGATTACCCAAGATTTGGAAATAGAAAAGGAAGTTCATTTAATACAACTTTGCCAAACCCTTTCTGACAACTCAACCCATGACTCCTATAGACATCAAGAACCTATTTAATAAGTTGAGGGAAAGGGTAGTTCCATTGGCTAATTTGAGTAACTCCTCTGCTTAATAAGTTGAGGGAAAGGGTATCACCATTGGCTAATCTATGTAACTCCTCTAGACCCTCTCCAAACCTTTACTCTCTATTTTTTTACTTCACTAACCCTCTCCCTATGTAAATTTAACCTTAATGTCAATGAAAAACTAACTTGGAGGAATTTAATGTTAATCAATCAAAATACTACAAGATATGTTGACCCCACCATAAGTATGGGTGTATTCCATGGGGATATATAACTAAAAGATCCAAAGACTATCTATCACTATTCCGTCCATCCAATAGTGCTAAATTCCATATCATGGCATAGAGTCTTATTGCATTCTACTAGATTTCAAAAGAGGGAAGAGCTTCTGGACTTAATGAAACCCACCATAGTTTCCCATCTCAAAAAAAGAAAAGGAGTTTAGAATGGATGCAAGAACCTGGATGATTTGAAGCGTGGGATACCCACAACCATATTTTAATGCAATGTGCACAATAGCACCATAAATCATCCCTTTAGTATTTTTATATATGTCATTATGCACATCTACTTTGATCAAGAACATATAGTGTGCCCTACATTTTTGGAGGAGGAAGATGTACATGTGCATGACTCATGGATCTCTCAAAGACCACAGCTGCTAAACCAAGATAAGGAGGCATAGGATAGATCCAAAGATGAATACACTTGTAGTGTCAATAGGCCCCTATTTTCTCTTACTCTGGAAAACCAAAGGGAGAATAATGACAACCCAAAATATATTGACCCTCCTTCTTCTTTCCCAATTTTTGAATTTCCCACTAACACTCTTGACCTCGAGAGTTTTTGGAAGTTATGCCAATGAGTGTGACTAATCCTTCACAACAAGAAGCTCTTTCTTAGAGAACTAAAATTTATCTCTAATAGTACAGATGTCATCTTGGATGTGCCTACCAACAATGAATATGAAGTGATGATCATAACTAGTAACCTGCTACTGCAACCCAAACTCATCTCATGAAAGCCTTAAAAAAAATCACACCAATCCATCCAACTACGGCAATCTTGCCAGAAGCGTATGCAACCACAGACAGGTAGCCATGGCTACCTTACCCCATTAGAGCTCCAAGGCAAATATGCAAGAATTAATGCTAATGGGGAAGGAAGCCTATGCCAATGGTGGTAGGGTAGCTGGAAGCGTATGCAACCACAAATAGGTAGCCATAGCTACCTTACCTCATTATTAGAGCTCCAAGTCAAATATGCAAGAATCAATGCCAATTGGAAAGGAAGCCTATGCCAATGGTAGGGGAAGAAAGCCTATGGGAAAATGTGGCTAGGCACACTAAGCTTGCAAATCCAAACTTAGTAGATCCACTGAAAATTACTCCTACGAGAGATGGCAGATCAAGTACCCTATGGATTGTAAATATCTATTCCATGCAATGGATTTGATGGAGGCTGATTAATGCCCTTGTCCCCTTAGAGATTTGGGACATGCAACAAGATTGTAACCGTTTAATCACCTTGTAGTGATTTTGCTTTATTTTCACACATAAGTTCTGTATAGTAAATATGACACTATTTCTTTAATACCCTTAATAAATTCACTACAAAGCGATCCATGACATGCTATTATGACCATCTAATCGCCTTGTAGTGATTTTGCTTTATTTTCACACATAAGTTCTCCATAATGTAATATGACACCGTTTCTTTGACACCCTTGAGAAAGTCACTACAAAGTGATTTGGGATATCCAATAAGATTATGACCATCTAACTTCCTTGTAGTGATTCTGCTTCATTTTCACACATAAGTTATCCATAATATAATATGAAACCATTTCTTTGACACCCTTGAGAAAGTCACTATTAAGTGATTTGGAATATCCAATAAGATTGTGACCATCTAATCGCCTTGTAGCGATTGTGCTTTATTCTCACACATAAGTTTTCCATAATGTAATATGACACCTTTTCTTTCACACCCTTGAGAAAGTTACTACAAAGTGATTTGGGATATCTAACAAGATTATGACCATGTAATCACCTTGTAGTGATTCTTCTTTTTTCTCACACATAAGTTCTCCATGATTTAGTATGACACACTTTCTTTGACACCCTAGAGAGTGTCACCTCAAAGAAATTCGGGACATCTAATAAGATTGTGACCATCTAATTGCCTTGTAGTAATTCTCGTTTATTTTCACACGTAAGTTCTCCATAATGTAATACGATACCATTTCTTTGACACCCTTGAGAAAGTCACTACAAAGCAATTTGGGGCATCCAAAAAGATTATAACCATCTTATCACCTTGTAGTGATTCTGCTTTATTTTCACACATAAGTTCTCCTACATAATGTAATATGACACCGTTTCTTTGAAAGTCACTACATAATGTAATATGACACCGTTTATTTTCACACATAAGTTCTCCTACATAATGTAATATGACACCGTTTCTTTGAAAGTCACTACAAAGCGATTCGGGACATCCAATACAATTGTGACCATCTTATCACCTTGTGGTGATGCTACTTTATTTTCATATATAAGTTCTCCATAATGTAATATGACACCGTTTCATTCACATATCTCACTAGTAAAAGTGATTTCTTTGGCATATCTCTAGAATTATTGGGTAGAATGTGCAAACAAGCAAATGAGCTAACAGCACTCTAGTGTTCATATATATTAAAGAACTGACAACATGAAGTGTGGCCTAAGTATTTTATTAGAAAATTCATATTTATCTATTAATAATATAGTAATATGACGAATATATGAAATATATCTAATTATCAAAAGTTTTGTTAATGGTGGCTCTCTTCTTATTGCTCCAAACGTTTTTTCTCTCGAGAGAAAAGGCAGGAAATTGAGTCTAATTCTCCCCTAATGCTTCTCCCAGTGTTGTGATTTGAAAACTTTGGAGGCTAATTCTTCCATAATGTTTTTGTTAGTGTTGTAGTGATTTCGAAATCCTCATTGCATCATAGTGATTTTGCTATCCTAGTATTTAGGCAATGTTATGCACCTAATGCTTATGCTAGTATTGTAATGATTTGGAAACTTTGGAGTCTAATTCTCCCATAATGTTTCTATTAGTGTTGTAGTGATTTCGAAAGTGATTTGGAACATCCAATAAGATTGTGACCATCTAATCGCCTTGTATCGATTCTGATTTATTCTCACGCATAAGTTTTCGATAATGTAATATGACACCTTTTCTTTCACATCCTTGAGAAAGTTACTACAAAGTGATATGGGATATCTAACAAGATTATGACCATGTAATCACCTTGTAGTGATTCTTCTTTTTTCTCACACAAGTTCTCCATAATTTAGTATGACACACTTTCTTTGACACCCTAGAGAGTGTCACTTCAAAGAAATTTTGGACATCTAATAAGATTGTGACCCTCTAATCGCCTTGTAGTAATTCTCCTTTATTTTCATCCATATTGTAATACGATACCATTTCTTTGACACCCTTGAGAAATTCACTACAAAGTAATTTGGGGCATCCAAAAAGATTGTAACCATCTTATCACCTTGTAGTGATTCTACTTTATTTTCACACATAAGTTCTCCTACATAATGTAATATGACACCGTTTCTTTGAAAGTCACTACAAAGCGATTCGGGACATCCAATACAATTGTGACCATCTTATCTCCTTGTGGTGATGCTACTTTATTTTCACACATAAGTTCTCCATAATGTAATATGACACCATTTCATTGACATATCTCACTAGTAAAAGTGATTTCTTTGGCATATCTCTAGAATTATTGGGTAGAATGTGCAAACAAGCAAATGAGCTAACAGCACTCTAGTGTTCTTATATATTAAAGAACTGACAACATGAAGTGTGGCCTAAGTATTTTGTTAAGCAACTCATATTTATCTATTAATAATATAGTAATATGAGGAATATATGAAATATATCTAATTATCAAAAGTTTCGTTAATGGTAGCTCTCTTCTTATTGCTCCAAACGTTTTTTCTCTCGAGAGAAAAGGTGGGATATTGAGTCTAATTCTCCCCTAATGCTTCTCCTAGTGTTGTGATTTGAAACCTTTGGAGGCTAATTCTCCCATAATGTTTCTGTTAGTGTTGTAGTGATTTCGAAATCCTCATTGCATTATAGTGATTTTGCTATCCTAGTATTTAGGCAATGTTATGCACCTAATGCTTATGCTAGTATTGTAATGATTTGGAAACTTTGGAGTCTAATTCTCCCGTAATGCTTCTTCTAGTGTTGTAGTGATTTGGAAACTTTACTCAATCACTACAATGCGAAAGGGGTCATCATGTCCAATTGTTTGATCCTTATCGTATTGTAATGTTTTTGAAAACTTTGCTAAATCACTACAATGCCAATAGGGGTTGTCGTGTCCAATTGTTGGACTGTTATTGCACTGTAATGATTTGGACACTTTGCTAAATCACTACAAGAGGATAGGGGTCATCATGTCCATTCGTTGGACCCTTATCATGTTGTAGTGATTTTGTTTTCCTAGGGCTCTCCTCCTGTTTTCCTAGGGCTCTCCTCCTATTGGTTCAAACTTTCTTTCTCTCTAGAGAAAAAAGACCCGAAATTGAGTTGGCTACAACCTGATAGGGGTCATGTCCAATTGTTAGACCCTTACCGTGTTCTAGTGATTTTGTCTTCCTAGTCTTTTGGCAACATTATGCACCTAATGCCTCTGCCAGTGTTGTAGGGATTTGGAAACTTTGGAGTCTAATTCTCTCCTAATGCCTAATGCTTTTGCTAGTGTCGTAGTGATTTGGAAACTTTGCTAGTGTTGTAGTGATTTGAAAACTTTGCTGAATCACTACAATGGAATAGGGGTCATCAAGTCTAATTGTTGGACCCTTATCATGTTGTAGGTATTTGGTAAACTTTGCCAAATCATTACAATGTGATAGGGGTCGTCATGTCCAATTGTTGGACCCTTTATCGCATTGTAGGGATTTTATTTTCCTTGCCTTTTGGTAACATTTTGTAGCAGTGCTTATAATTACTTTCTTTTCAATGGATCTATTTGGAATTATGTGAGAATAACTCTTGAAATTTTATTATAGATGGAAAGGTTACAATATCAAAAGGTGATTCCACAATCTCTAGTAAGAGATACAAATAGAGTAGATTTTGGAAGCTTCACTTCTACTTATGGTTTTCTTACCATCTAACTTAAAATAGAAATCCCTTGGTGCATCACTACACATCAATTGGATCTCTTTTCTAAGAAGGGACAATGGCAATTGGCTTTCTAGATTGACCACTAAACAGGTATGGACCTTGTGATTGGATTACAACATCTATGTGATGGGGAACAGTGAGTTCCATCATGCATGTCTTGATCCAAGCTTTGCCAGATGCCTCTCCACAACAGTCGCCATCTTCTGTAATGAGATCGTATTCCTCCCAATGAAATGACTGGTCATTAGAAACAACCAATGCTACAAATTAACAGCTGTTGCCACCCTAACAGAATTTGCTACAAACATTATGTTCTGATTTCACCTGAATGTAACATCTTGCATTGTTGCTTTGCATTCAATGGCATCTTCAGCAGAGGTCCTCTTTACAGCCCATCTCTCCTCCGAAAATTGGTTCATCGAATCATTATCAAGTGAACTCACGTAATATGTTATCTTTGTTTTCTTGACACCCTCACATGATGCAAATATCTTGCAAAATCACTAAATGATATAAGCCAACTCATATGGATGCCCTTAGAACCTGTTTTGATGGTTTCATTACTAGATGCATATCTCTTCTTATCTTATTCTTACATGCTACAATGATGTCTGTGCAATAACAAACTAGTTCTTAGCTAGATAATGGTGGTAGTGGGATAGACTCTAGTATACTAAACTTATCATTTGCATTAGCTAAAAAAATACATGGAATTATAATAAAGGAAGAGATTCCATGTTTTGCTAAATGGATGGGTGGGTTGTCATATATCATGTGCCTATCTCTATGTGAAAGACATCGATTCTTCCACTGATGCACTTTGCATTCTGCCTCTCCTACATATTTGATGATTTAAAGGTGTAAGAAAATTTTAATTCTTAGCTATAGAAAACTATTGAAGACAAATCAATTAGCTATTGAACACAAAAAATAAAGACTAGCTACTACTAAATCTTAAAATTTGTCTTAGATCTTTTACTTTGATCATTGGTGATGTAGCATTATGTCCTTGCACATATAAGCATGCTACAATTGCACCATTTGGCCATCTTGTAGTACTCCATCATCCTACCTTTTTAATGCTTGTTAGGATCAGCATCATGTCTTTTCGTTTTACCTATGCTCCTCGTTTTACCTATGCTCCTCGAGTGCTGGGTCTCTCGTGATCCAATATAACTTCTTTCCGTCGTCACTCCGTGACTCCGTGACGCCAGCTAGGCCATGTTGGGCAAAGGGACAGACTCCGTCGTCACTCCGTGACTCCGTCCAAACTATGAGAGTTTCCCGACGTTATCACGATTCACGCTACCGGACGTTCTGAGCTATGAGAGTTATCCTCATATGGATGCCCTTAGAACCTGTTGATGGTTTCATTACTAGATGCATATCTCTTCTTATCTTATTCTTACATGCTACAATGATGTCTGTGCAATAACAAACTAATTCTTAGCTAGATAATGGTGGTAGTGGGATAGACTCTAGTATACTAAACTTATCATTTGCATTAGCTAAAAAAATACATGGAATTATAATAAAGGAAGAGATTCCATGTTTTGCTAAATGGATGGGTGGGTTGTCATATATCATGTGCCTATCTCTATGTGAAAGACATCGATTCTTCCACTGATGCACTTTGCATTCTGCCACTCCTACATATTTGATGATTTAAAGGTATAAGAAAATTTTAATTCTTAGCTATAGAAAACTATTGAAGACAAATCAATTAGCTATTGAACACAAAAAATAAAGACTAGCTACTACTAAATCTTAAAATTTGTCTTAGATCTTTTACTTTGATCATTGGTGATGTAGCATTATGTCCTTTCACATATAAGCATGCTACAATTGCACCATTTGGCCACTTGTAGTACTCCATCATCCTACCTTTTTAATGCTTGTTAGGATCAGCATCATGTCTTTTCGTTTTACCTATGCTCCTCGTTTTACCTATGCTCCTCGAGTGCTGGGTCTCTCGTGATCCAATATAACTTCTTTCCGTCGTCACTCCGTGACTCCGTGACGCCAGCTAGGCCATGTTGGGCAAAGGGACAGACTCCGTCGTCACTCCGTGACTCCGTCCAAACTATGAGAGTTTCCCGACGTTATCACGATTCACTCTACCGGACGTTTTGAACTATGAGAGTTATCCTCATCTCGTTGCGTAGTCGTCGCGCTCCCGCCTCTTTTATATGTTATATAGCTCATGTCATGCCCTAAGCCTCCCTACACGTATCCTATTATCCAATTATGGCCTATGCAGGCTTTGTATCCTCTCCTGCACGCAGCAAGCTGCCACCACCTACCACATCACTACTTGGCGCAGCTCATTAGATCCTACCTTTCTCTGGTTACTAATCTCCCATACTCTCTTAAAATAATTCGATTTTGCGAATTGATTCCCATATGGTCTCATCTAATTTCTCTTGTAATTGAATGCCTTGATGTGGTTAGAATCATCTTATTGCTACCATTTGCATTTGTCTTGTCTTAATGCCTGGGGAGTAATGAGCCTCTGTTTTGTCCCTTCATAATTTGATGCATATATTGCTCTTGTGATTAATGTTAAAGGAATGTCTTTGATGTGGTTTTGTCAGAGCTTTCCGTAGCTGCTTAATCATGCCGACGAAGGATAAGGTAAGCTTGTCTGTGGATGTGGTGAAGGTCGGAGAGGAGAGCTTGCACAGGAGGTTCATTGTTGAAGAAGGCGACAAGCATGTGCTAGAGATAGTGAATGACAATAACAATTTACCGAGTGCTAGCACGGATGGGGGAAGTCTACGCTATGGCTCGCCTTTTGCCCCGAGACAAGCCAATACACCCTCCGAGACAAGTAAGCCTTCAATCCGCTATATTAATAATGAACAGCAGGACTGCAAGAAGGCCAGCAAGAGAGAGCTCCGTGAGCTTGATAAGAAGGCAGCACCAGAGAAAGATCTCACTTTGTTTGCCATGAGACTAGCTGTGTTAGAGAAGCTTGCAACCTATGTGGGCACCCTTGGTTTCATATGGGCCACTGTTGTCATCCTTGGTGGCTATGCAATGACCTTAAAAGAGATCGATTTCTGGTTTGTTACATTGATATTAGTCACAGAGGGGGCTCGAATCTTCAGTAGAAGTCAAGAATTAGAGTGGCAGCACCAAGATCCAGGCACAAACACCATCACCCAAGCTTACTATAAGGGTTCAGACGCAATCCACCGAAGTGCCCGGGCAATAGGTACAGTTTTCTCTAATTTGGTCACTCAACGGGGCTCCCAATCAAAGCACGGCGCAAGTGTGGACACTGTCTTCCTTGGAGGTGCGAGGATTAATCATAGCCTCCATCCTGCCCACCTTGGAAGGGTTTGGTCTACCTCAAAAGTCTCCTTTGTACCCTTCATGAGATTGATTTTCGAAGCTAAACGTGTCAGCGCTTTTCTGTATTGTATGCAAATCCTCTCTGCAATGGTTAGCATAGCTCTCTCAGTTTGGCGTTTGAGCACCCAGGATTCCAGTAAACCTGATGAAGGAGATACAGAGAGCAATCACACATCTGCCCTCATAATGTTCTACAGCCTCACTGTCTTCGAAGCTCTGGTTTTTCTCATGGAGAGGGCCTACTGGCAGTACAAGATCTCTGTGACGAACATCCTGCGCTATGTCAACAACAATTGCAGGCTAAAACATGATGAAGATTGCTACACTGTGAGACGTTTCTTCTATGATGTATATAACAATAAATATGGACGATGCCCAAAATAAAATAATGATGTGCATTGTGAAAAAATCAAATAGTATTCACCGACACCCAAAATCAAGTGTCTCAAAATATTTTTGACCACTAGCTTACCTCCATTATCCAATCCAAGGATCTAAACTTATATTAACTATTCTAATCAATTAATAAACTAATTTATTAAAAATATAAACAACCATGATACAAAACTCATAACATCAAGATGATATAACCCATACTCTCACGCATGTATGGAATCACCCGCATACACACAAAAAAAGCTATGATTGTGCCTAGATTTCAAAAGGCATCCCGATCTAAACGCATCTAGGAGAATTCATAAATAATGGAAAACGTGGGAATATAAAATTCCATGGTTAACTCCTCATAATAGTTTGTATGCAAGAACAAACAATAATAAAGTCACCCCTTGAATTAACTCCTCGTAAAAGTTTCTATGCAAGTACAATCAATAATAAAATCACCCATTGACATGGATATATATGGGTATTTTTGGAATGAAGACCAAGGTAGTGGCACACACATGGATACGATGAAAGAAAAATCCACTAGTGGAAAAATCTAGGCCAATCAGAGTCACTAACAACATGCACCCAAATAAATCCCCTTTTATCATAGAACAACCCAAGAGAGTGAGTGCCTTGTAAGTATCAGAATACTTTCTTGGTAGCTTGCCAATGCTTACTTTTGGGACTAAGCATAAACTTATTCAACTTGGGAGATCCCAAACTAAATGTCTGGTCTCATATTGCATAGATATATGAGACATTCAATAGCCTGGAGATAAATTGATATATTAAATGATTCACTTGCATCCTAGAGAATGAGCCTAACATCTATCATCTATCTCTACTGGTGTAGTAGCATCAGGCTTATAGTCTTCCAACCAAATGGTTCACATGCATCCTAGAGATTGAGTCTAGCATCAGGCTTACAATCTTCAAACCAAATGGTTCACATGCATCCTAGAGACTAAGCCTAGCATCAGGCTTACAGTCTTCAAAGAAAATTATGTAAGCAATCTATGGATGACCAAACTGTGTAAATATTCTATGTATGTACTTTGATTGTAATATCATAATACCTTCAGCAATACCATCATCATGTTGCATAAATTATATGCCTAATGCAATGATCCTAAATCTATCATCTCAAATGGCACATGCTCAGTGAGGATTAAAATTCTCTTTGTTAGGGCCTGTGTGCAAGCAGCATGTCTTCAATGTATAAAACGATGACCAAAATAGAATTCTTATTGAAAGATCCCTGCCCCCTCTGCGCAATGAATTCGGGGGTGCTAATAGCAGAAGTAGCACTTCTTGCACAAGGCAGAGCCTCTCACTCAGGGCCTCACCCATGGATATGTGGACAAGAGACTAATCCCTTGGTTCTTTAAAAAAAAAACCTGAAAAAACTTCCCTCGCCCAGAAAACACGGGCAATTCCTCCAGGATATTTTTATTCTAACTTAGTCAAGAGCCTTAACTAACCAGACTGATTCAACCAAACCCGTAAGTCACATGATCAGATCAAAGAAAAGACTTGCACTTGGATCATAGAGACCAACGCTTTTTTCCTCATCGAGAGGCACAGCCGGTTATTCTTTTCCATAGAACAAGACTATCCGGGATTCACTTCATCTATCATACCAAAACAGAATTAAGTCTCATTTTAGGAATCCATCAGTCTAGCCTAGCCCCATCCAGACCCATGGGTTAGCTAACCGACTTACTACTATAGTGATAGGATCCAGTTAGGAATTTGGTTATGTTTTGTCCCAGGTACCAAAGAAAAAGAGTTCGAAGGCCCCCTACCCAACGCTTCAAGCAAACTTCAAGATAGTCACACCACTTACACACCCAATATGAAATTGCCTATTTCACATATTCAAACTGTGAAATTGCCTGTTTCACAGATTCAGCTGTCTTTAAAACAAATTTTTAATGAAACCATAGTATCACTGATCATAATCCTCCAAAATATCCGGTTGAATTCTAATTTCTAATCATTCTGGTTGAATTCTGATTTCCAATCATTCCTTCATCGGTGTACCTATGGCATCATTGGCAACTAGATTGCTCACCACCTGTCCACTCAGGGGAATTTTCAATAGTTCTTAGCTCATAGTACCCGGACATATATTCATTTATAAAAATCCAGATGGACTCTCCATTGAAGATCATCAAGATCAATGAACAAATCCATATAAAAGAGCCATGGACTCATCCATTGTTGAGAGGACCAATAAGGTCAATTAACCAGATCCATGCCCGGGTTTAGAAAACAACTCGGACATATATTCATTTATAAAAATCCAGATGGACTTTCCATTGAAGACCATCAAGATCAATGAACAAATCCATATAAAAGAGCCATGGACTCATCCGTTGTTGAGAGGACCAATAAGGTCAATCAACTAGCTCATAGTACCCGGACATATATTCATTTATAAAAATCCAGATGGACTCTCCATTGAAGATCATCAAGATCAATGAACAAATCCATATAAAAGAGCCATGGACTCATCCGTTTGTTGAGAGAACCAATAAGGTCAATCAACCAGATCCATGCCCGGGTTCAGAAAACAACTCTAATACCTTGTTCCATTTTCTTCCTTGACACAAGCGTGGATAGTGTCGGTGACCAGAGCCCGAGTACCGTATGGTCAGCACCCTCTAGGGTCCTTCGCACAGGTCACCTAGCGCTTCACTCATAGGCTACTTCCTTGGTCCCTCATCCACCGTACCGAAAGTTCACCATTTAAATCAAACCGAGGCTGGTCAAGACCTCAGCCAACAACCTTGCTTTGCGAGACGTCCTCCATTGACTCTCTATTGTTGTAACTTTATCACTTAGGTCTCCACAACCTCATTCACAAGATGGTCAAAATGCTTTCCCAGCATTCTTGACATAAAATAATCATTTAAAAATAAGTCATAAATACAGTTTCTAACAAACTCTTATCTTTCCACATCATTTCTCGTTATTCCACATTCTTCTACATCAATTCGCATTGCTTAATCGAATCATATGTATTCCCATCGTCCTTCATCCATTCTCATCTAGACACATCATATTACATCTATCCTCATCACATCTCATCCATTCACATCTACTCATATCCATGTCACAGTGCATCTCATCCATTCACATTGCATCTCATCCATTCACATCACATCACATCTCATTCATTCACATCTATCCCGATTCACATCACATCACATCACACCCATTTCACATCACATCACATCCATTCACATCTATCTCGATTCACATCACATCTCATTCATTCACATCTATCTCGATTCACATGACATCCATTTCACATCACATCACATCTATTCACATGACATCCATTTCACATCACATCCATTCACATCTATCCCAATTCACATCACATCTCATCCATTCACATCTTTTTGCATCACATCACATGTCATCGAGTCACATCTCATCGCATCCATTCACATCCATCTCATTCATTACATCCACATCACATCACATACATCCCATCCACATTACATCACATCCACATCTCATTCTCATCCATTTACATCACATCACTTCCTTTCATATATCATCACATCTCAATCTCATCTCATCACATTCACATCCACATCCATTTACATCACATCACATCACATCCCATCCACATCTCTTCTCATCCACATCCACACATCCATTTACATCACATTACATCCCATCTACATCTCTTCACATCTACATCCATTTACATCACATTCACATCTTATCACATCCACTCACATCTTATCACATCTACTCACGTCCTATCACATCCTGTTCACATCATATTCACATTTAGTAACATTTTCTACTTTCGATACCGATGGGACTTTTTCTACATTTCTGCCAATTGCTTGGCCTAGTTAAAGGTACTTTTTCTTTATGGATATTTTCATATTCTTTCCAAAATTTCTCAAGTGAATATATATTCAATAATCTTCTTTTGAGTAAAAGATGCATGGGGCTTACAAAAATCAATTCTATCCATATTTTCCAATAATGCTCAAAATTCCACTTTTGATAAATACTTATAATTTAAAGTATGCTAAAAATTTCTCTTTTTCCATTTAATTTCTTGGATATCTCAAATATGGGAATTCCTCTTTTTGTCATGGGAATTCCTCTTTTATCATAATATGAATTTATCTAAAATTCTTATTTTCTTTAATAAAAATATCCATTATTTCAAATATGCCAAGAATTCCACTTTTACCATTTAAATGATTGAATTCCAAATGTGATGGAAATTCCTCTTTTATCA
The DNA here is from genome assembly GCF_041138505.1 of Cibotium barometz. Lineage (NCBI taxonomy): Eukaryota > Viridiplantae > Streptophyta > Polypodiopsida > Cyatheales > Cibotiaceae > Cibotium > Cibotium barometz. The sequence continues at coordinate 25,013,762 of NC_141097.1, forward strand.
TTTAAAAATTTCTCATGCATAAAATAAATTTATCTAAAACTCCTCTTCAAATTTAAATAAAAATATCAATTAATTCAATTATGTCAAGAATTCCACTTTTACCATTTAAATGAATGAATTACAAATGTCATGGGAATCTCTCTTTTATCATTTAAATTTTCTCATACATAAAATAAATTTATCTATAATTTCTCTTTAAATTTCAATATTCATTATTTTAATATACCAAAATTTCTCTTTCCCATTTAATTACATGGATCTCCATTATCATGAGAATTCCTCTTTTTGCTTTAAAATAAAATTACAAAAATTACCTCTTTTCTTAATTACTTATTTATGCATAAACACTAAAAGTTAGTTTCCCATGAGTATGATGAAAATAATTCTTTTAGCATAGGATATTCAATCCTAGAAAATGGTAGGAAGTCCTCTTTTCACATTATGCATAAAAATGAGTTATGTATTAATTTTTTAAAATTTTACCATAGCTTCGCTCTGCTATTACTGATAAATTTTAATATTTCTAGAAAGAATAAGACTTTGTAATACAATTATGATAGAATACTATCCTTAGACTTAAATCCAATTTATGGAATTAAATCATCAATTTACCATAATTTTATTAGCATGAAAGCATAAAAAAAGATATTTTCTTAACCTCTAGCTTAACTAGCAGAGTTTGATTTTTGAATTGAGAATTTATCAATGAGAAGCATCCATTTGATAAAGAATTAGTCATAGGAATGACTATTCTTTTGGGGAGAGAGAGATATACATAAAAAGCATCCTAATTAAGCATAAAGACTAACTTTTTGTGATTAATCATTAGAATTCTTATAGAAAGCTTGATTTGCATTGAAAACAAATAATTTGAAACTTCTCAAGCTTGAGAGGGGCTGAGAAGTGAAATCTTTTGAGAACATTAATGAAAACCATGAAATTACTTCTTACCTCTCTTGATTTGGCTTGCTTCTTTATCTTAGAAGAAAGCCCCCAACCAATCAATTGGTTAAGTATGTTGAGAAGAAAGCTCAAAGGATTGTTGAAGAGAGAGAGAAGCTCCAAGTTCTCCGAAAGTAGAAGATTTTTAAGAGATAATAGAAAATATTATTATTTTAATGTAGCAATACTGGCACTGTATAGTTTCACAGATGAGAATATAAAAGAATGAGGGTCTATTTACAGGTGAGGGAGGCCACTAACTGAGTCCAACTAAGTTCTAGAAATTTCCAGCTTCATTTTGACTGAATTTGGATAAGATTTGGATCAGTTTGGCTCCCTTTTTGATTTGGTTTGACCTAGGAGAGAGGAGAGATAAGAATATCACAATTTTTTTGAATTTAATCCATATGTGTGAAATAGGCACCTACCTCAAAGGTCTCCCCCTCCTTACCAAGGTATCAAAAATTTATAATTTCTTTAAATTATCTCCTTTTTTTAGTAATATATCTTAATTTTTAACTAATAAACCTTGTACTCAGTGAACTCTTCATCTTATGTGAGCATTTACTCATTTTTGGGTATTTTCTTTTATTCTTTGGATTTATCTCATCCCAACACTTGGATTAATCCTATTGGCCTATAGGAACCTTAATTCGACCATAATCCAGAAATTTCTGAACAGCTAGACCCTTAGGCTAAGGTCCCTTATATCATTGAGGACTAAAATTCTATTTGTTAGGGCCTGTGTGCAGCGCATGTCTTCAATGTATAAAATGATGACCAAAATAGAATTCTTACTGAAAGATCCATGCACCCTCTGTGCAACAAATTTGGGAGTGTTAGCAGAAGTAGCACTTCTTGCACAGGACAAAGCCTCTCACTCAGGGCCTTGCCCACGGATATGTGGACAAGAAACTGATCCCTCGGTTCTTCCAAAACCAAAACCGAAAAAACTTTCCTCGCCCAGATAACACGGGCAATTCCTCCAGGATATTTTTATTCTAACATAGTCAAGAGCCTTAACTAACTAGACTGATCCAACTGAACCCGTAAGTCACATGATCAGATCAAAGAAAAGACTTGCACTTGGATGATAGAGACCAACGCTTTTTTTCTCATCAAGAGGCACAGCCATTGATTCTTTTCCATAGAACAAGACTATCCAGGATTTACTTCATCTCTCGTACCATAGCAGAATTGAGTCTCATTTTAGGGATCCATCAGTCCACCCTAGCCCCATCCAGACCCATGGGTTAGCCAACCGCCCAACCACTATAGTGATAGGATCCGTTTAGGAATTTGGTTATGTTTTGTCCCAGGTACCAAGGAAAAGAGTTCCCACGCCCCCTAGCCGATGCTTCAAGCAAACTTTAAGATAGTCACACCACTTACACACCCAATATGAAATTGCCTGTTTCACAGATTCAGCTGTCTTTAAAACAATTTTTTAATGAAACCATAGTATCACTGATCATAATCCTCCAAAATATCCGGTTGAATTCTAATTTCCAATCATTCCTTCATCGGTGTACCTAAGGCATCATTGGCAACCAGATTGCTCACCACCTGGGCATTTTCAATACTTTCCTAGCTCATAGTACTGGGACATATATTCACTTATAAAAATCTAGATGGACTCTCCATTGAAGATCAGCAAGATCAATGAACAAATCCATATAAAAGAGCCATGGACTCATCCGTTTTGAGAGGACCAGCAAGGTCAATCAACCAGATCCATGCCCGGGTTCAAAAAACAACTCTAACACCTTGTTCCATTTTCTTCCTTGATGCATGTGTGGGTAGCGTCAGGGACCAGAGCTCGAGTACTATATGGTCAGCACCCTCTAGGATCCTTTGCACAGGTCACCTAGCGCTTCACTCATAGGCTACTGCCTTGGTCCCTCATCCACTGTACGGAAAGCTCACCATTTAAATCAAACCGAGGCTGGTCAAGACCTCGACGGTCGACCTTTCTATGCGAGACGTCCTCCGTTGACTCTCCGTCATAGCTGTTGTAACTTTATCACTTAGGTCTCCACCCACGACCTCATTCACAAGATGGTCAAAATGCTTCCCCAGCATTCTTGACATAAAACAGTCATTTAAAAATAGGTCATAAATATAGTTCTAATGAACTCTCATCTTTCCACATTGTTCCATATCATTTCTCGTTATTCCACATTCTTCTACATCAATTCACATTGCTTAATCCACATCGAATCATATGTATTCCCATTGTCCTTCATCCATTCTCATCTAGATACATCATATTACATCTTATCACATCTATCCTCATCACATCTCATCCATTCACATCCACCCATATCCATGTCATATCACATCACATCCATTCACATTACATCTCATCAATTCACATCTATCCCGATTCACATTGCATCTCATCCATTCACATTGCATCTCATCCACTCACATCTATTGCGATTCACATCACATCCATTTCACATCACATCTCATTCATTCACATCTATCTCAATTCACAACACATCACATCTCATTCATTCACATCTAACCCGATTCACATCACATCACATCACACCCATTTCACATTACACCACACCCATTTCACATCACATCACATCCATTCACATCTATCTCGATTCACATCACATCCCATTCATTCACATCTATCCTGATTCACATGACATCCATTTCACATCACATCACATCTCATCCATTCACATCTATTTACATCACATCACATGTCATCTATTTACATCACATCACATGTCATCTAGTCACATCTCATTGCATCCATTCACATCCATCTCATTCATTACATCCACATCACATCACATACATCCCATCCACATTACATCACATCCTCATCTCATTCTCATCCATTTACATCACATCACATCCCATCCACATCTCTTCTCATCCACATCCATATCCATTTACATCACATCACATCCCATCCACATCTCTTCACATCTACATCCATATCTATTTACATCACATCACATCCCATCCACATCTCTTCACATCTACATCCATTCACATCACATTCACATCTTATCACATCCACTCACATCTTATCACATCTACTCGCATCCTATCACATTGCATTCACATAGTATTCACATCTATTCACATTTAGTAACATTTTCTACTTTGGATACTGATGGGACTTTTTCTAAATTTTTGCCAATTGCTTGGCCTAGTTAAAGGTACTTTTTCTCGGTGGATATTTTCATATTCTTTCCAAAATCTCTCAAGTGAAATATATTCAATAGTCTTCTTTTGAGTAAAAGATTCGTGGGATTTACAAAAATCAATTCTACCCATATTTCCCAATAATGCTCAAAATTTCACTTTTGATAAATACTCATAATTTGAATTATGCTAAAACATCCTCTTTTTCCATTTAATTTCTTGGATCTCAAATATCATTGGAATTCCTCTTTTTGCATTTAAATGATTGAATTCCAAATGTCATGGGAATTCCTCTTTTATCATAAAATAAATTTATCTAAAATTTCTCTTTTCTTTAATAAAAATATCCATTATTTCAAATATGCCAAGAATTCCACTTTTAGCATTTAAATGATTGAATTCCAAATGTCATGGGAATTCTTCTTTTATCATTTAAAAATTTCTCATACATAAAATAAATTTATCTAAAATTTCTCTTTAAATTTAAATAAAAATATCCATTAATTCAAATATACTAAGAATTCCACTTTTACCATTTAAATGATTGAATTCCAAATGTCATGGGAATTCCTCTTTTATCATTTAAATATTCTCATACATAAAATAAATTTATCTATAATTTCTCTTTAAATTTAAATATTCATTATTTTTATATACCAAAATTTTTCTTTTTCCATTTAATTACATGGATCTCTTTTATCATGGGAATTCCTATTTTAATTGCATAAAAATAAAATTACCAAAATTGCCTCTTTTCTAATTACTTATTTATGCATAAACACTAAAAGTTAGTTTCCCATGAGTATGATGAAAATCATTCTTTTAGCATAGGATATTCAATCCTAGAATATGGTAGGAAGTCCTCTTTTCACATTATGCATAAAAATCAGTTATGTATTAATTTCTAAAAAATTTACCATAGCTTCGCTCTGCTATTACTGATAAATTTTAATATTTCTAGAAAGAATAAGACTTCATAATACAATTATGATAGAATACTATCCTTAGACTTAAATCCAATTTATGGAATTAAATCATAAGTTTACCATAATTTTATTACATCAAAGCATAAAAAAGCTATTTTCTTAACCTCTAGCTTAACTAGCATAGAGTTTGATTTTTGAATTGAGAATTTATCAATGAGAAGTATCCATTTGATAAAGAATTAGTCATAGGAATGACTATTCTTTTGGGGAGAGAGGGATATACATAAAAAGTATCCTAATTCAGCATAAAAACTAACTTTTTGTGATGAATCATTAGAATTCTTATAGAAAGCTTGATTTGCATTGAAAATAATTAATTTGAAACTTCTCAAGCTTGAGAGAGGTTGAGAAGTGAAATCTTTTGAGAATATTAATGAAAACCATGAAATTACTTCTTACCTCTTGATTTGGCTTGCTTCTTTATCTTCTCAAGCTTGAGAGAGGTTGAGAAGTGAAATCTTTTGAGAATATTAATGAAAACCATGAAATTACTTCTTACCTCTTGATTTGGCTTGCTTCTTTATCTTCAAAGGAAGCCCCCAACCAATCAATTGATTTAGTATGTTGAGAAGAAAGCTCCAAGGATTGTTGAAGAGATAGAGAAGCTCCAAGTTCTCCAAAAGTAGAGGATTTTTAAGGGATAATAGAAAATGTCATTATTTTAATGTAATATTGGCATGGTATAGTTCATAAATGAGAATACAAAAGAATGAGGGTCTATTTATAGGTGAGGGAGGCCAGTAACTGAGTCTAACTAAGTTACAGAGATTTCGAGCTTCAGTTTGGTTGAATTTGGATAAGATTTGAATCAGTTTGGCTTTCTTTGATCCAGGAGAGAGGAGAGATACAAATATCATAATTTTTTTGAATTAAAAACTCATCCACATGTGTGAAATAGGCACCTACCTCAAAGGTCTCCCCCTCCAAGGTATTAAAAATTCATCATTTCTCCAAAATATCTCATTTTTTTAGTAATATCTGTTAATTTTTAACTAATAAACTTGTACTCAATCAACTCTTCATCTTATGTGAGCATTTACTCATTTTTGGTTTTTTTTAATTATTTGGATTCATCTCATCCCAACACTTGGATTAATCCTATTGGCCCATAGGAACCTTAATTGGACCATAATCTAAAAATTTCTGAAAATCTAGACCCTTAGGCTAAGGTCCCTTATATCATTTTTAATTGATTACTAATGCACATTGAAAAGTTCATTTTGAACTTCTATTTTAGGGAAAACTATTTTAGACACTAGGAGGATTTTTATATCCAAAGATATCTCAATTTTAAATTTTCTCTCTCTATAAAGTTTCTCTCTCTAGGCCAAAACAGGATAAAACAAGATCTTTCTTCTATTTCAGAGAGGGGAATAACTACAAGAATAGAATGGGAGATTCTTACACCTTTACACCTCAAAAGATGGAGGGAGGAATCTTACACTTCACTTTATATAAATGGTACTCTCAGTTGGACTATTACAAAAACAAGTCAGTATTAGGTAATTTGGGAAAAATCTCACATTTTGGGAACCAATTACTCCATATAGTTTTGGACATATCTCAAACATACTAACTCCAAATTTGTCGGAGATCATAGATTTAGATTCTACTCTTCAAGATCTTTCCAATGATATGTCACATGAGGGAGTTTTGACAAACTTTTGGACAAGTTCACCATGCTCCCATTTTTCAAATGGGAATGGGATTTTTCCCAAATTATCTAATATGGTGTTAAACCATTTGCAACCAAGTATGTATTTATCCTCTTATGCAATGCTTTGGGAGCATGATTAAGGCTATAAATCCTTTCTCAACAACTTGCATACCATTTAGATGTATGCCCCTTCTAAACAAAAGCACGAGGCTGAGATACATAAACTTACTCATACAAATCACCATTCAATAAGGCAATCTTGGTATCCAACTGATGTACATTTCATTCATGATGTGCTATCAATGCAATAATACACTAGATTGTAGTCATACAAGAGATCTGGGCAAAGGTCTCATCAAAATATATTCCCTTCTCTTGAACATAGCCCTTTGTAAATAAGCCTTTCCCTGTAGTGGTCCCAACATTACCATAATCTTTATTCTTAAGCTTATAAACTCACTTTGTATCAATAGAAAATTGTAGCACCTTGTTGAGCACAACTTTACTTCACATATGGTACAAAGGCAAATTTACCTTTGGGTTGATTTGTAGCACCTTGTTGAGCATACATTTTCTTCACATATGGTACAAAGGTAAATTTTCCTTTGAATTGATTTGTAGCACCTTGTTGATGAGCACACATTTGCTTCACATATGGTACACAAAGGTAAGCAAAAGGATGGTGGCTCACGTGAAATCATTGCGGATTTCTTAGAAACAAGTGGAAGAAAGCATGCAAAGCACTTCAATAAGGAATGGCTAGAAGAAAACCAGAAGAATATCCACTGGTTACAAACCAATGTAATGGCTAGAAGAAAACCAGAAGAATATCCACTGGTTACAAACCAATGTAATGGCAGTGCTCCTGGTGGATAGATAGGTACGACTGAGATAAGTGCTGAAATTATGTAAGATTCAAGGCCAAAATCTTGATGTCACAAGCATTGAAGGATTGAGCAAGAAATTAAAGAACTCAATAGAAGAAGAAACCCTAGAATGTAGCAATATGCAAGCCAAAGAACCCCCAGTATCCACCACAGATGATGAAGTGGCCAAAGTCACAATTCAACTGAAGAATGTACTCATCATCAATGATGCAATGCTGGTTGGAAGATTCAAAGTGAATGTCATCGCCAAGGAAACTACATTGGGATTCGGTCTCAAGTGGGATCCCATTCCATTCAACATAAGAATAGCAGATAGCAAGGTACTAGTACCTAAAGGAATCATTAAAAAATGTCCTTATGAAAGTCAAACAAGTTGATTTCAAGGTCAGCTTAATGGTTATTACCACAGAAAAACCACATCGGGTCTTATGAAGTGTAATTTGGAAGGCCACGTTGAGACAGCAAGACTGAGGCAGGAATAGAATCACCACATCAGAAAAGGAAAGCAGAAAGTGCATGTTGATCTCTCTGATGTGCAATTGGACCAATGAAGCCTGCTCAGAGACCAATCCATGCTGAAACATTCAACATGTAAGAAGTCTTTGATGACAACAACGAAGAGAACAAAATACTCCGTGAATACTCAGACCTGGTGCCCTTGTACATGTTTAATGCGGATGAAGTACTAAGGCATTTGAAGAAGAAAAGGGTGAAAATAAGGATCAAAATTGAGCAAAACCTTTCAGGAAAAGACTCAAAAGAAATCAAATGGGCCTAGAATCTGGAGCAAGAAGAAGAGATCTAGGAGATCCGGGACTTGGTACAAAATAAAAAGGAAAACCAAGAAAACAATGCCACAAAAGTAAACCCAAACAAACTGCAGGAGGTAAATCTAGGGGATGCAAAATAAGAAAAGCATATAAAGATCAGCCTCAAACTAGAAGTTGAATTCAAACAGGAGTTGGTATCGTTTCTAAAATAATACCAAGATGTCTTTTCTTGGTCATACAAAGACATGGAGGGTGTTAAACCTAAATTCTTCCAGCAAGCATCAACTTGAAAGAGGGAATTATACCTATACAGGAGAGGTACATAATGAACCCAAATTATGCAAAACAAGTTAAAGAAAAAATTGATAGATTACTGAGAGTGGGTTTCATAGTGCTAGTGGAAAAAGCTATCCGGATATCCCCAATCATGGTAGTCCCCAAAAAGAATATGAAAATCAAAATCTGTGTGGACTACCACAAGCTAAATGCCTCACCAACTCAGATCCCTTTCCACTCCCATTCACAGACTCCTTGCTAGATGAGATAGCCGAAAAGGAGATGTACTCCTTGTTAGATGGCTTCAGCGCATACAACTAGGTGAAGATGGCTCTGGAAGACAAGGAGAAGATTGCATTCATCACCAAATGGGGTATCTTTGTGGCAAGCGTTATGATGTTTGGCTTACAAAATGCACCTGCTACCTTCTAGAGAATGGTGAAGAAGATTTTCTATGCTTATTTGATAGAGTTCATGAAAAATTTTGTGGATTATTTCAGCATGTCCCGAGATAAGGAAAAGCACATCTATCAGTTAAGTCTATGTTTGCTGAGGTACAGAGATACAACACTGAAATTGAATCCGACAAAGTGTGCTTTTGCAGTAAAATCGAGAACACTATTAGGACACATTGTGTCAGCCCACCAAGGATTGGCTCTATAGATTCAGCTAAGGTGAAGGCCATATCGAAAATGTCTAGTCCCCAAAACATTAAGCGAATTCAAATATTCCTTTGCAAGGTGAAGTGGCATGCAAGATTTTTGAAGTATCTAGCACATATAGCCTACCCATTATATGCACTTACCACCAAGAAGGATACAAAATATGAATGGAGTTCGGAATGTCAAAAGGCATTCCATTGGCTAAAAAGAACGGTTTCATCCGCACCAGTAATGATCAATCTAGAATGGAATTTAATGTTCCATGTTTATGTAGATGCTTTAGGGGTAAAGCAGTGGGCAGTGCATTGATTGTTGCACGGAAAAAAAGAAAAAGATAATTGCCTTAAGAAGAAGAAATTTCACCATGATTACTGGGCATCTGTACAAAAGAGGCATAGACCAAATCATATGTAGATGTGTCCCGGACCATGAGCAGCAAGCTTTGTTAAGAGAAGCACACTATGTTTTGTTAATGGGCCGAGGATAGAAAAAAGGAGGTGCTTGGAAAGCAGTTAAACGATCTTAGTTATCAACATGCCTTTCTGAGCCTATAGAAGAAAGTGGACAAAATATATTGTATGGAAAAATTTTCTATACTGATGCAGAGTGGCTTCCTTTAGGTGGCCTTAAAGTTCTTAAATTTATTCCAGACATAGTTATGTAGGCTTCAAAAATGATACCCTTGGAAAGCTTAAATAAAGCAAAGCAAGCAAGCAAGGTAGGTCATGTTATGGACTTTCAAAGATGCATTGCGAAAGAGAAGATCGCTAATCAATAAAGAAAAGAGGTACGCAGTAGAGAAAGATGTAAAATGGTGAGACTAGCTCTTTGAACAACAAGAATAAATACTTGAAAGGAATATCAATAACTCATGGAATCTAGCTAGTTCTTTTTAGTTGGCCAACTATTGCTGAAAAACCACTTATTTTGTAGCACCAATTCCAACAAAGATTGATAAACCTCTTCATGGGGGGAAGCAAGAGAGATGTACATAGGAGCTAGATGTCGGTATCTAGTTAAGATCCGGCATTTAAGTGGTTCCAGACAACCTAGTCAACTCCTCCTGAAGAGCAATAACTAATGTAACTATACCAAATGTGATAGGCTAACAATGTCACGTTGAGCTACCCATCTGCTTAATCTATGGGAGTTAATCATGTCTACATGTAGAGGCTAGTTCCTAGGCCTCTCATGATTTTTGATAGAAGATCACGTCCAGACAAGAATGCACTTAACATGGAATGATGCAAAATAGCCAAAACTATGCAAATTAAAGAAGAGATAAGTTAGAGACTAACCCTAGCATCATTCTTCAGTATTAGCTTGAACAAATAAAATGCAGTACAAGGGGCAAGTTCTCTACTCACTCCCTAGATAATTAACTATCTCTATTCCTTATCCTCTCATCCACACATATCCGAATAATTCCCCCTTTACTGTTTACATCCATCTGCGTACTACCCATTTCCAAGAAATCGTTACAAGTTTGGTACAAAACAAGAAGGCTCAATTTGCTGCACAACGGGTCAGTTCGGCCCGTAATCTAGGCAGCATCCAAACAAGAAGGGTCAATTTGTTGCACAACGGGTTAGTTTGGTCTGTAATCTAGGCGGCATCCAAACGAGCTGGTTGACTGCCAATGAGGGTAAAAACTAAGACACCTCCTTGAATATATAAAGTGTAGGTGGTTTGGCAATTATTCCTCCTATATAAATATGAAATTATAGAAAATTGGGAGAATGTTTTCAAAAAATGCCTTGAAATGTCAAAAAATGGGTGAATATTTTCTAAAACTCTTTAAAGCGAGTAAAATTTGGGTGAATATTTTAAGATATCTACCCAAATTTTGCAAAAACCCTTAAAAATAGTCAATTGGAAAATATTAGCCCCTATTTTTTTCCTTCCTTCCCAACACCTTGTTGATCACGGTGGATGCTGCACCCAGTAGAGCAAAGCCCACAGTTGTTCTGAAAAACTTTTGCATCCAAATATTCAGATCCTATTGTCCAGAAACTTATAAGTCAATATTAGATAATTTGGGAAAAATCTCATATTTTGGGAATCAATCACTCTATTTGATTTTGGATATATCTTAAGATTTCCAACTCCAAATTTGTCGGAGATTGTAGATTTAGATTCTACTCTTCAAGATTTAGATTCTACTCTTCAAGATCTTTCCAATGATACATCACATGAGGGGGTTTTGATAAAATTTTGGACAAGTTCACCATGATCCCATTTTTCAAATGGGAATGGGATGTTTCCCAAATTATCTAATATGGTGTTTTATGGCCTATCCCATCCATCTTCTACTTCTACTTCTGTTATGATGCCTCCTAAAATGAATTTTATTCGGTAGTCCTAGGCATACCTTGGCTCATAGGCCCTTTTCCCTATGCTGCTCACCCATGCATGTCCCAATTTGGTTCTCTCATCCGCCCGTCAAAATTGCACATCTATGGGATGTTCCTCTAGATACCTTGCCTTGGCCCTTTTCATTGTGTCTATACCCATGTCTACTGCAAAGGCGTGGGGATTTGTCTGCTCTGAGGTGATGATGTCATCTTCAAACATTGTTTGTTTTAGCCAAGGTTCTAGCTTTCTTGGTCTTCTTTTCCCACTTTGACTCCATTTCCACCCATAGGGCAATATGCCTATTGGTTTAGGCCTTGGCACCCCCCTTTCTCTACTTCTAGGTGACCTCGTTTGGTGAGGGGCACTAGTAGTACAGTTCTTTGACTAAGATGTTGCCTCTTTACACAGATTCGTGAGTCATAAGAGCCCAATGTTTGCCTACATGGCTCTAGATCCGGGGAAGGGGCTTCTTCCTTGTCTAGATGTTGATGCCTTGGAGCTGCTCTGCTGGCCCTATCCTACTACCATATAGGCACTTTCTAACTAGTTCACAAATTTTGCAATTTTGTCATAGTTGGAAGGCTTCATGGCACCCGCTTGTTGCTATGTTGTCTAGATCAGATTTTGCATGCACTTCAGGGTAGTCTCCTTCCAAACACCCATTCTTTTATGACCCATTTCTTCTTGCACATTTTTTTGCATGTCCTCCCTTGCCCTTTCTTCTCTTTTGGCCTAGCTTTGGAAGTCTTCCAACATTTTATCCTTCGAATGCACTTCCTCTTCATTTTCCTTTTTCATGGCCTTGATTTGATCTGCTTTCTTTTTGAGGTCAGTATATTAGCTATCATGAAAGCAACGTTCAACTCATTTATTGTCATTTTCCCTCCTTTGCCTCTTGTTATCCTTACAGGTGTAGCTTTCTCCACTTCCCTTATAGGTGTAGCTTTCTCCACTTCCCTTTCCAGGGTTCTTATTGTCTTACCATCCTGTCTCTATTGTTTTTTAAATTCCTTAGAGGTGTAGCTTTCTCCACTTCCCTTTCCAGGGTTCTTACTGTCTTACCATCCTAACTCTATTGTTCTTTAAATTCCTTATGAGTGCCTCCAAATCTTTAATCTAGACCCTCAGCACAGCCTCATCGTTTTGTTTTTCCTCTAGCTTCTTTGCAGTTACCCACACATTCTCTTTAAGTTCATTGTTTGGGATCCATTGATGATCCTTTTCATAATACGATCTTTCCCCTTCACTTCAAATTGGGTGGCTGGCTTCTTTCCATCTCCCTTTAAAATTGTAAACCACTTTTTCAAGACCTCTATCTCTTGTCGGCTTGCTAATGCCTGATTTTATTTATCCTGTGCAGGCCTTCAATGGCAGTGAGCTCGTGATGTGCTCTTTCGACTGCATGGGGTAGGGTGACTTGCTATTGGAGCTCGAAGATGCGTGCAATGGCAGTGCTTAACTGCTCTGTTTGCTGATCAAACTTCTTCTGTAGCTCCAAAAATTGAAGATTTGTTTGGTACAAGTCCTCAGACATAGCACACTCTTGGGCCTTGGCTAACATCTCTTGCTGGGAAATTTGAGCCATCTCTTCCTATCTATGAATGTAGTCAGTCATCTGGGTGATGAGCTCACGCGCCATATGCGAGAAGCCAAGAAGTCAATATTAGATAATTTGGGAAAAATCTCATATTTTGGGAATCAATCACGCGATTTAATTTTGTATATATATCTTAAACACGCCAACTCCAAATTTGTCGAAGATTAAAGATCTTCAAGTGAGCTTTGCTGCATTGTTGAGGCATACATATGGCTGATCCATTTTAGCTCCACACTAAGCTGCACCTTCTGTCTCTATCCCTCATGGTATATCACTTCACCAGTGTGATGATTAGCGTTGGAGGTCTCTGTGAAGTAGAGAGCGGTGTAGAGGTCAGGCCCCCGAGGGCTCTAAGGTTGGCACCTACCCAAACCTAGCTGCTCCAACTTCAGCACCACAGATGTGTCTTCAAAAATAGCTCTATAGCACAGGCATGTGTAGTAAAGGAGCTTATGCTCCACCTTATGATTATTTTTCATAAGGGAATGGATGGTATGCCTATTGACCTACTTCATGAAGGCTTCACCTAAGTGGGAGAACTGGGTCATGTGCTTCACATATTCTTCGAAGAAGCAGCCACCCTCTAGGTCTCTTCCTCTGGTGGATAGAAGTATGATGGAGGACTTCCTAGAAGGAGTCAGAGGCCTCTGACATTTTGTGGCTAGAGCTGGTGAGTGTAAGAGCTCAAGAGAAAAATTTGCAAGAGTTTGGCTAAGGTGAGAGGTAAAAGTGAGAAAATAGAGAGGGGGGCCCATATTTATAGTATTGGTAGGAGGGCACATCCGTTGGGAAGTCTAGGGAACATATGTGGCAAGGTGAGCAAATGGCCAGGTAGTTGGCCCCAGTGTGAGAGAACAAGCATGGGAGCTTTAAGCGAACGGCTATGGAAACATGAGCGAACATGCACGTCATCAAACTGGGTAAGCGAACAGGCATTCTCTCACAAAATCAGAAAGGAACATCTGCACGGGAAACTTGGAACGGCCATGGGCATTGATCAGGAGTTGGTACGACCACAAGCTCAAATGCAAAAATAGGTAGTCTTACCCAACACCAAGCAACCCTTTTCGAGTGAGGTGAAAATTAGAGCAAAACTTGGCATCAAACCCCCAAAAAATTGGAATTGACTTGACAAACTTTTGAAAAAAATCACGTTAATCACTAGATTTGCACATCATCAAAACATATTATTTACATGTTAACCACAGAAATTTGAAATACTACACCAACTACATTTTTGCAACTGCACGAAACATGGCCCACTCTCAATGGGCTCCAGAAAATGTAGAGCTGAACAATATCCATAAAATAAGACCGAAATAAAATCGCCAAACATGACTTGCAAGCGAACACCAAAACCATGGCCTAATTAGTCATTAAAGTGAATGCTATGGCCTACTCAGCATAAGGCCGAATCGGGAACAACTTGAAAAGTATATTTTCCTCTAGTTTTTATTCTCTCTCTCTCTCTCTTCCTCCCTCTCTCCATGCAAAAATGTGCAAGTATTTTGAGCTTTCCCTACAAGTATTTTGAGCCTCTAAATTAATATTAGGTGTGCGGATAAGATATGTTGTAGGGTGGTATACATTTAGTCTGCAAGAGAGAGACTTTCTTATAGATCTAAAGAGAGTTATGGCACAACACGTAAGAAGGAGAAATATACAGTTATAGCCCATTAGCTCAGCGTAAAAGAAGGATATTATAGCAGCTTAGAGAGGCGCAGAGAGAAGTAGCCGCCTCAAAATTTATTTCATAAACCAACAATAGCTCAATAATAACACAGAGAGAAATATGCACCCTAAATTTCATTTCATGAACTAGCAATTGGCAAAAAGGGGGAGTGCACCTCCCTCTCCTCTCTCTCACTTAACAACTACAAGTAGACAAAGTTTCCCTCCCTCTCTCTCTTGCTTGTTGGTAGCTGTAGTAGCCAAAAAAGGGGAGGCACACCTCTCTCCTGATCTTTCCTCATTCGCTATACAACAAGGGGGCCCACTTCCCTCCCTCTTATCTCATTCAGTGTGTGCACTTCCCTCCCTCTATCTCATTCGAGCAAAATGCCTTCAAAAGCAAGCAAGGCATGGACAATAGTCTGGTGTGCATGGACAACAGCCATCATTGTGTGTAGGCAACATGCAAAGGGAGCGGCACGTATGGGGTGCATGGATAGTAGGCGTGGACAACCATAGACGGAAGGTAAACATAGCTCCATCTCAATATATCACCTTGGTGTAGCATTCGCAGTGGTGTGCAGTGGCGGCGGCAGAAGCGGCTTCACCCAACCCCTATGTCGAATGTGTGAGAAAAATATTAAAGAGTTACACAGGGCAAGTGGTGAATATGTGCACAAGGAGCACTTTAGTTTGATTTATTTATTTAAAGGTTAATTATTTAAGGGTTCCACAAAGTGCAAGTGGTAAATATGTGCACAAGGAACACTTTAGTTTGATTTATTTATTTAAAGGTTACACAAGGTATAAACGTCAATGAATGGTGTGACTCGTGTGTCAAATATAGAGAATATTGTGTTTTGATAATGTGCAAATCTAGTGATTTGACGTGATCTATTTTAAAAGTTTGGCAAGTTAATTCTAATTCTTTGGGGTTTGTTGCCAAGTTTTGCTCTAGTTTTCACCTTGCTTGAAAAAGGTTGCTTGATGTCTGGTAAGACTCAATGGGCGTGGCACTTTGTTGAAGAAGGAATGGCCGAGGAAAATTTGGAATGATCGGGTCATTTCAAAAGTTGAGGAAGGAACGGCCGTGGCAAACTTTGAACGGCCGTCTCACAAATGTGGAATGCCCGCAGCTTCTCTTTCTCTTTTTTTTTTGTGTGTGTGTGTGCACCCTGAAGCAGGTTTTGTACATAGAAGCATGCACTTCAAAGTTGGAGGATGGAATGGACATTCGCTTTAGACCAGAAGAGAACGGGTGTTCGAAGTTCAATGCTGGGTGTGTGGAATGGTTGTAGGCTTGGGAGAGAACAGATGTTCGCTTATGAGATAACAAGATGGAATGAGCATTCGCTTTGAAAAGCACGAAACAGACGTTTGAAATAAGATTGGAATGGAATGGGCATGGCAAGTTTATCCATGGACATTTGCTTCAAAAGTTGAGTGGAATGGACATTCGCTTTCTCATAAGAAGGAACTGGCATTTGAGGTTAGGTGCAGAATGGAACAAGCGTGGCAATTAAGGAACGGGCATTCGCTTCCAAAAGAGCAAGAATAAACGTTTTCTCAAGATGACAATAGGGAATGGGCGTTCGCTCGCAAGATCCAAGATTAGAGATAAAACACAGGCGTGGAAATTGAAAATGTGGACTAGAACGGGTGTTCTCTTCTCATTAAGGGAGAAGGAATAGATGTGGCAAGTTTAGGAAGACGTGGCAAGTGGAACGGATGTTCGCATTTAAATTTGATAAGAAGGAACGGACACTTGAGGTTAGGTGCAGAATGGAACGGGCGTGGAAATTAAGGCGCGAGCGCTTGCTTCCAAAAGAGCAAGAATAGACGTTTTCTCAAGATGACAAGAGGGAATGGGCGTTCGCTCGCAAGATCTGAGATTAGAGATAAGACGCAGGCGTGGAAATTGCAAATGTGGACTAGAACGGGTGTTCTCTTCTCATCAAGGGAGAAGGAATAGACGTGGCAAGTTTAGGAATGGACGTGGTAGTTTAGCTACGGACGTGGCACAATTAGACTAGGAATTTTTAGAATTGATTGGGGCTTAATGGCTGCAGGTCTGACAGCCTCCCTAGATATTCTCTATCAATACAATATCCTTCTAGATTGAATGCACTTCAATGCACTTTTTCCCAATTAAATGCATTTAATCTATTTTTAATGCCTCTCCTAGTTTTAGGTAGTAGATATTACCAAATTTGGGTTGTAGAGGGCAGGAACAGATGTGGTAGATTTGCCACAGTCATGTCCTGAGAAGGGAACAGATGTGCACTTCTGAGATCAAATGGACAAAATGTTATTTTGCCTAGGGTTTTCTTCCTTCTCTTGCTAATTCAGGTATCTTTCCAAGATTTGTTTGTGTTTTTGTTTTAACAAGGAGCTAGAGCTAGTCTCTATTGATGCTTATAATGCATGATTTAAGCTAACAAATTGAAATGAATTACATGATTAAGCTAAAATGCAAACATGAAGATAAAACAAAGAAATTTAAAAATTTCTTGAATGTTAAGGGCAAGGTAAGGGCACTAACTTGCTTCTCCCACTCTCAGTGAAGACTCGAATGCGCCAATGCTTGATTAACAACCAAACCTTAGGATAATCATCATCCAAACATTAAAAAAACAAGGTTAATCAACCTACTGGTGGATTTGCACTCCAACCAGGCTAAATCAATGACTCTAGTTAATGAATCAAGTGAAGGGCCCTAAGCTAAATGCTTTCCCCTATAGCGGCACCAAATTTATTAAGGAATGTGAGACCCCTGTCCCCTCCACACAGCCTCCTTTGGGCATTGGCAGTAGCAGTGGAAGCAGTAGCCTCTCACAGAGGGTACCAACTAGCAAGTTCATCAAACACCACATCTCGTGAGATAACCACTTGCCTAATATGCGGATTGTAACATTTATATGCCTTGCGATCTTGTGCATACCCAACAAATACACACTTTTCTACCTTAGGATCCAACTTTCTCCTTCTCTCGTCAGGCACATGTATATAAGCTATGCAACCAAACACTTTGAGGTGTCCAATGTCTAGCCTAAAACTTATAAGCTGCATCTCTGCTGGCGTACTTCCATGTATGGCTGTTGTGGGTGTCTTATTAAGTACATACACTGCTGTGGCACACGCTTCTGCCTAATAATATTCTGGCATGCTTTTTTCATTGAGCATCTCCCTCGCCACATCACAAATGACTCTATGCTTCCTCTTAGAAAGCAACACCATTTTGCTGAGGTGTGTACCTGCAAGTTAATTGCCTTCTTATGCCGTGCTTTCTCAAGAAATTCTCAAAAGCATGTGAGGTGTATTCACCACCTCCATCTATCCTCAAACATTTTATCCAAGAGCCATATTGCTTCTCTACAAAAGCTTTGAAGTCCATAAACTTTCCCAACACTTCACTTTTCTCGCGAAGAAAAAGTAAATCCAAGTCACTTTGCTAAAATCATCAATGAATGTCACATAATACAAGCTACCTTTAATGGATGGGTTTTGTGCAGGACCCCATACATCGCTATGAACTATCTCAAGTGGCCTGCTTCTCATGTTGCCTTCTTTAGGAAATGAAAACTTGCTTACTTTCCAAACTGGCAAGCATCACAGACATGCATATTCCCATCATACTTGAATCTAGGCAGCCCACTAACAATGCCTCTTGCCTACATGTTCTTTTACCTTTCTATGTTCACATGTCCAATCCTTTTATGCCACACATCAATGTCCTATACCACATTCGATTTTTTGAGAATATGGCTGATTTCAACTCAGGAATCCCAGCATCCAACTTAAATAACCTGCCTTCTTTCTTGCCTTTGGCAATGACTCTACATCCATTTTTGAAATCCTCAATGAAGCAACCATGCTCCTTGAAATAAACCTGTAAACCCTGTTCGACCATCAAACTTTTTGTAATAGAAGGCACATACAAGATATCTGTCACATAGACTTTGTTTCACCATTGTGCATAACCAATGGTACACTTCCAACATGTGTGATAGCATGTTGGGTATCATCTCCTGTCTCCACATAGCCTTTCACATCCATAGACTTCATATGTTCAAACCATTCACCATGACAAGTCATATGGTTTGATACTCCAGAGTCCATATACCAAGTGTCATCAATTTCACCATTCGTCATCATAGATTCCACAACATGTTTCATGGCAAACAAGTGATTTGCGCTGCCATCATTATTACTTGATGCATAATTTCCACCATGTTGTGCATAATGTCCACCATGTTGTGCTCTACCCCCTCTCAAATCATTTTGTTTGTGGAAACAATCACGTGCCATATGACCAAATTTCCCACAGTAATGGCATTCCACATTTTGCATACATGTTTGTTGGCCTTGCCAACGTCCTTTACCACCACGAGGATTACCTCTGCCTCTCTGAGAGGTGTATATCACGATCACCTCTAGCACCAGTTGTAGGCTAAATTTTTTGTTGTGGTGACCCATCCTGCCATCCACAATCATTACCACAACCATGTGATGCAAATCTCCCCCTGCCTCTAAATCCTCTTTGTGAATAGAAAGCCTGATGTCTGCCATTATCATCATGGCTAGTAGATGCATCATGAAAGGAGTCACTGAGTTTGATTTTCTCAACAAGCAAGAGTGAAACCAACTCATCAAAATCTGGTAAACCTGTACTCCAAACCAAGATAGATGTATCAAAAGACTTGTACTCCTTTGCCACGACCACGCAAGGCAGTGTCTCTACCAAATCATCATCAGGCATGGGGGCATTGATTAAGTTGCCAATGCATCTGCATACTTTTTTATCTCTTGTGCATTATCATGGATGCTCCTTCCTTTTCATTTCACATTATGAATCTATTGTCTCAACAACTCAGACTTGTAAGCACTAGTGTCTACATCAAACAGCTTTACCAATGTATCCCATGCATCCTTGGGATTTGCAGCATCATGTATATGTACGAGTATAGCATCGGAGATACAAATAGACAAGTAATGCAAAACTTTGTATTCTCTCTCTGACCATTGCTTATGAGCTACAACCTGTTGCTATGTAGGTTGTCGGGGTAGTTCGAGCTCTGGGTCCCTGACTGTGGCTCCGCACCTGTAACAAGGTTCCAAAAACATTTTTCCTTCAGAAAGATTTTGATCATGTACTTCCATGCCTTAAGCTCTTCCTATCCAGCTTTTCACCCACAATCTATATTGGGCTGTTTGACATATTTGCTATGCAAATGCGCCTTCCGCACACATCCAAATCTGTAAACGAGCCTTCCTCAGCTCAACCACACTCTAATAAGTATTCCAGATACTCCAAAGTACTCAATAAACGTCACTTTTGATGTAGAAAATCAATCTAATTGCATCCAAAATGAACTGGCATACGCAGTCCAAAAGGTACTCTATTTTGGCACGCTTTCCAAGGCTTGAAATTGCAATGTAGAGGTTCAATCAAGTGTGGATAACTCGCATTGACACCTTTAATTAGCTCATAATCAGCACCATAATGCATAATTGCTTCAACCAATCATATAGCAATTTCCTCAAGTATGTGTATCACACAATTGCTAAGCAAGTTTTGGGTTTAATCAATCACACAAGTAGAATTTGGCCTCCACTTATAAAAAATATGAGAAAACTACTCTGTTTCTGCATATCTACCTGCACTGCCTATTGTAGGGCTGATTTGAGAAGCTTATAATGATAATTGTTGGTATATTTACATGCCCAACACTCCTAGGCATGTGTCCAATCCAGTGATTTTTGCAAAAAACTAGCTTTAATTGCATCCACAATGAGCATCATTTCTCTATTTTTGTAAAGGCTTTAAACCAGTGATTTTCCTCTCACATAAATGCATCAACTTTGCTCCAAATTCAATGTAGGGCTTGCACATGAGTTGCCAATACATTAATCCTTAACACATACATGTTCTATTGCCAGATTGCACCCATTTTCACAATACATCACTGCTTTCAAGCTCTAATGGAAAGCTTGCAAAAAACCAAAATTTTCTTGTACTTTGGGCAACCCTGATTTTCCTTGTTTGTGCTTGAATCACTTGCAATCCACTCAAGGGTGTTTAGCTTTGCTTACTTGTGGTCCTTAGCTCTTATATTTGTTGAGTATTTGTGTGCTCCAAGCTTCACAACATTTCTTCACAGCTTCTTCTCCCTCTTCTCTCACTCACTCACACACATAAACCCTAATAGAGAGCCCTAGGCTCTGATACCATGATGAAAAACAGGTAGAGGGAGAGGAGACACACACATAGGAGAGCAAACCCTAATGTATATTGCAAACCCTAACCATAGAGGGAAGCCATCTCCCTTCTCACACAAGGCATAAAGCCATAATCCATAATCTACAACACACTACTTGTGTTGTGTCCACACATAGGTAACCCTAGCTAATGTCCAGCTGGACGCGGTCATTTATGTCTCACACATGTTACTACCTAACATGCCAGCACATAGTGCAACTGGCACAAACTGGCATCGAGCTTGAATCTCAACAATTCCTACTTAGGGTCTCGCCCATGAATGTCCAGGCAAGGAACTAGTCTGGCGATCCCTTTGAAACCTAAACCAAAAAAACTTTCCTCGCCTCCTAGAAGGCACGAGCTATTCCACCAGGAAAATCATCTAAGGGAAGATTTATCTAATGGGTCAAGGCCTTAACTATGCTTTCTAATCTGACCGAACCCATAGGTCACATGGCCAGATCAAGGAAGAGACTTGCACTTGGTTTATGGAAATCATCGCTTTTTTCCCCTTTAGGTGAGGCAGAGCCGCTGATTCTTTCCCACAGAACAAGAATCTTCCTGGGACTTATTCTAACCAACGCAACTTAAACATATCCGCCGATCCACCCTAACCCCAACCGCCCAACCAGTGTATTGGTGGGATCCCTTTATATTGAGTTTTGTCCCACAGGTACCATGGAAAAGAGTTCCCAGGTCCCCTAGCAGCCGACGCTAATGCAAAATACAATTTAGAGACAGCACTTACAAACCCAATATAAAAATTACCTTTTACAAATTCAATTGTCTTTAAAGCAGACTTGAAATGAAACCATAGTATTTCGAATCATAATCCTCCAAAATATCCAATCCATTGTTTTACAATCAAAATATCATCCGGATTCTGCATTTGAACGAGATCCAATTTTAAGTTCTAGTTCACATAGATAATTCCTTATCAAACCATTCATATATTCCTCGACATATGCATGGATGTCCTAGCAGCCGCGATCCCGTGTATTTCTTGGTCAAAACCCTCTAGGATCCTCCTTACTTCCCTCAGGGACCGCTTCGTCGGCCCTCACCCATCGTACCGGAAGCACACCATTTTAACCATACACTGAGGCTCGTCAAGACATTGGTAGGCTTTGCCGGTGACATCCTTTGATGACTCCTTGCCAGCTGTTGTAACAACGAGACTCTCCTTAGATTAAAACATAAGCCAAATGCTTCCTCCCAGCATTCTGGCATAAGACAGTTCTTTAGAAAAAATAGAGTTTCTATGCAAGTAAGAGTTTCCGTCGAGTTTGATTCTATAAGACCCTTTTTCTCAAAATCAATATTTTCTTAATGAGAATCACGAATCTCATATTAGGGTAATCCACCCATCAATTTCAATGAATTTCTAACTTTTTTCTCAACGGTTTCGGTCTTAGGGAAAACTTCTCTAAATCAACCGGAATCCATTCTTAGTACTGATGAAGAGATGGGAATGGTCACAAGGTTTTACTTAATTTCTGATTCGAGAAATGGGCAAGCATCTTATTGGCCCACCATTCACAAAGCAAGCTTTGGCCACCAAGTTGGGGGGGGGTAATCTCCAAGAGAGGATGGAGAATTGTGAAGCTCTAAATCTTCCCAAAGTAGAGGGCCGAGGCAAATAGAGGGATAATAGAAATTACACTAAAAATGAAGATAATACTGGCATGTAATTACTCAAGATGAAAATACAAAGGAATTAGGGTCTATTTAAAGGTGAGGGAGGCCACTAACCAAGTCTATGAAAATACAAAGGAATTAGGGTCTATTTATAGGTGAGGGAGGCCACTAACCACTATTTATAGGTGAGGGAGGCCACTAACCAAGTCTAACTAGGATCTAGAGGCTTCCAAATTCAATTTGATCCATTTTGGTGGACAAGTTCAGCCTCGGGGGGGTCACTCTATGTAGAATATCCCTATCGCGTGCGTTCAAGGCCTATATTTTAAATCCCTTATCTGTGAATTTTTTAATCCATATAATATCCCCTTTTCTTTATGAATCTGTAAATTTTTTTGAAAAAATTTTAAATCATACCCTTATGTAACTATATTTCTATAAGTTTCATAAATTAAAAATATGCTTCTGTTGAACGCACGTGATATTCACATTTTTTTGTGAGCGACCCCCTCGAGAGTTCAGCTCACTTTATGATCCAGTTTGTAGGAGGAGAGAGGAGAGATGAAATATCTTAATTTTTTTGAATTAAAAATACAAGGTAATGATATAAAAAAAAGGCACCTACTTCATGAGGCCTCTCCCTCCTTATTGAGGTGTCAAAAATTCATAATTTTTTGAAAATATTCTAAATTTTAAGTAATAAACCCAGTACTTGGTTCACTCTTCATCTTATGTGAGCATTTACTCATTTTTGGGATATTTTCTTTTATTCTTAGGATTTTTCTCATCCGCACACGTGTATTAATCATATTGGTCCTTTAGAAACTTATCTGGACCTTAGTCAAAAATTTCTGAAAATGTGGACCCTTAGGCTAAGGTCTCTACTAATACACATATTCAGTTAATTTCGAATGCACATTGGAAAATTATTTTTGAACTTCTGTTTCAAGGGAATTCATCTTAGATATTAGGAGAACTTTGTATCTAGAAATATCTCAAAATTGAATTATCTCTCTCTAGAATATTTTCTCTCTCTAGGCCAAAAAGAAGGAAAAACAATGTTTTCTTCCATTCTGAAATAGGGGATGATTACAGGAGACTCAGATGAGGGCTTATACATCTTTTAGGGCTGAGGAGGAACTTTACATCCTCTCCCACTTGAAAAACACGAGATGTCCTCATCTTACAAAGTGGGGGTAATCCTATACCAACTCTTCTTCTTTCTCCCAAGTGGCGTCCTCTAAAGGGTAGAACTTCCACTTGACCAAAAATTATCTGAAGAGTCTCATCCTAAGAACCTTCTCTCGAAAATCAAGGCTTTCTTCATATTGAAGTACCATCTAACCTTGTGTTCATCATCTAGCACATGAGTCGAAGAAGTCAATTGTTCATCATCCAGCACATGAGTCGAGTTGGGTACATGCTTTTTAAGTAAACTAACTAGAATACATTATGTACTTTGAGATAGGGAGGCAGCAGAAGAAGTTCATAAGCTAGGTCTCCTATTTTCTTAGTGAATGACATACGGCCCATAGTATCTTGGAGACAGTTTTTTGTACTTCCCCAAAGAGATAAAGAGCTTCTCTTGGGTCGTGCACAAATGAAGACCATATCTGGTTCTTCAAACACTCTCTCCATTCTTTTCTTGTATGCATACTGCATTTTTCTATCCTCAGAAGCCTTAATATCTTTGTGGATTGCCTGTATTTACTCCTCCATATCATCAAGCATATATCTGGACATCTCAACCTTGATCAATGGGTGTGAGGCAATCTTATCCGTACACAGATCTTTGAATGGGCTCATCCCAATACTTCGGTGATAAGAGGCATTGTAAGCAAACTCCACTTGATGTAAGTAGCTTAGACACTTTTTGGGCCCTCTGCCCACTGCATGACCAAAGAATATCTTCAATTACTTGGTTTACTCTTTCAGTTTGACCATCTGTCTTAGGATGATAAGCTGTACTGAGATCTAAGGAAGTTCCTACTGTTTCGAAGAATGCATTCTAGAAACTTGATGTGAACTTAGAATCTCTATCGCTCACTATTCTTCTGGGTAAGCCATGCAGCTTTAAAATCTCCTTGAGGAAGACTTTGGCAACATCCACTATAGAGTAGGTTTCTTTTAGATGGGCAACCTTGGTTAATCTGTCAAAACTACTACAAAAATGGAGCTGTAACCTGATTGCACTAACGGTAATCTAGTAACAAAATCCATACTGATACATTTTCACTTCATTTGTGGAATGTCCAATGGATGCGGCTTACTTGGAATTTCAACCCTTTTTGCCTCTACTCTTTGACATCTTAAGCACTAACGTACATGATTGAGTACATCCCTTTTGAGTCCTGGCTAGAAGAAGCTCTTCTTTACAGACATATATGTCTTTATAACCCCTGGATGTCTAGCTATCGGGCTATCATGGGATTCCCTCATAATTTTTCCCTTCGTTTCCTCATCGTTTAGGAATGCATAGCCGATTGCCGTAATACATGCATCCTTCATCCAATTTGTACCCAAGTACTCGACTCATTTCCTGAGGAGTCTTGCTTTTCTGCATCAGTAGGGTAGCAATAGGGGTAAAAAATCTGTCGTCCTACATGATTTTCTCCCTTGCTTCAGTGATCAATGGATTTGACACCAATGTTATTGCAAGCAAGGAGGCTTTCCTACTGAGCACATTTGCTACCACATTTTCTTTCCCTGGCCCCGATACTTTATCTCAAAGTCAAATTCTTGTAGGGTCTACATCCACCTTCTTTGACGCAAGAAAAAATGAGGTCAGATGAATGTAGTGGAGGTAAAAGAAGATAAAGATTTTTGCCAATTATGGATGCCTAGGTGAACAAGCAAAGAGTCCCCAAAGTATATATTGATGGTGGTGCACATGTATGCGTAATGACCTAGCAAAACAAGGGAGGCTTTGATACCGAAGGTTGGAGCCCCATCTGAGTTTAGAGTCAGAATGGCAAAAAAGCATGTCATATGTATGGGAATTGTAAAGAAGATGTAGGTAAATGTTTTGGGACTGAAAGTAGAATTAGATGTACATGTGTGATGCCAACAAACTCTTAAGAATACCCACTAGTTCTTGGGAGACCATGACTGATTGCAATGAGGGCAAGACATGATTAGTGGAGCGGACATCTAATTTTGGGGTTGTACCAACCTGTGAAAAGACAAGTCAAATATGATATGGCTAAGGGAAGGGTGTTGATCTCGAAGAGTAGTACATCAAAAGAAGAAGATGATGAGGAGACCAGCTCTACAAAGGATTCAAAAAGAAAGGAGATCAGCTAAGAGAATGTGGGAAAGAGGTCCAACTACTGGAGCCTAATTCCGACCTTATGTGTATGTATGCACATCTATGCACAGAGGAAGGGAAGAAGCTGAAGTCTGAAATTGAAGTACAGTCAGGTGGGAAAGAGGTGTTGCAAAAAATGCTGGCCAAGGATCTAGCTGAGACTGAGAGAAAGAAGTATATAGGTATGTTGAAAAAACTTCCAAACCTATTCATCTCTTCTCACACATAGGTTAGGGGAGTCTCTATAGGGGCTAAGCTAGTTGTAGAGGTTGAGAAGATTGGGGATTCTACAGCAAGATGTTGAGAGAGGAGGTGAATAAACTATTGAAAGTAGGGTTTATATTCCCAGTTGATAACTCTGAATGGGCTTCTCTATTGGTAATCACTCCAAAGAAGAATGTTAAATGGAGAATATGTGTTGATTTTAAACCTCTGAATGCTGTAACTAAAAGAGATAATTACCACTACCTCTGTAGGATAAGATTCTGGATAGTATGGCTAGACATTAAAGATATAGTGTGTGTGATTTTAAACCTCTGAACGCTGAAACTAAAAGAGATAATTACCACTACCTCTGCAAGATAAGATTCTGGATAGTGTGGCTAGACATTAAAGATATAGTGTGTGTGATGGATATTTAGGATATTTTCAAATCTCAATTGCTCCATAGGACCAAAGGAAAAACACATTTATTACCCCTCGGAGATATTTTGCTTACAGAGTTATGCCCTTTGGGCTAACAAATGCCATGCAACCTTTCAAAGGTTTATGAATCTGGTGATTGAGCCCTATCTAGGGTCCTTCATTAGAGTGTTTATTGATGATTCTTGTATCTATAGTGGTAGATGGATCCATTGTAAGAAGCTGAGGTTGGCTTTGAAGAGACTTGATGATTTGGGTGGTCAGCTCTCTCTGAACCCAGATAAATGTCACTCGGCTCAAGCTAAGGTGCCCTTCTTGGTCATGTGGTTTCAGAAAATGGGATTGAAGATGATTTTGAAAAGGTGAAAGCAGCTTTGCTTTTATTGGATGCTCCTCAAGATGTGAAGAAATTACAGAATTTTACTCATAAAGTAAGATATCTTGCCATGTTCATTTTTTTGTGTCTAAGGCTTTATATCCATTACACAGCACTGGCTGATATTCTGACATATAGAAAGAACCATGTGGTATTGAAAGAAGAGACATTAGTAAAGAAGAAAGTGTTGGGAGATGTAATCGCGGTGTTCTGTGTATGTGGGAAAGCACCCTAAAGGAGCAAGATATTGTGGTAAGATAGTAATGCCACATGTAATATTGTATAGTGTGTGAGTGTTGACCTAAAGAATGGAAAAGGAGTTGCCACATGGATGATGATGTGTAAAGTGGGAAAAGGGTAGAAGGCCTATATCATTGTATGGCTCATTTGTAGTATGCAATAGAAAAGAGAACAAGTGTTGAGTGTGCAATCTCTCTTTCTCTCTACTCATGGAGTTTCTAGTGTGGTATATATAACCCACCTTAATTATGTTGCTTAATCTATGTCTATCACCATAATCAATCACATTTTAGGATTGTTAACATGGTATCAGTGCTTGGGTGGGCTCTTGGTCATGGGGTGAATATCTATATATAGTTTTCTTGGTTATATGTTTATTTGATTAAGCATTATTTGTTTATTTGATTAAGCATTATTTTTCAATTTATTATGAAAAAAATAGCACACTATTTGTTATTCATATTGCATTTGGAGCCTAAGATTTTGCTCATGGAGATTTGAAGATTATGGTGCGGCCATGGAAGTTGGAAATGGAGATTTTAGCAAATATGAAGGTTATGGAGTCTTCGATATCAACAAGGAGAAGCTACCAAGGAGATTTGTGAAGGTATTTTTGGTGATTTTACCTCTAATTTGGTGTTTGAGCATAGAAGAATGTTCATGTTCTTGAAGGGTTTCTAACCCATGAGATCGGATGGGGTTAGGCTGGACTAATGGATCCCTAAAATGAGACTCAATTCTATTAAATTACGATAGTTGAAGTAACTCTCGGATAACCCTTGTTCTATGGAAAAGAATCAACGGATGTGCCTCTTGATTAGGCAAAAAGAGATAGACTCTATGATCCAAGTGCAAGTCTCTTCCTTGATCAAATCATGAGACTTATGGGTTCGGTCGGATCAGTTTGGTTAGTGAAGACCTTGACTATGTTAGAATATAATATCCTAGAGGAATCGTCTATATTTGCTACGCGAGGAAAGTTTTTTAGAGTTCGGTTTTGGAAAAGCCGAGGGATTAGTCTCTTGTCTGGATATCCATGGGCAAGGCCCCGAGTGAGAGGCTCTTCCCTACGCAAGAAGTGCTACTTTCACTACCAGCACCCCAAAATTCGTTGCACGGAAGGGGCAGGGATCTTTCATGAGAAACCTAGGAACAGTAAACCCTTTGAAGATGCCTATTTTTCATGGAAAGGTACGATAGACTCAATGGTAAACCACACAGCCATATTGATAGCTATGTTATTGATGAGGCAAG
Organism: Cibotium barometz; assembly: GCF_041138505.1. Classification (NCBI taxonomy): domain Eukaryota; kingdom Viridiplantae; phylum Streptophyta; class Polypodiopsida; order Cyatheales; family Cibotiaceae; genus Cibotium; species Cibotium barometz. The sequence goes on from NC_141097.1 coordinate 25,042,455, forward strand.
GAATCAAGTTGCATATGTGAAGAAGAGCTCAATGGGGAGCTCACGGTAGCGTAGATATGATGGCTTGGTCGAAGTTATAACATAACTCTTCATAAAGAGTAGACTGGTAGTATCACTTCAATAGCTCAAGTTGCAAGGAAGAGCGACAGTAGCTACATCATTGCAGAGAAAGAATGAATCTGGAAGACACGTGAGGGCAAGATAGAATGAAAAAAGGTGACAGTAAAGCAGCTATGATGCTACAGTAGAGGAGGAGAACCCGTTACCCTGAGGAGAGTTATGCTCGTGTAAGCAAAGGAAAGGATAGGCTTACAGTCATATAAACTGTATACAGTAGCACACTTGATGCACTAGAAAGCCATCGTTGCTTAGGAGAGCAGATGGATATCAGGTATAGCAGACTATTGATGAGGGAGAATTACAACCAATGGGGCAGAGCTAAAGTTACAGTCGAGAAGGAGGTTTACATGATATTTTTGATTTGGGTGCAGATTCGGTAAAGAGCAGGGTATTACAGCAAATGGGCAGCTGTAGGAGAATAGAAAAAAGGCTTCTCTGATGATACGAAGAAGAAGCAAGGGGTGTGAGAGCAGAAAAACAGCTGACGAAGAGAGTGAGGCAGTGGGCACTCATCAGTACGTGCGAAGTTGAGTAGGACACTGTGTAGCCGAGTTGCCGACGCACGCATATGGAAGCTTAGAAAAAGTCGTGGTAATAAGAGCTGCAACAAGTGTGCTCATTGCTTCAAGAAGAGAGTCGCTTGGTAATAATCGACCTCCATAGGTTCAGGTCCTATGTGAAGCTTGCATCAAAAAGGTCTAGAGCCCAATAGAAGCAGGTCGGCTGCAGCTTCTATGGCATGCCTCACAGCAGAGTGGACTGATCCAGCGAGCAGCGCAGGTCCATCCAGATCGCACATGCGAAAAGATAAAGTTGTTTTATAAAAAATAAAAATTAAAAAAAATAAATAAAGGTGAGCCCTTGAGTAAGATAAGGTTCAAACGTAAGGCTTAAAAAATTTCCTTATTAAACCCCATTCACAGAGGTTCTTGTAAATACTTAAAGCCTTGTTCCCATGCATGAAAGATGCAGCACATGTTTGCCTTGTTTGTATAAGGTGTCCATATATCTGTGTTCATATGCGGGTTCCTTTCCCGACTTCAGTCAAAAGAGCTTTGTGAATTTTTATTTTCACCCATGTATGAGAAGGGTAACCGTACCCGAGCCTGAAGTTTAAAACAAGAATTTGTTTTATTTTTTTCACCCATTGGTATAAGGTTTCTATGCCCAAGCCTACCTAGAGGCTCAAAAGTGAATGCATGTGGTATCTCGATGGAATTTGAGACACGTCGTGAGAGTGATTTAGCTCATCATAGGGGTGCCCTACCCGAGATCACTAATCTCAAAATGGATTATGGTAGTGGTGTGTATGGGTTGGTGCCTTTCCCGACCACAACGATGGTTCAAAAAGAACAAGGGTGGTTTCGCCCAAATATGCATGCTCAAACGAACTTGGTGTCTACATCAAGTATATACAGCACATGCCCATGTTGACACATGCTAGTGGACTAGATGCGTCTAGTCATAGTTGATGGACACTCCAATGTATCATTGAGGGGGACTGTTGAGAGGTAGCGGTTGCGGTTATGCAATGCTACATTAATATGGGTGATGAATGAGTTGTAGAACACCTCGATTAAGAGGGGGTGTTGAGAGATGTAATCACGGTGTTGAGTGTATGTGGGAAAGCACCCTAGAGGTGCAAGATATTGTGGTAAGATAATAATGCCACATGTAATATTGTATGTTGTGTGAGTGTTGACCAAAAGAGTGGAAAAGGAGTTTTCACATGCATGATGATGTGTAAAGTGGGATAAGGCTAGAAGGCCTATATCATTATATGGCTGATTTGTAATATGCAATAGAAAAGAGAACAAGTGTTAAGTGTGAAAAATCTCTCTCTCTCTCTACGCATGGAGTTTCTAGTATGGTATAACCTACCTTAATTATGTTGCTTTATCACCATGATCAATCCTATTTTAGGATTATTAACAGAAAGTGCCCAGATAGAAGGATCTAGAAATAGCCATGTCAGATGCTTTTACTCTATTCTTTGATGGGGTTTTCAAAGAATCTTAGAGATGGCTAGTGGAGCTGTAGTCTTATTGGACCTAGACGGCAAAGAAGTATTTAAAGAAGGGATTGAATTGCAGGTGCAAACCAGCAATGAAGCTGAGTATGCTACCTTGGAGTATGGGCTTCAAAAGTGCATTAAGAAGGGAATCATAAGGCTTATCATATCAAAGGGGACAATTTTTTGATCATTAGGAAGATTCAAGCTATTTGGAAATCCAAAAATACCAAATTGAAAGAATGGTATTTTCACATAAAGAGAATGTTGCAGATTTTAGGAAGTGCAAATACAACATGTGAAGAGAGAGCTAAACCAAGGTGCTGATGCATTGGCAAGGGAGGAGATGGGAAAGGATTTGGATATGCATGCTATCAATGTTGCCCATCCCAACTATGTTGGAAGAGAGAACTTACAGTAAATCAAAGTTTTTTTACACACACGGGTCATGCACCTTCAAATCTATTTAAGAGGCAAAAGTATGGTTTCATCAAGAAAGCTTTGCAGTACCTCATTCTGAATGCTCAAATGTATATGAAAGGCAAAGATATGATTCTGAGGAGAATTCCAAATAGGGAGGAGATATTTGCCATTTTTTCCTCTTTCCATGAAGGTGCCTGTGGAGGGAATCTTTCCCTGAAGCTGACACTGAGGAAGATTTTGATAGCTGGGTATGTTTGGCCTAGTTTGAGAAGAGATGCTTATCAATGGTGCAGGAGCTACGAGACCTATCAAAAACAAGGCAGGAAGGTTTTGCAATATGAGTTGAGGAATAGTATTTTATCATATGGGGCTTTTGAAAAGTGGGGATTGGATGAAGTGGTCCTTTGCAGCCCACTACTACTAGGGGTAAGACCTACATATTGTCTGGAGTAGATTGACCATATGGAATGAAGTTAGATGTGTGAAGAATATAATTTCTAAAGAGGTGGCCAAATTTGTATTTGAAGACATATGTGCCAGATTTGGCATGCCCTTGGAGTTCCTAAAACAGACCAAGGGCATAGATTCAAAGGAGAGGTTGTACAAGAGCTCATGCAGAAATTACATGTTACACATAGGTACTCCACTCCATATTATCCCACATTGTAATGGGCTAGTAGAGAGATTCAATGGAGAGTTGTGCACTATGCTGACTAAGTGTCTAGAAGAGCACCCCAAGTAGTGGGATTTTAATTTTTCCTCAGCTCTGTGGGCTTACAGGATAGCTATTAGATGAGCTAACTAAGTTTCCACCTTACCATATTGTTTTTGGGAAAGAGGCCATGATGCCTATTGAGGTTGAAATTACCAGTTTACAATTTCTTCTAAGCATCAAGAAAGTGGCTTAGATGAGTATTATGAAAGGCTATTAGATCTTCAAGAGTTGCAGTTAGCTAGAGAGGAAGCTTGGTCCACTATATTCAGTTAAGCAATCAGAGAGCTAAGCATTTCAATTAGACTGTTAAAAACAAAGGTATCAAAGAAGGAAATTTGGTGCTCATGTACAACAACAAACTGGACAGCACCTTTTAGACCAAGTTCTAAATTAAATGGGAAGGTCCCTTTAAGGTGATGCATGTATATGAGAAGGGTACATATCAGCTAGCTGATTTGGATGATCAGCTACATTCTAAGAGGGTAAATGGCTACAGGCTCAAGAAATATTGGTGTAGAATTATGACTATTCAGAAGGATTCAGTAGAAAGAATGGATACCAGTCTGCCTCTACTGATGCAAATTATCTAGCTAATGTTGGAGATTTTTCTTGGGACTTGGACGTACTTTTCTTTGAGGATTTTTTTGGTGGACCAACATGTTGTCTTTGAGTATGAATGTGTTTGAATTAGGGTTGCAGGAAAGCACACAAAGCTTGGAGAGGAAGAAGCAAGAATGCACATAACACAAAAGTATTAGATTGTGTCAATGTACAAAAGATAAGTTAGCCCTAGAAGGATGGGCGTATATACAAGCCGGGGGAAAAAACCTCCTAAAGAGGGAAAAAGTACCCCGACGGTCCTAAGTGTGTTCACACACATCACTGCCTATATATATATGGCAACAAATCCCCCCTGGGAGTGATGGTGTGAACGAGAGCTGGCACTCATGTATAGGGAAGTGCCATGCCCAAAGTAGATCAGTCCACAAAGGGGAGCAAGCCCAAAGCTTTGCGGAAAGCTTCGAACTTCTCACGAGGAAGCGCCTTTGTGAAAAGATCGACGAGGTTGTCCTGTGTTGACACATAGGCCAAGCTGATCTCTCCTGCTGAGAGTCTCTCCCTGACATAGTGGTAATGCACCTCAATGTGCTTTGTGCGAGCATGAAAAACTGGGTTTCTCACAACTGCGAATGCGCTCTGACTGTCAGCAGTGAAGATAGAGGTGGCAGACTCCTGTCCAACACCCAAGTCAGCCATAAGCCGTCTGAGCCACACACACTCAACCGTAGCTGAGCTTCACAACTAGAAGTGGCCACAGTAGGTTGCTTCTTTCTCAACCAAGATATGCATGAGCTACCGAGTATGAAACAAAAACCACTTGTGGATCACACTCTTGTGTCATAGCAACCAGCCCAATCTGAGTCCGAAAAAGCATGTAAATCTGGCGGCAACAACGATCCCCCCTTGGGATAAAACAACCCAAGATGTATGGTGCCACTCAAGTAGCGAAAGATGCGTTGCCTTCCAATGCTGAGACCCTGGGCTATGCATAAACCTGCTCACCTATGAGACTGCAAACTGAATGTCCGGCCTCGTAATGTATACATAAATGAGGCAACCAACAACTGTCTGATAGAGTGTGACATCAAAGTGATCTCCAGCATCATGAAGACTCAACTTCAAACCTGTCTCCATTGGAGTAGCAATAGGCTTGCAGTCTTCAAGGCCAAATCTCCGCAACAATGTCTCAATATACTTTGTCTAACACAAAGCAATACCTCCATCACACTGCTTAAATTGTATCCCCAAATAATGATGCAAATGCCCCAAATCTGACATCTCAAAAGAGGCATTCAAATCAGCCTTAAAATCAGCAATATGACTTTCATTTGGTCCTGTGAGTAACATGTCATCGACATAGTGAGCAATGATTAGATGTACATCATCCACACGTTTAACATACAAAGTGCTTTCTGTTGGACTATTCTGATGAAAACCATGTGCAGTCAAATATGCATGTATCTTTTCATACCAAGCTCGTGGAGCTTGCTTTAAACCATATAAAGCCTTTTTCAACCTGCACACTTTGTTTTCTTGCCCTCTTTGAACAAAACCATGAGGCTGTGATACATACACCTTCTCATGCAAATCTCCATTCAAGAACGCAGTCTTTATGTCCAACTGATGTACATTTCAACCATTATGAACTGCCAATGCACAAATGCTACGAATGGTAGTCATAAGACAAGTAGGAGCAAAGGTCTCATCAAAATCAATGCCCTTTTCTTGAGCATAACCCTTTGCAACAAGTCTAGCCTTATAGTAGCGATCAACACTGCCATCTGGCTTTCGTTTCAACTTAAAAACCTACTTACATCCAATGGCCTTTTTACCAATAGGCAAATCACACAAAGACCATGTACCATTCTTTATTATAGCATCATATTCACTTTGCATTGCAACCAAACAATTTTTTGATTTTTGTGCCTCATCAAATGAAAGAGGTTCTTCCTCTTCACACATACTAGACACAGCCAAAGCATAACAATCTGATGCATAAGAGGCATGCTGAAAACCTGAACGAGTACGACTAGATATAGGTACATCAATTTTACTATCATGCAAGGTTTGCACCAGCCATTTAGGCATACCTCTAGCCTGCTCATTTTCAGCCCTATCCTTAGAAATTACATCCTGTAAATCTACATCAGAAATAGGCTGCTCTATGATGTCGTTTGAAATCTGCATAGGCTGAATATTTACCTCATTAGGACTTACATTTGAATTCCCACCTGTAAATAGAGGCAACAACATATCAAATACATCCCGTGAGCTCACACCTGTCTCTTTGGTACATGATAACAAAGGCTGCACAGCATCTTCCACAAAAACAACATCTCGACTAATCAAGATACTCTTTGACTGCGGATGATACAATCTGTAACCCTTGCTCTCAGCACTGTAGCCAACAAAAATGCATTTGACAGCCTTATCATCCAATTTTCTGCGTTGTTGCACAGACACTAAAGCATAGGCCAAGCAACCAAAGACACGGAAGTGACCAATAGAAGGCTTCCTGCCATGCCAAGCTTCGTATGGAGTAATAGACTGCAAGGCCTTAGTGGGACACCTGTTGAGTACATATGCGGCACACATGACAGCCTCAAGCCAAAACGCATGTGACAAAGCTTGGCTCTTGACCATACATCGTCCCATCTCCATAAGTGACCTGTTTTTCCTCTCAGCAACACCATTTTGCTGAGGGGTATACGGCACTGTACATTGGTGTTTTATCCCACGACTAGCCAGAAATGCATCAAATTCTTTAGACAAGTACTCCCCCCCTCGATCAAAACGGAGGGTGCCCACAATACAATTGGATATATTTTTAACCATAAGAAAAAACTGTTTGAAGCACAAAAACACTTCGGACTTTGCCTTCATTGGATATACCCATGCATGCCTTGAGTAATCATCAATGAAAGTCACGAAGTACAAGTGTTTACCAAATGACGGAGTTTGCATAGGCCCACATACATCACTATGTACAAGTTGCAATTTGCGAGTGGCCCGCACAGAACCATCCTTTGGAAACGTAGAACACTGCATTTTGCCCAAAATACAGCCTCCACAAACATGTTTCAATGGTGCCTCAAGAGGAGGCAATGAAGCAACCATATCAAATTTCTTCAAACGCAGCAAACTAGCAAAGTTCAGATGACCAAAATGAGCATGCCATAGTTTTGCATCTGAAACTGCCTTTTCATCAGAAACTGCATTTGCTGAATCTTCCACATACTTGTCATAAGAATTGAGCCTATACAGCCCACGAAACAAGGTGCCAGATGCAATAATCGTATCACCAGAAGTCAAATCATGAATAGTACATCTGTCATTCACAAATTTGACTACAAGTCCAAGTCTAGCAAGCGCAGAGATAGATAATAGATTCTTCTTTATCCTGGCACATACAAAGCATCTGAAAGTGTGAAAGCGCTGCCATTTGCAGCAGTAAGCATAATTTTACCAATGCCCTTCACTGGGTAAGAAGCATTATTGGCACATGTGATAGTATTCCCATTAGAGACAGCCTCAAGACAAGTGAACATATCACGATGCGAGGTAATGTGCTTTGTAGCACCACTACCAAAATACCATACATTAGAGTCAACAGAAACTGCCAAACATGCATCATGTATAGATTGGTCATACTGGCAATACATGCTAAATGCCCATTCTGTATCCTACACAACAGAGTCAACAGAAACTGCCAAACATGCATCATATACAAATGGGTCATACTGGCAATACACGCTAAACGCCCATTCTGTATCCTGTACAACATTTGCAGAATCTGCATTTGTAGAAGCATCCGCTATTGTGGCTGCATTTGACTCTTTCTTCTTTGCCTCTTTAGCCTTTAGCTTACGGAAATTCTTAATGACATGATCATTTGCCTTACAATAGTTGCGCCTGGTCTTTTTCTTGCCTTTATCAAGAGCCTTCTCAGACTTATTGTTACTACCTGTGGAAGGAGAAGAAGTTGTAGACCTACTAATAGGAGAAGAAACAGTGGAAGGTGCTGCCTTACCACTTCTTCTTTGCTGTTGCTGGGTAGCAATAAATGCTTGATCAACTGCATGCTTGATCAACTGCATGCTGCCTGGCCCTGTTTTGCCTCGACTACGCTTCTTGCAAGAGCTTGTTGACTAAAGTATCATATTTGACAGCATCAGTTCTGTCCTCAGCAAGAAGTCTCCACGTGGAAGCAAAAGTCTGATATGTCTCAGGTAAAGCATCAAGAACAGTCTGCACAAGAGAATGATCAGGAATAATCTCACCTGCAGAAATCAACTGTTTCTTGAGATCTTTAATCTCATGATCAGTAAGAAAAACATTCATGTCATCATCTTCTTGCATAATCTTTAATTCTAGCTCTTTATGCAGGTAAGAGATTTTTGCCTCGTTTTACGACCTGCATACAAACCTGCTAGAATATCCCAAGCCTGTTTTGCTATTTTAGCTGAACGAATATGTGGGGTGATGTTACGTTTGACAGAAAGCGCAATCAAGGCATGAGCTTGCGTATCTTTACCATCCCAACGAGCTTGTTCAGCAGTGGGTAAAACAGCAGCAATAATAGAGCTGCTAGAACCTGCAACATCCTTAATAGATCCTACATCCAAAGAACCTGGACGTACATCCATACCCTGCACAATGTTCCACACTCCTTTTGCAACCAAAACATGCTGCATCATGTATGCCCAAAGTGGATAGTTGCTGTCTCCATCCAGTTTGTCTTCAGCAGACAACATACGAAATACATCATTGCTGTTATCAGCCATGGCCACTGACTGAAACTGATGCAAAAGCTACTTGTAATGAAGCAAAGTCTGAATAGAGAAAAACTCGTGCTATGTAGCACGGTCCACAATAGAATACGTATGTCTGTTTTGCAAAAAACTGCACTATCAAAATTTCTACAAAAAATGACGAAAACACCTGTGCAGAACTTGCAATGCAAAAACAGAGTCCGAAACAACCTCAGATGCCAATTCTGAGAACGCAGAGCCGTACGGGCTAATTTACAGAGGATAGGGACTTGCAAGCGCTCGTGAAAGCTCACCTCCAATCGGAGAACATGAGTCGGAGGATGCTGGCGGCGTAGCCCTGGGAGCCGATGCCTGCTCTGATACCAATTGTTGGAATTAGGGTTGCAGGAAAGCACACAAAGCTTGGAGAGGAAGAAGCAAGAATGCACACAACACAAAAGTATTAGATTGTGTCAATGTACAAAAGATAAGTTAGCCCTAGAAGGATGGGCGTATATACAAGCCGGGGGAGAAAACCTCCTAAAGAGGGAAAAAGTTCCCCGATGGTCCTAAGTGTGTTCACACACATCACTGCCTATATATATATGGCAACAGAATGCTCTATCCAGGGGGAGTTGGAAAAACTATGATGGGTTTTTTGGGTTAAAATCATTGTACCCAATAGATGTGTTCACCCCAACCCCAAAACTAAAAAAAATCGTCATTTGTGTAGAGGACCTTAGAGAATAAGGAGTGTTGCATGGCCACCTACAACAAGTGAACTGATGTTATCAGCTACTGTGAAGTGAAGGTGGAACTATTGCATGGATAGCTAGAGTCGGGGGTAGTTAACAAAATCAAGGAGAAGATGCATGGAATTGGGTGGTGATAGTTGAGAAAAAGAGAAGAGCACTGTTTTGCGAGAAAGATAGGGAAGAACATTGAGAAGAGAGATAGTTGAGTTGGTGATAGCATAGGTAAGAAGAGAGTGAGAGAGACAAGGGGATTTTGTGTTGGAGCTTTGTGGAAGGTGCTAGTGTATGGTGATTTTGAGAAGACAACATGGAACATGATTGAGAAAGCTTGGGTCTAGCCAGATTAGAGGGTGCAAGGGAGATAGAGGGTCTTGTAGGAGGTTGGTTGCTTAGGACCTCTGAAGCTGCATCTCTATTAGAACTTGGGTGGGTCCAAGGCTTTGCTCAATTGATCTTTGCTGTGTTTGAGGGAGTAGCTACAGATTTCTTTGTTGTTGGTTCTTATGGAATTTGAAGAAGAAACTTGAAAAGCTTGGTTGGAATCATCTTGTGGGGGTTTCCCTTGTTTTCTTGTTTCTATCTCTCTTTTCTATTTAATCCCCACATCATAGGGCTGTTGGGACAGACTCTTTTATCATCTATGTACATAAGGTTTTTAATGATTTTGGATGGATGAATTAATTTTTCTCTACTCTTGTCGTTTGGCTTGATATTGTTGAGAGAATATATGTGTGAGTAAGGTTCTAAGGTCTGGTACGTCTGGTCTAGGTCATAAAGCTTTAATTTGGAGTAAGAAGAGTCTAGCAGAGTGAGATGTGGTCAGTTGTGTGTTGGATTTAGTCAACTAGTGTTGAGAAAGAGTGGATTTGGAATTGTTTGAAGCATGTGAACTTTGGGCTGACAATCTAAACATAGATTCGGGATAGGATGGTCTGTGTTAGCAGAGCTGTGGGCTATGCCAAGTCAGTAATTAATAAGCATTGATCAATTGAGAATCAATAGGAGTCATTTGAGAGTGTACAAGAGTAGAAATAGCCTCTTTGGGTTATAGAGATGTGTTTGTAGGGTTTTGGTCTGACTGGCAAATTTCCAATCAGTCTCAATAATTAATCAAATTTAGTTGAGGGCTGAAATTATTCGAGATTGAGTAGAGATGGTCTCAAGTGCTATCAGTTGTGAGTGTGGGGAGTTGGTCCTTGGTGTTCCTGAGGTTTTTTGAGAGTGTAGTAGTGTGGTAGACACTGGGGTGAAGATACCTGAGTCAGCGGATCTGAGTCAGCTGAAATCAATCGGGTCAGCTAAGTCAGACTTTAATCAGCATGGAGTTAGCAGAGGTGTGCTGATAAGTTCAGTGGAGCCCTAAGGAAAGTACTTTAAAGTAGGTTGGGTTTGGAGGACATCAATCGGGTCAGCTAAGTCAGACTTTAATCAGCATGGAGTTAGCAGAGGTGTGCTGATAAGTTCAGTGGAGCCCTGAGGAAAGTACTTTAAAGTAGGTTGGGTTTGGAGGACATCTTGGGTTTCTTGGAGGATATTATTCTAACTAGGGCATCTAGAATCTAAATTAGAATACAATCAGCCAACTAGTCAATTTGTTTCAGCTAAGAATGTTTCTAGTCAATTGGTAGTTAGTTGAGATCAGCTAAAGGTTTATAAGTGAAGATCAAAGTTGTAGGAGGTCAGAGTTGACCTAGGAGGACCATTGGAGTAGTCAGTTGGGTTAGTTTTAGGAGTTTGGAGAGTGCTGAAGGTATACGCATTTGGAGAGTGCTCAAGGTATTTGCTTGTGTCAGTTAAAGATCAAGGACATCAATTGATTGGCCAGGTGCTTTACTGGTGTTGTGGTGCTGGTAGTAATAGTTTCTTCCTCACAAGATGGTCGGACGAGCTATAGAGGTAGGTTCCCTCGACCCATCAATGACAGTGAACATGCATCTTGCCACTTCGATTTCTTCTCCCATGATGATTCCAATTAGTCAGACGCTTATCTGGTTAGCCATCTGGATCTCCAACCGCAAAGCAAGCTGCATGTCTGTGATTCCTAGATTTTTGGTGAGGCTGTCTGATATTATGTTTACTCCTAGCCCTCCATCCAAAATGACCTTTGACACTGTCTCCCCTGTGATTTTTATGGTCACCTCTAAAATGGATGTGTCATAAACCTAGACTTTCTCCACATTCCTGCATTCTGGATTTGGATTCTCCATTTCCCACATGAGAATCTGTGCCAATCTTTCATTTGGGACTATGGCCTGAAGCATCTTTTTCCTGTTAATTGGAAACCAAATTTAGCATTTGGTCCAGTGATGCTCAGCTTCATCTTGCTGAGATCCTCCCACATGTCATATTCCTTCATGAAGTTGCTACTTTGCTCAATGGGCATACTTTTGGCCTCTGTACATTCTTCCTTGTTCCTCCTTTGCTTCTCTATCTTTTTCTAACCTTCCCTTGTCAGCTTTCTTTTTTGGACTTCCTCTAGAGTTCTTTCCATTTTCCTTTCCAGGACACTTCCACTGCTCTGGGCTATAATGGGCTCTAATTGGCACTTCAACATCCTTTCTTTAGTTTCTCTCTAATTTCATAGTGGCTTCTTGCCCGCCGCTCAGATTTCTTCCCTCTTCTTCACCAGGCTTTTCCTGTCTGGAGTGGGATTTCTTGCATTGTCCAAACCATCCCTTGTGCACTCTGCACCAAACACTAGACAATCAAAAGAAAGGCAAACAAGAATTTAAGAAATGTGGAGTGGTCATCCACAAGACATAAAGGAGGGTACCCTTGTTGCTACCCTAGCTGCTGAGGATGATGCTTTAAAACGTCCATTATAGATTGGCAAGGTTATAGCTACTAATCAAGATGAAATTGGTGAGCATTCTAATTCACTAACAGCGCATTGGATGAGAACAACTCATGCAAATTAAGTTGAGAAAAATAGAGCTTGGAAATGGTAAATATAAAAAAAGAAAAGGGCGAGCACAACACTACTAGTACTAGTGTACTATCACTTGATGAGTTAGATATTTTCGTGCATGACTTTACTCTCACAAAAGAAGGTTACTTGTTGATAAGGTCAACCATTTCTATTTTACAAGAGAAGATGCCTTGCTTCAGTAACTCTGAGCTTAGTAACACACCCTTTGGGTGTGCTAACAAACCCAGGGGGTGTTAGCTTCAAGTGTATACAAAGAAGAAAAAAATGGCTTTGTGGATAGTGATAAATAGGATGCCTCATCTACGTCCACAAATTAGTGATGGGGTGAGTGTATAGGTGGCAATGATGATGATGAGGAGCCATAAGTATGCCATGAGTTGTATGTCTAGAAAATAGCTCCTTTTTTTATAGTTCTATTAATTTCTTTTCTGGATCAAAGATGGCAATGACAAATGAACTCTATTTTGGTACATTTTTAAAACTTATTGTTAGATTTTCAATTGTAATCTCAAAAAGTAAGCAAAACCAAGTCTTTTTTTCCATTTCATTTTTTGTAAAAATACGCAGTGTCCTAAATATTGTTATTTTTGGGCGATATTGTATGCATACATATACCACTGTCCAAAAAAGGCACTTTTTATGGAATCTTTGAAAGATGCTAAATATTTCTCATTTTCAAGAAATATTACCTAGTTTTCTCGCAGCTGTGTTAGTAGTTAATTTACTTCATTCATTGTAATAATTTAATATAGTGAAATATGAGGTCAATAATTAAATCCATGCATGAAGCATGCACTTTCATATTCTCAAGGGAAAAAAATAAACTTTTCTTAAAATAGACCTCTCCAAAGTAGTCTATTTTTACATATGAACAAATTTAGTAAAATGGCCCACGTTGGGTTGTAGACCAACACTATTCCCATAATTTTAAGTATCAATTCAACTATATCCTTGCGAAAGACCATAGAGTTATAACTGGTGCAAGTTGCAGGCATGTACCTACATATAAGGAGCCATGATAGGTGGAGACATTCAAACATCTATAGAGAGTAGCAATTTATTCTACTATTTTCTCTTGTATGGTTTCATCATTTCATGAGTGTGTGAGAGAGAGAGACAACTCTATTAAACATGGTTTGTAAGAATTGCAGGTTCCTAACTCTCCTTTCTTTCTATATTTTCTTTTCTTCTCCAATGAGATGATGTCTCATCTCTATCAAAGGGATTGATTGTACCAAATTACTTCATACCTTTGTAAATCATTGAAATACTCATGTGTGAGATCGGGTCTCACACATGGGGGGCACATTGGACCTAATATTTGGACCCAATATGGAATTTATGTATCTATGATTTATTTTTTATAAATTATTATTTGAAGTAAAAATTTAATTATTTTTATTTTAGTTTGTTCCATTCCGCAGTACAAAATTTCATGTGAGCATACGTTTTGCTATTTATTGTATTAAAGCATGGGCTAAACTGAGTTCTCAACAAAGACACGCTTATCTTGTGTAAGATGGTAGAGTCTATACCCTTTGTTTTTTGAGTTATATTCTAAATATATATATATATATATATATTCCACCTTATCTTCTAGCTTATTACGTTGTTACTCTTAAGGATGAGAGCATAAGCAAGATAACCAAAAATACACAAATGAGTCACAAGAGCTTCCTACCATTCCAAGTTTCATAAGCAGTAATTGGTGGGTAGGCCTTTAAAAATTAAAATGAGCCATCTCCATGAGAGATCTATTCATCGACTCAATCACACCATCTTGTACCAAAGAATTAACTTTTATGTTCTAAAAAATCACACATGAAATGCCACCATATTTTTTCACGCCCAAAAAATCTTAAGCATTACATGTGTTACTAACATCATTTCATTATGTACATAGTCTACATTACTAATAAACATCATTTTTCCTAACACAAAGGTTAATTTTTCAACATCGATATCTCAAATATTTACGTCGTGAGAAAAACTAATCTGGTTTTTCACATCAAAAAAATATTTAGAATTAACTTATTAGCTAATAATTTCATATTTTGATGATAAATTTAATCATACATACACTTTTTTCTCTTTAATCGCTAACATTTTTTCTCTTTAATCACTAACATTTTTTGGACATGAATTTCTCATATATTTTTGCAGTGAAAAACTAGACCAGTTTTTCACATCATCCAAAGTTCTTAAAATGGCCACTCCCATTGAAGAAGACGCCACTTAGAAGATCTCCAAGAGAATGTAGAGAGAAAGCAGATTTATTCATAGCCATCACACCAAGGAGGTCTTGACAGTTATAAAAGAGAAAAAGACAAAAGGACGTAGGCAACTCTCTAGTAAGGCCATGACCTTGCGAAGCGAAGGCAGGATAGGAAGTTTTTGAAGAAGAAAAGTATGCGCAGAAAGACCTACCTCCTTTCCCAACCGCTTTCTCTTCCATGGTTGACCTTGACACGAGAATCGAACGTGTCACATTCATTGAACCTTAGGTCACACCTCTTGTCAAAGCTTTGCACGTACAAGAAGAAGAGCCTCTATGCTCTTATGCAAGATTTTTCCATGAAATAGAGGATGTTATAGAGAAGCCCCATGAGGAGCCATCGTAGTCACGATCCTACAAGAGAAATAGGTAACCTCCCCATCATCACAACAAGAGCTACAATGAGGGCAAGGTAGAAGAAACCAAAGAAAAAGAAGTTTTTCACAGGGCCAAGGTAGTTGAGCAAGAGAAATAAGTGCCACAAAAAGATATCCCATTGATAGAGTTAGTTTTACAAGAAGCCACTCTTGTAGAAAAAAAGGTAACAAAATTTGCACCCACTACCCTAGACCCTCCAAAAAATATGACAGAGCTGAAGATGCAAAGGAGAGTAAGGAAAGACTAAGTAAAGTACAAATAAAATTCCCTCTTAAGGATATAAATGCCAACCCCAAGGTTCCTTATCGATCTTTCACTCTCGTCTCCATCTCACACATAGCCTAACCTTCTAAGTCACATGATAAATTTAGAGCATTTCCTTGGGAAGAAGTATAGAAATGCAAGATCCCACATGAAACCCCAAAAAAGAAGGATGATGACAATGAGGGGCTTGTGTCGATTACCACATGCTAACTATATACTAGGCAAAAGCAACACCTACATAGGAATAGTCGACAAGCTCATGAAGGGAGAATTGAAAACAAGCTGATTGTAGGGAGGGAAAAAAGGACCAAGGTCAAGGAAGATCTCAAGGAGAAGTTAAAAAAAATGAAGCTACAATGAAAGAGATAAATGTAAATTTAGATATAATCAAATCATGCTTTGATGCAAATTTGAATGCCTTACAAGGCAGAAGGCCTTGGAAGGTATATCTGCAAGAGGAACATGTTTCCTATGAGGTACCATAGTAAAATGATCATTGCTGGATATAGACCGCCATGCATGATGAGTATGACTCAATCATAAAAAATGACACTTGGTATTTAGCAGATTTGCCTTATGGTAGAAAGGCAATTGGTATGAAGAAGGTTTATAGCTAAAGAGTAAAGATAATGGTAGCATTGATAAGACATTTGCACATACATCTCATATAACTATGATCAGGTGTATTATTGCATTGGCAATGCATCCTGGTTGGAATGCATATAAGTTAGATATTAAGGTTTCCTTCTTAACTGGTAATTACATGAGGAGGCTTATGTCTCTCACCCTCATGGTTTTGATGAAAAAATTAAGGAATCTAAAGTATTCCGATTAAGAAAATTTTTATATCGCCTTAAGAGAAAGCTTCCAAATCATGGTATGAGAACATAAACACATACTTGGTTGTTGCAAATTGTTTTTGCAACAATCTAACTGAGAGTACCCTCAATGTAAAGAGGAGTAAAGATTATTTTTTAGTCATTATTTTATACATTGATGACATGCTTCTCATTATCCTAAATGAGGAGAAGATTTTGGCCTTCAAGAGGCTAAACTCACTACAAGACACTGCTACCATACACGCGTTCGATACACGCGATAAGTTACGGGCCCATGTATGGTCACGCATGTATATGAGTAGTATCGGGCGTGTGTATATTGGCATCTACATTCAACAATGTAATATATTCAAAAATAAATCATGAGATGATAATTAAAAGACAACATATATAATAGAAATGTCATCAATTTAGAACGATACAGTGATGGATTGGTTAGGGTTCGATCTCATCTTCAATAAGATCCATCCTTGCTAAACAATCAACATCAATATCCTTTTTATCAATTTGTAAGGCTACAATTAAATTTATTCCACTATCAATATTCTGTCCATTGATAATGGTACCGATGCCTTGATCATCCTCATCAACATCACCACCATCCTCAATGGTAGGGTCATCCTCATGATCATGAGAAATGGCACTCTCATCCTCATTATCATGATCATCTCTTATTTCTTGATCATCGATCACAACATCTTCATTGGCATGTTCGACATCATCTTCATTGCGGCTTGCTACATCCTCCATATGCTCCATATCAGTGAATGTATTATACATCACTTTGGAACGTGGTGTAATAGGAATGACGTACCACCATTTAATGTCATGCACCATTGGCAGTTAGATAACCTACTCAAATACACATACTGCAGTAATTAATTAGTATATCAAAAGTCAAGGGGTACGCGTGCTTAGATATATATGTACATGAAACACATTAGTAAAAAAATGCATACCTGCTCACATTGTTGTGGCAATACGAGCCTATCTTTTGTTGTTTGCCAAAACTTTGTAGAGTCAATAGTTACATAACCACTTGCATGGCATTTTATCGTTGCATTAGGCCCTTTTTTCACCACGTTCATTTGCCATTTGGCATCCAAAATATACACAAAGAAGTGACGAAAGTCAAGCCTAAATATGTCTTGGATTGTGCCATAATTTAATCATCCATTTTTCCATTGGGAAGCTACTAATGACACCACAATCTTCTGTATTCCTCTTTTAATCAATTATTTGTGTTCGAAAATGCTTGCCTTTACACCATATAGCATTGAACATAGTGCACTGGACCAAAATAGAAGCAATATTTGTGTAAGCAATGTGAATAAATATTAAAAGCAAATCACTTACAACTAATGCAAAACATTAGTTCTATGCACCTTTAACATGCATTATCGTGCATACTCCCATTCTTCCGCCGTGATATGCAGCCCCTCGCCGCTCTCTGCTCTCTCCATTTTCTCATGCAACCAATCAACATGGATATCATTCGAAAGTGTTGCTAGATGCTTAGGGTATGCCTTACGAGAGCCATGTTGCCTCTGAAAGAGAACTCTTTCTGCTCTAAAAAGTCTCTATATCCTGTGTTGATCACGTGTAATAGCGCGTCTCTACTATTTTAAATTGCATGTAACAGAGCATCTAACTATGTAAAATCGCGTGTATGAACGCGGTTGTTTATTATACACGTGAATATACACGCGCTCCTACATGCGACCACCTGTCTATACCTAACACATAACCCGCCGCCTTCTCCAAAAACCATTTTCAAACTCCATCTTTCCTCTCCTTTGTCCTCGCTACCAAATCTTCCCTCTTCCAATAGAGAACTAAAGC
This sequence comes from Cibotium barometz, assembly GCF_041138505.1. Lineage (NCBI taxonomy): Eukaryota > Viridiplantae > Streptophyta > Polypodiopsida > Cyatheales > Cibotiaceae > Cibotium > Cibotium barometz. The sequence continues at coordinate 25,060,318 of NC_141097.1, forward strand.
CAAGTGCAAGGAGTAGACACGTGCAAGGAGCAGACACAAGTGAAGGAAACCAGCCAAAAAGAAGACTCACTTTTCCAGAGGTGAGTTAGTTTGTCCTTTGTCCTATCTCTTTCCTTCCATTTGTTTATGCGATTGTCTCTTTTCCTTATGCGATTGTCTCCGTCCTTCTCTACTCGTGCCTGCTTCAGTATTTTTGTGAACGATAGTGACAGTCTGGGCTTTCTTTTTAAGAAAGATTTGTCGGTGGTCTGTCGTTTTCGAAAAAGTTTTTGTGCAGGCCGTGTGTACGAGCACGTGTATGTCTACGTGTACCCTATTTGCACAGATTGTTTGCACAGATTGTTCACGTGCAAATACACGTGTTTTTGGATGGGTTTTTACACGCGACTGTGTTTGCCCTTAAAGTTCACCCATGCTTGCGTGTGTTGCTTGTCCTCTTGTCCAGCTTGCATGTTTGGTCATCCAAAGCATACAGATTGTCGATCCAACTCAAGAGAGAGATGCTCCCATCTGCATATGGCTTGCCTTCACAAAATCATATGTGCTAGCTTGCATGTTTGGTCCTCCAAAGCATAGAGATTGCCGATCCAATCAAGAAAGAGACGATCCACTACCTAGCATTTTGTTTCTACCTACCTATGGGCATTAATCATGTAAGAGGATGCATCAGTTTTGTAGCATTTTGTTACTAATTCGGCCACCTAGCATCGCACATGAGCCGATTAGTTGGGGAGGTGATAGATGCTGTACATAGTTGGTACCACAGTCCCCCACATGTGACATTCTCGGATGTATGGGGAAGGATGCGAATAAGGGAGATCTTAAGTAATAAAAGATCTCACCTTAAGAAACTCGCGTACGATGATGGGCTTAATGTAACTACGGGTGGCTATCTTGTCGAGAAACCTACCACCACTGCGCACAAACGCAAGTGGAAGGAGGCAAAAAAATGACTAAAGGGTGGCATGAAGAGCAGGCAGCATGTGGAGGCATGACGGATCCAGATGGAAACCATTGCATCTTTGCATTTCGGATCTGGCGGCATTGAGTCATGGGAGACAGAGTTTGTATCTTGCCACTTTATTTGATTGTTTACTTAATTCATTGATTCTATGATTGTTTTAATCTTACAAATTATGTTAATTATGTTACAGCGACGGGTTATGGGGAGGAAGCCCACATCCCACGATACTGGGTATGCTCGCCGGCATAGCAGACGTGAAACGTGGGCCCTCTTCAATACCGAGGGACGTATTATGGACGCACAGTTTGAGATGGCCATGAGACCATACGGTCCACAGGTACTTGAAAACTCTAAACGAATGATTTTGGTTTATTGAATTACATATATATATACTTATATACGATATATTACTTGAATAGGCACAAGCTGCTACTACTGCACCTACTGATGCTCCTGCCACCACTGATGATCCACCCGGATGATCCACCCGCCGCCACTGCTCTTGCTGGACGTGAGCACTACTCATGGGACATGTATACCAATGTGAGCTCATCTGATCATGGAGGGAGCAGCGAGGCATCATCTGGGTCTGAGTAGTACTCAGACTTATAGTATCACATTCCATATTGAGGATGTGGTTGTATATATATTACTTTGACATATGGACTCCCTTGTATATATGTGTACACATAAAATTTTAATAGTAATATTGAATTGTGAATTGATAGTATTGCATTCATGTCTGTCTTGAATCGTGTATTGACAATGTATGCATTCATGTCATTCTTGAATCGTGTAATGACAATGCACTAAATCTTCCTCGTGGGTAGATGGTGCAATGCACCCAAAAAAAATCCAAAGAGTGCTATTGGGTGCTGGAGTGCTGGAACAGCATTCAGGTACCAAATAGCACTCTCTGTTCGCGTGTATAGACGCATCAACTCTGTAAAAGTCGTGTGTATATACGCAGATACTCTGTGAAATGCGCGTGTATAAGCGCAGCTAAACCGAAAAAACGTGTGTATAAGCCCTCGTATCAGCGCATCTCACTGCGTCTATACACGCGCTTTTACATGCATGTCTCTGGCCGTCGCGATGATACACACATTGATACATGGCCCGCTACTTTTTTTCCACAAGTCATTTTCTGCGCGGCTAGGAGCACGGGTATGAGCCCGATCCCTTGTAGTGACTATATATGTAATTTGAGATGATAGATTTGGGCTCGTTGCATTATTATTTAGGTAGATAGTTTATGAAGTGTGATGATAGTAGTGTGATGTTGCAGACAAAGTACATACACAGGGTGCTCACATGGTTTGGTCTTGAAGGACTATAAGCCTATTGCTACACAAGTAGAGACAGGTGCTAGGCTTAGTGTCCAAGTAATACGACAATAAACATTTAGTTTGGGGTCTCCAAATTGAGCAAGTTTATGCACAGTCCCAGAAGTAAGCATTAGTTCTGCCAAGAAAGTATTCAGATACTTATATGTGTAAGATTCCCTTGTTTCCACCGAGCAACAGATTCGGGGTACTAGCAGCGGAAGTAGCACTTCTCGCGCGGGACAGGGGTCCCACATTCAGGGCCTCACCCACGGATATCCGGATAAGAGACTAATCCGTCCGTTGTTCCAAAATCGAACCCGAAAAAACTTCCTTTACCGAAAAGCACGGGCGATTCCACCAGGAAAACTTTTTATTCTAATGCAGTCAAGAACATTTCTGATCAAGCTGATCCAATTGCATCTTCAAGATACTTGATCAGATCAAGGAAGAAACTTGCACTTGGATCATTGAGATCAACGCTTTTTTCCCCATTCAAGAGGCACAGCCGTTGATTCCTATCCATAGAACAATTACTGTCCGGGATTTACTTTATCTATCGTAATAACAAAAGTTGAGTCTCGATTTACGGATCCATCAGTCTAGCCTGACCCCATTTGAAAGAGTAAGAGTGGGGTTTATGTATACACACTTGCAAACTTTAAAAGAGTAAGACCGGGGGTCTATATATACACACTTGGAAAGTTTGCTCATGGAGCACATTTAATTACAATCTGTGTTCCATTTGCCCGGTTTCCAATGTGTTGTGACCTGAAAGAGCCCCCTCTAAATTGGATCTTTGGCTCATATTTTATAACTAAATGTTCTCGGATCGTGACTAGACTTTGCAAGAGTAAGGGTGGGGTCCACTTATACACACTTGCAAAGTTTGGTCATTGAACGGACAACCTTTGGTTGTAATATGTGAGAGAAAGGTCCAATTTTGAGAGGGCTCTCTAAGGCTATGACACATTAAAAACGAGGAAAATAGGTCGCACATTAAAACCAAATATGCTCTAATGGTGACCAACCTTGGTAAGTGTGTCTATGTGGACCCCACATACACACTTGAAAATTTTGATCACCATTGGAGCACATTTGGCTTTAATATGTGGACCAAAGGCCTAATTTCGAGTGAGCTCTATAAGGCCATGACACGTTGAAAACCACGAAATGGGACACACATTGAAACCAAATGTGCTTTGAGTGAGAAAACTTTGTAGGTGTATATATGTGGATCCCACCCTCACTCTTGTAAATTTTGGTCACCATCATAGTGCATAGTTAGTTATAAAAAGTACATACCAAAGGTCCAATTTTGAGGGGGCTCTCTAAGGTCACGACACATTGGAAAACTAGGCAAATAAAATACACATTACAACCAAATGTTCTCTAATGGTGACCTAACATTGGCAATTTTGTATATGTGGATCCCACCCTCAATCTTACAAAGTTTGGTCACCACATCAGAGCATATTTGAATATAATGTATTGGCCAAAGGCCGAATTTTGAGGGGACTCTAATGCCACAACACATTGAAAACTGAACGAATGGCATGCGCATTGCAACCAACTCTAATGGGGACTCTCTAAGGTCACGACACATTGGAAACCAAGTATATAGAATACAGATTACTATCAGATGTTCTCTGATGGTGACCAAACTATGCAAGTGTGTATATGTTGACCCCACCCTCAGTCTTTCAATGTTTGGTTCACCATTGTAATTAAATGTACTCCGATCGTGTGACTAAACTATGCAAGTGTATATATGTAGACTCCACCCTCACTCTTTCAACGTTTGGTTCACCCATTGCAATAAAATATACTCTGATCATGTGACCAAACTATGCAAGTGTATATATGTAGACCCCACCCTCACTCTTCCAAATTTTGGTCACCATTGGACACATTGGCTGCAAAGTGTGGCCAAGGCCCAATTTTGAGGGGGCTCTCTAAGGCTGTAACACATTGGAAACCAGGAAAATGGAATGCACTGTAATCAATTGTGCTGTGATGGTGACCAAACTTTGTAAGTGTGCATATATGGACCCCATCCTCACTCTTATAAAGTTTGGTCACCATTGGAGGCATATTTGAATGTAATGTGCTTGCAAAGTTTAGTCACCACCATCAGAGCACATTTACTTGTAAAGTGTGAGACAAAGGTCCAATTTTCGAGGGGACTCTCTCTAAGGTCATGACACATTTAAAACCATGCAAATGGAGCACACATTACAATCAAATGTGCTCTGATGGGGTGAACCAAACTTTGCAAGTGTGTATATGTGGGACCCACCCTCTCCCTTGCAAAGTTTGTTCACCATCGGAGCACTTTTGAAATGCAGTGTGCAGGGTGAAGGCCCAATTTCAAGGGGGCTCTCTAAGGTCACGACACATTGGAAACTAGGTGAATGGAATACACATTGGAAACTAGGCAAATGGAATACACATTGGAAACTAGGCAAATGGAATACACATTGTAATCAAATGTGCTCCGATGGTGGACCAAACTTTGTAATTGTGTATATGTGGACCCTACCCTACTATTCCAAAGTTTGGTCACCATTGGACACATTTTAATGCAAAGTACAGCCCGAAGGTAAAATTTCCAGGGGACTCTCTAAGGTCAAGACACATTGGAAACTAAGGAAATGGAATGTACATTGTGATGGAATGTGCTCTAATGGTGGTCACCAAACTTTGCAAGTGTGTATATGTGGACTCTCACTCTTGCAAAGTTTGGTCACCATCGGAGCATATTTGAATGCAATGTTTGGTCACCATTAGAGAACATTTAGTTGTAAAGTGTGGGCCAAAGGCCCAATTTTAAGGGGGCTCTCTAAGGTCATGACACATTGGAAACTAAGAAAATGGAACACACATTGCAAATTATAATTATGCTCCGATGGTGACCAAACTTTGCAAGTGTGTAGATGTGGACCCCACCCTCACTCTTCTAAAGTTTGGTCACCATCTTAGCACTCTTGAATGCAATGTGTGGGCTGCAGGCCTAATTTTGAGAGGAGGCCACGAAACTTTGAAAATCGAGAAAATGACATGCACATTGTAACCAAATGTGCTCGGATAGTGATCAAACTTTGCAAGTGTGTATACGTGGATCCCACCTCACTATTGTAAAGTTTGGTCACCATCAAAGCACATTTGAATGCAATGTGCAGGCCAAAAACTCAATTTTGAGGGGGCTCTCTAAGGCCATGACACACTGAAGACCAAGAAAATAGCATTGACATTTGCACCGATGGTTACCATACTTTTCAAGTGTGTATGTGTGGATGTGGACCCCACCCTACTCTTACAAAGTTTGGTCATCAAACATTGAAGCACATTTAGTTGTAAAGTGCAGGTCCAAAAGCCCAATTTTGAGGGGGCTTTTTAAGGCCACACTCTAAGTCCACAACACATTGAAAACTAGGGAAATGGTTTACACATTGCAACCAAATGTGCTCTATTGATAACCAAGTTGTGCAAGTGTGTATATAATAGATGTCTCCCTTACTCTTGTTGTAAAGTTTGGTCACCATTGGAGCACATTTGAATGTAGTGTGTGGGTCAAAGGACCAATTTTGAGGGGGCTCTCTAAGGTCATGACACATTGGAAACTAGGCAAATAGAATGCACATTACCACCAAATGTACTATTATGATGGTGACCTAACTTTTCAAGTGTATATTTGAATGCCACCCTCACTCTTGCAAAGTTTGGTCACCATAAAATCACATTTGAATGTAATATTTGGGCCAAAGGCCCAATTTTGAGAGGGCTCTCTAAAGCCACAACACATTGAAAACTATGTAAATGGCATGGACATTCTAACCAAATGTGCTTTGATGGTGACCAAACTTTTCAAGTGTGTATATGTGAATGGAACCCTCACTCTTTTCAAGTGTGTATATGTCAATGCCACCCTCACTCTTGCAAATTTTGGTCACTATCGAAGAATATTTAGTTGTAAAGTGTAGGCCAAAGACCCAATTTTGAGGGGACTCTCTAAGGTCATGACACATTGAAAACTAGGAAAATGGAATTTACATTATAATCAAATGTCCTTCGCAAGTGTGTACATGTGGACCCCATTCTTACTCTTGCAAAGTTTGGTCACCATCATCAAAGAGCTTTTAAATTCAGTGTATAGGCTAAAGGCTCAATTTTGAGGGGGCTCTCTAAGGTCATGACACATTGAAAACCAAGTAAATGGCACACACATTGTAAATGTGCTCCGATGCTGAGAAAACTTTATGACTATGTATATTTTAATCCCACCTCACTCTTGTGAAGTGTGGTCACCATCGGAGCACATTTAATGGCAATGTAAAGGCCAAAGACCCAATTTCAAGAGGGCTCTCTAAGGCCTCACAACACATTAAGAACTAAGCATCTGACATACACATTAAAACCAAATGTATTTCGATCATGGTGACTAAACTTCACAAGAGTGTATATGTGGACCCACTCTCTCTTGCAAAGTTTGATCACCATTGGACTACATTTGGTTGCAATGTGCAAGCCAAGGGCCTAATTTTGCGGGGTCTCTCTAAGGCCATGACACATTGAAAATCGGGCATCTAGCATGCACATCATAATCAAATGTGCTCCAATGGTGACCGAACTTTGCAAGTGTGTTTATGTGGATCCCATCCTCATTCTTGTAAAGTTTAGTCACCATTGGAGCACATTCATTTGCAATGTGCATACCAAAGTTCCACTAAACAAACATAGATAAAAAGAGACAAAACATTAGTGAAAGAAAAAGACATGTTTGGATAAGTTTTGTGTGTATGTGTGTGTGTGTGTGTGTGTGTGCAAAGAGGGAGAAATGATACACTTCTATGGAATTAAAATGGGATGATGTAAAAATTTAAGAGAATAATACATATGATAGATTATGGAGCTACAACATAAGGGTACCAGCCTAGCTACGTAAAAAAAGTTTTTTTTTTCAAAAAAAAAGACTTAAAAAAACATTTTTTTTTTCGTAACTCGATCAAGTTACATTAAAAAATAGCATTTTTGAAAAAAAAATAAAAAAACATTTGGCTTTAAAAAAATATTTTTTTTCCTTTGCAGTGTCGTCCGTGCATGCTTGATGTACATGAATGCCATGGGTTATGTAAGTAACTCGGTCGAGTTACTTACATATTGGGTTATGTAAGTAACTCGGTTGAGTTACATATTGGGCTATGCCATGGGTTATGTAAGTAACTCGGTTGAGTTACATATTGGGCATCCACATAGGCAACTCGTATATTGATTGAGTTCCATGGTGGATGTCCACCACGTAACTACATGGTACCTACGTGGATGTCCATCATGTAGCTTATATTTGAAGTTACGTGGATATCCACCATGTAACACAATCAAGTTACATGGTGCCTTTGTGGATGTCTACCACATAACTCAATAGAGTTGCATGGTCATCAGTATCCCACGTGGTAAGGGCGGTAACTCGGTCGAGTTATCTCCCAAATATTAGTGACCTACCACTTGGGATGATGCAATTAGAAGTATAACTTGATCAAGCTATGTCAACGGTGTCCCATACGCACAACATGATCCCAAAGTGAGGACCCTGACTGTATAACCACCACCTTGCTCATCATTGCTTCCACCTCAGCCTCTAGATGATGATTTGCCTCTACCTCTACCTGTATGTTGGAGTGGAGATTAGTGTAGCAACACAAACATAGATGCAATAAGAAAGGAGAGATAGATGGAAGCACAACACTCAAAGTAGATTGATGAGAATGAGTGAAGTATGAGTCAAGTAATCGTGATAAGGTCACTTACACACTCATAGTGCATACATACACTCAAGGGAAAAAACCTCCTAAAGAGGTAAATGTGCCTTGGCCCTTTATTAGCCTCATCCACACATCACTACCATATAAGTGCTGTAAATATTCACTATAGAGATGATGTGAACATGTATAGGGATCATGTGGCTGATCAATCCCCAAATGGAAAGAATCCCAAAGCTTTGTAAAAAGCTTCAAACTTTTCTTGTCTCATAAGAGAGAATTAATGAACATATTTGCCACATTATTTTGTGCAGAGATATTAGGTAGGCAAATCTCTCCGGCAATGAGTCTATTTATGAAATAATGATAATGCATCTCAATGTGCTTTGTACTTTGTACAAGCATAAAACACTTGATTCCTTGCAACACTCTTGTTGCACTCCCTATTAACACCAAGATCTACAAAAAGGCATCTGAGCCATAACATTCTAGAGTCACTTTAAAATTTCCATGTACTCAACTTTACAAGAAGTGGCCACCATTGCATGAGATACATGAATCACTAAAGTGAAAGTAAAAGCCACTAGTGGACACTCGTGTGTCATGTCATAACATCCAATCTAATCAGCATCATTGAAAGCATATAGTTAAACATTACCCCTCGTAGCATAGAATAAGCCAAGAGACTAAGTGCCATATTGTAAGATTCCTCCCCCAACCCCTTTTGTGATGTCTAGTATCTTCCCTTGTAATCAATCCCTCTTCAAAAATATAAAGACCTTGTTTCTAACTGTTTTAGCCTAGAGAGAGAAAATTATTCTAGAGAGAGAATATTCAGATTATGAATATTTTTGGATAGAAAAATAACTCATCTTATTAAAATAAGTTTCTCTGAAACAAAAATTCAAAAAGAATTTTCCAATGCGCAATTGGAATTAATTGGAAAGAGGTATAAAGAACCTTAGTCTAAGGGTCTAGATTTTTAGAAATTTTTGGATTATGGTCCAATTAAGGTTCCTATGGGCCAATAGCATCAATCCATGTGTAGGGAGGAGATAAATCCTATTTGTAAAAGAAGATACCCAAAAATGAGTAAATGCTCACATAAGATGAAGAGTTGAAAATGTACAAGGTTTATTAGTAAAAAACTATGAGTAATATCAAAAAAATGAGATAAATTGAGTATCCAAAAAATGAGCAAATGCTCACATAAGATGAAGAGTTGCAAATGTACAAGGTTTATTAGTAAAAAACTATGAGTAATATCAAAAAAATGAGATAAATTGAGTATCCAAAAATGAGTAAATGCTCACATAAGATGAAGAGTTGAAAATGTACAAGGTTTATTAGTAAAAAACTATGAGCAATATTAAAAATATGAGATATTTTGGGTATAATCATTCCATTTTGACACATATGTAAGGAAGGGGAGTTTTTTAAAGGAGGTGCATATTTCACATGCTTGAATGAGTTTTAAACTCAAAAATAATGTGATATTTTTATCTCTCATCTCTCTTGAACCAAACCAAATCAAAATAGAACCAAACCGAATCAAAAAGTAACCAAACTAGGTCCAAATCTAGTCCAAATTCAACCAAACTGACTTGGAAAATTCTAGAATCAGTTTGTTTGGTTAGGAGCTCAATTTTTCCTATAAATAGAAGTCTCCCCTTGTTGAAAAATATATAGTGTCTTATGCTTTGTTACTCTACTCCACCTAAGCCAAGAACTGTGAATTCTTTCATAATTCACTAGTTTTTGACACTTCTCTCTTTCTTCAATCCCCATTGGTGGCTCCATCAACATACTAAACCATTGGTGGCTCCATCAACATACTAAACCAATTGATTGGTTGGGGACCTCTACCGTGAACAAAGAATCAAGCAATTTGTAAGGTAAGTATAGTGAATTTTGCTCTTTTCTATAATTTCTCAATGTTTTATCTCTTCTCAACCCCTCTCAAGCTTGAGAAGCTTAATTGGTATGGTTTTTGAAATGCTTTTGCAGTTAATTAATTAATGATAGTAAAAAAATTACATAAATTTCCATTTATGTTTAATTATAATGGTTTTTTCTCTCTCTCACTCAAGAAATGGTCATACTCATGACCATGTCTCAATCCAAATGAAGCTTTTCATAAAGTTTTTTCTTAATCCAAGATTAATCTATACTTAAGACCAAATTAATGGCTTTTCCTATGCTTTTAGTTTATGTATTTCATGAATATTGATGATTCAATCCATTATGGGTTAATGATCCAATTAGGGATCATTCTAATCATTCTCTTAATGATAAGTTTTATCTTTTTTAGATAATTAAGATTTATCAGTCATAGAAGCGGAGCTATGGCAAAATTTTTATAAAAATTACACATAAAATAATTTCATTCAAAGCATGAAAAGAGGACTTCCTACCATATTCTAGGAATTATCATCCTAGATTAATTAAAAGAATTTTATTGTAATCATGGAGATGTGGATGTATGCATGTAGATGTAGATGTATAGATGTGGATGTGAATGGAGATGTGGATGTATGCATGTAGATGTAGATGTATAGATGTCGATGTGAATGGAGATGTGGATATATGCATGTAGATGTAGATGTATAGATGTGGATGTGAATGTAGAGGTGGATGTATGCATGTAGATGTAGATGTATGGATGTGAATGTAAATGTGGATGTGGATGTATGCATGGAGATGTGGATGTATGCATGTAGATGTAGATGTATGGATGTAAAGGTGAATGTGGATGTGGATGTGGATGTATGCATGGAGTTATGGATGTATGCATGTAGATATGAATGTATGCATATAGAGGTGGATGTATGGATGTGAATGTGGATGTAGATGTGGATATATGTACGGATGTGAATATATGATATGTGATGTGAAGGAATCTGAAGTGAGGAGATGGAAAATGATGTGATTGGATGAGTACACATATAAATGGAATGTGGAATAAGTAATGTGGGTTGATGGGGGATAATGTGGAAAAATGAGAGTTAATATAGAAACTATAATTGTAAACTATTTGTAAATGCTAATTGTAAATGACTGTTTTATGTCAAGAATGCTGGGGAAGCATTTTGACCGTCTTGTGATTAAGGTCGTGATGATAAAGTTGCAACTGCTGATGGAGAGTCAATGGAGGACGTCTCACGTAGCAAGGTCGACCGAGGTCTTGACCAGCCTCGGTGCGATTAAAATGGTGAGCTTCCAGTACGGTGGATGAGGGGCCAAGGAAGCGGCCTATGAGTGAAGCGCTAGGTCACCTGCGAAGGATCCTAGAGGGTGCTGACCATACGGTGCTCGGGCTCTGGGTCGCCATGGATACCCACGCGTGCGTCGAGGAAGATATTGGAACAAGGAGTAAGAGTTGTTTTCTGAAATCGGGCATGGATCTGGTTGATTGACCTTGCTGGTCTTCAATGGATGAGTCCATGGCTCTTTATATGGATCTGTTGGTTGATCTTGCTGATCTTCAACGAGAGTCCATCTTGATAAGTGATTATATTGCCGAGTATTATGGGCTAGGAACTAGGAAACGGCCCCTGAGTGGACAAGTGGTGAGCGTCCTAGTTGCCAATGATGCCATAGATACTCTGATGAAGGAATGATGGGAAAATTAAGAATCAACCGGATAAATTGGAAGATGGTGATCAGTGATACTATGGTTTTATTAAAGGATTGTTTTAAAACTGGTTGAATCTGTAAAAAGGCAATTTCATATTGGGTGTGTAAGTGGTGTGACTAGTTTTATTTTTGCATGAACTTCCGGTTAGGGGGCCTTGGAACTCTTTTCCTTGGTACCGGGACAAAACCTAACCAAATTCTTAATTGGATCCCATCACTACAGTGGTTGGGCGGTTGGCTAACCCATGGGACTGGATGGGGTTAGGCTGGACTGATGGATCTGTAAATCGAGACTCAACTTTTGTTATTATGATAGATAAAGTAAATCCCAAACAGTAATTGTTCTATGGATAGGAATCAACGGCTGTGCCTCTTGAATGGGAAAAAAAGCGTTGATCTCAATGATCCAAGTGCAGGTTTCTTCCTTGATCTGATCAAGTATCTTGAAGATGCAATTGGATCAGCTTGATCAGAAATGTTCTTGACTACGTTAGAGTAAAAAGTTTTCCTGGTGGAATCGCCCGTGCTTTTCGGTAAAGGAAGTTTTTTCGGGTTCGATTTTGGAACAACCGACGGATTAGTCTCTTATCCGGATATCCGTGGGTAAGGCCCCGAATGTGGGACCCTTGTCCCACACGAGAAGTGCTACTTCCGCTGCTAGTACCCCGAATTTGTTGCTCGGTGGGAACAAGGGGATCTTACAGTTGGTATCAGAGCATTTGGTTAATAAAGTTCAACTGAGAAGACAAATATATCAAAAATTTATCAAGAAAGACAAAAAGGTTATAATTGTGTGATATAATTCATACAAGCTGATATTCAAACTGAAACTCGTAATTTGGTAATTGGGTCTTCAAATGGAAGTACTGCAATTATATAGAATCCCTGACTTGCTTGAGGCCTAGACATGATGGTATTTACCTTATAATTCCAAGGGTCGTAACTACCGTATATACCGAGAGTATAACTGCAGCTCTTTACTAACAGTATATACGAGTAAATCTAAGACTTGAAATTATAAGCGTTAATGCTATCCAGATGATAATTTCGAATGTGGTTGATATGATTTTTAATTCTGTTTGAGAATTGATGAATTGATTTGGATTCTGATTGAAAAATGATGATTTCTGAAATTAGTTGAAATATAATAATCTGAACAAAACCACAATGAGGATGAATGGGACGAGTCCCTGTGATGATATTCATAACTAGAATGATGATAATGATTTCAGCAAATCACTATGAGATTAGTGGGTTGTGCTGTCAAATTGTTACTGTTAACACTTGACCGGTAGATCAAGTTAAGGGATGACAAATTGAGAACTTGCTTGACTGAAATTTCCGTGGAAGAATGTTCAGAAGGAAATTTTTCGGTTTAATGGACCATTATCATGTTAAAGATATGAATGATATGATCTGAATGAATTGTTATGAGTTCTATATAAGGGATATTTATTCCAATATTCCGTTGGGTTGACCAGAATATAAGGAACCCCAGAATAAAATTGGATCTTAAGAAAAAGAGGTGTCCTCTACTTGCGAGATGAGGACATCTCGCACTTTTTAAGTGGGGTAGAATGTAAGATTCCTCCCCAACCTTCGAGGTATACAGGAGTAAGAATCTCCCTTTCTGATCTTATAATTATTCCCTCTCTAAAATAAAAGAAAGTTTCTGTTTAAAAAAAGGAAGACCCTTTTCCTAGAATACTTCTCAGGAGTCACGGCTATTTTAAGGATTCAGAACAATGAGTTTAGAAGTGGAAATCGGTGTTTTGGATACCAAGGTTTTGGTTTTCATTCGAGTACGGCCCAAAAGAAGTTCTTTATCTCTTGGGGAGTATAAGAAGTTATCCCCCAGATATTGTGAGCCTTATATCTGAATTCAATGAAAGTAGGTGACTTAGCCTACGAACTTCTTTTATCCCCTCATCTCAAAGTTCTTAATGTATTTCATAGAAATATGTGCCAAACCCAAATCATGGAAAGACGGTAAAACTTCAGTGGCAAGTTACCATTGGCTTCTAAGTTACGCTAGCTCCTTCCTTTATATAAGTCGTAACTTTTACTTGTCGCTCACAGTAACCTTACTCCCATCGATCTCCTTCTTTCTTAATCTCCTTCATGGCTTGGCAACATGAATTAGTTTTATCCATGATGATTTCTCACCTTCAAGACACAAGAGAGTCTGTGAAGAAAGATTTTATAGAACAATATGAGCGCTCACTTTTTCCTCACTTGGGAACTTCTATAGCGCAGACCAAATGGCGGACCTATTAAGACATAACTAGGGTAACACCCTGGGGTCAGCAGCACTTTCGTAACAATGTCCGCTTGGCCATGGTTATTGAAGCCTTAGGTTTCGGTCCCCGATACTACTGCGTCATGAGATCAAGGCATCTTGGGTTTCCTGAGCGGGTCTTCTTACTGGCGTGTTTTCTTCCTCATGAGAAGATATGCCTTTACTCCGTTTTTGGCTTGCCTCTCAGAGGTCCTTTTGTTAGATCACCTCATACCACTGAGATAGGTGCGGCAATAACCAGCAGAATCATTCCCATAGATGAGTTACCCTATACTTGTGCAGCTTGTGAGTGCTGCTTTTGTTACCATATGATGGACGGGCTTATGGAAGTGTAAAGAGTTCTTCTATCTTTACTGTATAAGTTTCAAGAATGAATAAAGTTTAAATCTTGTTCTTATTTTGAATCTTGCTCTCTTTAAGACTTTTCTTGGTGGTTAATCTTGATTAAAATTTTTCTCTAAGTCTCATATTCGTGCATGTTGCGAAATTATCCTAGTTTGTGAGATGAGGACATCTCGCATTTTTTAAGTGGGAATAGAATGTAAGATTCCTCCCCCAACCCCTTTTGTGATGTCTAGTATCTTCCCCTGTAATCAATCCCTCTTCAGAAATATAAAGACCTTGTTTCTAACTGTTTTAGCCTAGAGAGAGAAAATTATTCTAGAGAGAGAATATTCAGATTATGATCATCTTATTAAAATAAGTTTCCGTGAAACAAAAATTCAAAAAGAAATTTCCAATGTGCAATTGGAATTAATTGGAAATAGGTATAAAGAACCTTAGTCTAAGGGTCTAGATTTTCAGAAATTTTTGGATTATGGTCCAATTAAGGTTCCTATGGGCCAATAGCATCAATCCATGTGTAGGGAGGAGATAAATCCTATTTGTAAAAGAAGATACCCAAAAATGAGTAAATGCTCACATAAGATGAAGAGTTAAAAATGTACAAGGTTTATTAGTAAAAAACTATGAGTAATATCAAAAAAATGAGATAAATTGAGTATCCAAAAAATGAGCAAATGCTCACATAAGATGAAGAGTTGCAAATGTACAAGGTTTATTAGTAAAAAACTATGAGTAATATCAAAAAAATGAGATAAATTGAGTATCCAAAAATGAGTAAATGCTCACATAAGATGAAGAGTTGAAAATGTACAAGGTTTATTAGTAAAAAACTATGAGCAATATAATCATTCCATTTTGACACATATGTAAGGAAGGGGAGTTTTTTAAAGGAGGTGCATTTTTCACATGCTTGAATGAGTTTTAAACTCAAAAATAATGTGATATTTTTATCTCTCATCTCTCTTGAACCAAACCAAATCAAAATAGAACCAAACCAAATCAAAAAGTAACCAAACTAGGTCCAAATCTAGTCCAAATTCAACCAAACTGACTTGGAAAATTCTAGAATTAGTTTGTTTGGTCAGGAGCTCAATTTTTCCTATAAATAGAAGCCTCCCCTTGTTGAAAAATATATAGTGTCTTATGCTTTGTTACTCTACTCCACCTAAGCCAAGAACTGTGAATTCTTTCATAATTCACTAGTTTTTGACACTTCTCTCTTTCTTCAATCCCCATTGGTGGCTCCATCAACATATTAAACCATTGGTGGCTCCATCAACATACTAAACCAATTGATTGGTTGGGGGCCTCTACCGTGAACAAAGAATCAAGCAATTTGTAAGGTAAGTATAGTGAATTTTGCTCTTTTCTATAATTTCTCAATGTTTTATCTCTTCTCAACCCCTCTCAAGCTTGAGAAGCTTAATTGGTATGGTTTTTGAAATGCTTTTGAAGTTGATAGTAAAAAAATTACATAAATTTTTATTTATGTTTAATTATAATGGTTTTTTCTCTCTCTCACTCAAGAAATGGTCATACTCATGACCATGTCTCAATCCAAATGAAGCTTTTCATAAAGTTTTTTCTTAATCCAAGATTAATCTATGCTTAAGACCAAATTAATGGCTTTTCCTATGCTTTTAGTTTATGTATTTCATGAATATTGATGATTCAATCCATTATGGGTTAATGATCCAATTAGGGATCATTCTAATCATTCCCTTAATGATAAGTTTTATCTTTTTAGATAATTAAGATTTATCAGTCATAGCAGCGGAGCTATGGCAAAATTTTTATAAAAAATACACATAAAATAATTTCATTCAAAGCATGAAAAGAGGACTTCCTACCATATTCTAGGAATTATCATCCTAGATTAATTAAAAGAATTTTATTGTAATCATGGAGATGTGGATGTATGCATGTAGATGTAGATGTATAGATGTGGATGTGAATGGAGATGTGGATGTATGCATGTAGATGTAGATGTATAGATGTCGATGTGAATGGAGATGTGGATGTATGCATGTAGATGTAGATGTATAGATGTCGATGTGAATGGAGATGTGGATGTATGCATGTAGATGTAGATGTATAGATGTGGATGTGAATGGAGATGTGGATGTATGCATGTAGATGTAGATGTATAGATATGGATGTGAATGGAGATGGGGATGTATGCATGTAGATGTAGATGTATAGATGTGGATGTGGATGTATGCATGTAGATGTAGATGTATAGATGTCGATGTGAATGGAGATGTGGATATATGCATGTAGATGTAGATGTATAGATGTGGATGTGAATGTGGAGGTGGATGTATGCATGTAGATGTAGATGTATGGATGTGAATGTGAATGTGGATGTGGATGTATGCATGGAGATGTGGATGTATGCATGTAGATGTAGATGTATGGATGTGAAGGTGAATGTGGATGTGGATGTATGCATGGAGTTATGGATGTATGCATGTAGATATGAATGTATGCATATAGAGGTGGATGTATGGATGTGAATGTGGATGTAGATGTGGATATATGTACGGATGTGAATATATGATATGTGATGTGAAGGAATCTGAAGTGAGGAGATGGAAAATGATGTGATTGGATGAGTACACATATAAATGGAATGTGGAATAAGTAATGTGGGTTGATGGGGGATAATGTGGAAAAATGAGAGTTAATATAGAAACTATAATTGTAAACTGTTTGTAAATGCTAATTGTAAATGACTGTTTTATGTCAAGAATACTGGGGAAGCATTTTGACCGTCTTGTGATTAAGGTCGTGATGATAAAGTTGCAACTGGTGACGGAGAGTCAATGGAGGACGTCTCGGGTAGTAAGGTCGGCCGAGGTCTTGACCAGCCTCGATGCAAGCGATTAAAATGGTGAGCTTCCAGTACGGTGGATGAGGGGCCAAGGAAGCGGCCTATGAGTGAAGCGCTAGGTCACCTGCGAAGGATCCTAGAGGGTGCTGACCATACGGTGCTCGGGCTCTGGGTCGCCGAGGATACCCACGCGTGTGTCGAGGAAGATATTGGAACAAGGAGTAAGAGTTGTTTTCTGAAATCGGGCATGGATCGGGTTGATTGACCTTGCTGGTCTTCAATGGATGAGTCCATGGCTCTTTATATGGATCTGTTGGTCGATCTTGCTGATCTTCAACGAGAGTCCTTGGCTCTTTATATGGATCTATTGGTTGATCTTGCTGATCTTCAACGAGAGTCCATCTTGATAAGTGATTATATTGCCGAGTATTATGGGCTAGGAACTAGGAAACAGCCCCTGAGTGGACAGGTGGTGAGCGTCCTAGTTGCCAATGATGCCATAGATACTCTGATGAAGGAATGATGGGAACATTAAGAATCAACCGGATAAATTGGAAGATGGTGATCAGTGATACTATGGTTTTATTAAAGGATTGTTTTAAAACTGGTTGAATATGTGAAAAGGCAATTTCATATTGGGTGTGTAAGTGGTGTGACTAGTTTTATTTTTGCATGAACTTCTGGCTAGGGGGCCTTGGAACTCTTTTCCTTGGTACCCGGGACAAAACCTAACCAAATTCTTAATTGGATCCCATCACTACAGTGGTTGGGCGGTTGGCTAACCGATGGGCCTACTCTTACTCTTTCAAATTTTGGTCTCATTGGAGCATATTTGAATGCAATGTGTAGGCTAGACGCAAAAATTAGAGGGGGCTCTCTAAAGCCATGACATATTGAAAACTAGGCAAATGACATGCCCATTGTAACAAATGTGCTATAATGGTGACCAAATGTGCTGTAATGGTAACCAAACTTTGAAAGTGCATAAATGTGGACCCCACCCTCACTCTTACAAAGTTTGGTCACCGTTGGAGCACATTTGGTTACAATGTGCAAGTAAAAGATCTGATTTGGAGGGGGCTCTTTAAGGCCACAACACATTAAAAACTAAGTATCTGGCATGCACATTGCAACCAAATGTACTCCAATGGTGACCAAACTTTACAAGTGTGTATATGTGGACCCCATCCTTACTCTTGCAAATTCTGGTCATCATTGGAATATATTTGATTACAATTTGCAAGCCAAAGACCCAATTTTGAGGGGGCTCTGTAAGGCCATGACACATTGAAAATTAGGCAAATGGACCGCACACTACAACCAAATGTGCTCTAATGGTGAGAAAACTTTGCAAGTGTGTATATGTGGGCCTCATATACACACTTGAAATTTTTAGTCACCATCGAAGTGTATTTGGTTACAATGTGCGAACCAAATTCCTTATTTTGAGTAGGCTCTTTATGTCCACGACACCTTAGCGACAGCGACTTAAAAATATGTAAGTCTAATACATGTAATCATTAGGAGGGTTTTTTAAAACAAGATTTTGAGAAAAATTTACAAAAATCTACTTACATAAGGGGGTTTTGAATGGAATTAAGAAAAAAAACCATAAGTTTATAAAGAAAAGGGATCATTTTATTAAATCAAGATTCACAAAAAAGGATATTTTTTAATACCCTTTAAAAACACATATGTAGGTCTTCCTAAATTACACCCCCTGAGCATGACACATTGAAAACTAATAGTTTAGCATGCACATTATAACCTTTGAACACACGTATGTAGGTCTTCCTAGAAGTACACCCCCTTGAACACAACACATTGAAAACTAACCGTCTAGCATGCACATTATAATTAAATATACTCCAATGGTGATCAAACTTTATAAGTGTGTATATGTAGACCCTACCCTCAGTTTTGCAAAGTTTGGCACCATTGGAGAACATTTGGTTAGAAACAAATTATATATATATTTTACATGTATGTGAAGAAACTACGAGTGGATGCACCCATGCATAGAGTGACGATGACATGGATACTTGAGTTGTTGAATGTTGACATGGATGTGTGACATTTGGCACCAACTCAAGATAATGTGATATATCCGTGGATGTGTGACATTTGGCACCAACTCAAGATAATGTGATATATCCGTAGATGTTTTGATGACTAATGATGTGGCAATTTGAGTGAGGTGGTAGCTCTGCCTCCTTGATGATGTTCAATGCATATGACATGGCATCTAATGAGTTGGCATCCTAAGTCATTAGTAATGAGGTGGCATGCCATGCCATCAATGATGATGGCATGCCATGTCATCAATGATGAGGTGGCAAATTGAGATGGCACATTGAGGTCGAATGCATGCCATGTGTAGGTGTAACATGTTAGAGACGTGGACACATGCATGGCCATCTTAGGGTCTCCACCTAGGCTTAGTACATTACCTAGCCTATGTTCCCAAGCTTAGTTAGACTTGGAAGGGAAGAAACTATTGAAGTAGAGCTATTTTCACATCAAATTAATGAAAATAGACCTTTTCTTACTCGAATTAAACTAGTTTTTCCATAGATTCACCATGATTAGGACTACTTTCTCACATAAAATTATTGCATAATTGTTGAAATATACAAGTGAATAGGGTGTGTGGTGCGGGAACAAGCCCTTAGCAAGAGGCGCTGTAAAAGAGAATCTGTAAATGAGTGAGAAGCTATGAAAAGGTGAGAAGTATCTACTGGGAGAGAATAAAGGGTAGCATGAGAAGATTTAGGAGGTGTGGAGATATTCTGGGAAGAGGTGGAGAGAATCAAGCAAAAGAGGTGGAGTGAATCAAGGGGAGATAAATGGGATTAGATGCTTGGATGTAAACTCTATAAATTGAGGCATTGGCCTAATGAGAATTTGCTGGTTTTTGATTATCCATGCCCACATTAAGCTATCAATTAATTGCTCACAAATCACGTCTTAATTATTGTCTAATCTTTTTTTTTGTAAGGCCCCCGTCCCGTAGGGCGGGGGAATCCTTTTGATAGGCAGTTAAGTCTCGTATTATTTTCCGATTGACGACACCTCGATCTCGTAGAAATACGAGGTTACGAGCAAACGGACGGACCTAATTCTATCTCGCAAGGGAAGCGTAGTCATCCTAAAGGAAATTCTAATCCCCAGCATGAAATGTGCGTGGAGATGGAACAAGACCCACACTTGGTTCAAGGAAGCCAACGCCTTTTTCCCCCGTATTTCAAGAGGCACGGCCGCTAGCTCGGTCCCCTAAAACAAGTCTTGTTCGTGACTCTATTATTCCCTAAGTATCATAAGTTACGACTAGTAGAAAGCTACCCGACTGATCGGGTCCACCCATCCTTAGAATGGTACCGTCAGGGCGTCCATTCTCCCACTTTCCACGCACTCACCCGTTCAATTATTTTCTAATTACGTCCTACCACACTGTGAAACACTTAAAAACAAATTCCTTTGTTAATTAATTACACTTGATTCCTTAAAGGAAATCTCCCTTAGCACAACATTGAAATCAACGAACATACTTACAGTGAAAAATATTTACAAAGACCCTGAAACCGGGCCGATATCCCAATCCAAACTTCATGTCCAAACCATAACCATAACCACAATCCAATCACAGTCACAACCACAACCATAACCACATCGATGATCTAGAATTCGATCTTCCAGCCTCAACCAGCTGGGTAAACCTCACGGACCGTCTCCCCTCGTCGTCAGCC